>NC_077246.1:67832420-68154920 GCF_947179165.1 Solanum dulcamara | reverse complement strand
TCTTAAATTTTGAAAATTTGTTTTCTATAATATTGTTTAGTATGAGTTATATCATGCTTTAACAAACTTTGGATCGAGGCCACTAGATGAGAGAAGCGATACTGAGATGGTTTGGGCATGTGCAGAAGAGGGGGGTCAACGCCCCAATTAGGAGGTGCGAGCTGTTGGATTTGGGGTTATGCGGAGGGATAGGGGTAGATCGAAAAAGTATTGGAAAGAGTTGATTAGACAAGATATGATGCTACTTCATATCACCAACGACATGACCTTCGATAGAAAGGAGTGGAGGTCGTGGTTTAGGGTAGAAGGCTAGTAGGAATAGAATGGTGTCTTGACATGTGTCGGTTTAGGGTGGTCGTAGGTCTAGGCATGCTTTTATAGATATGTTGTTATTGCCTTTGTTTATTATATTACTTTGATATCATTATTGTTCTTGTCTTGTAAAATTTACATAGCTTTTCGTTTTATTGTCATTATGCTATATATATTATTTTTCTCTCTTACTTGGGACTGTGACTTTTGAACCGAGGGTCTTTTGGAAACAACCTCTCTATCTTCATGAGGTAGTGGTAAAGTCTGCGTACATCCCACCCTTTTCAGACTCCACTTATGAGATTTCACTCGGTATGTTGTTGTTGGATCATATGTGAGAGAAGACCACTTGTGAGATTTCACTCGGTATGTTGTTGTTTGTTGTTGGATCATATGTGAGAGAAGATAGATTTTATGTGGTAAATAGTGAATTTGTCATCTTTTTTGGGGTCCGAAATAAACAACAAATATTTTTAATTGCCAACTAATTTGAACCTAAACTGGTCATAGGGTCACAAATTCATTAGTTTTTAAGAATCAAATGTATTAATGTTGTTATAAAATAAACTAACTTAGCAATTTAAGAAGGAGAAAATAAGACAGAGAGAGAGAGACGAGAAGAAGATAAGAGAAACGTATATATCTGTATGTATATTTTCAATGCTAAAGCATGGCATTTTATAGCCAGCAATGAGAGAAAATAAACAAGTGGGCAAGCTTTCTACTTTAAGTGGGGCTCACGTACAAAAGAAACATCCACTAAATATATTATAATACTCCCCCTTGAATGTCCATATAAAAGAAAAATTCTAGTGAAAGAACAAGTATATATATAGTAATTTTCAATATCCATAGATGTTGTGTCTCGTTAAAAACCTTAATAGAAAAAACCCAGTAGAAAAAAACCTAGTAAAGCAAAAAGAGTACACACATCTGGTAATACGCCTTGAGTGCTGCCTCATTAAAAACATTACCAGGAAAATCCAGTGGGACAAAACCTTGGTTAAGGGAAAAAGAGTGCAACGCGTATTTTACTTCCCCTGATGAAAACTTCATTTGATATTTTGGAGACGACACATTTCAATCTTATATCTTAGCTTCTCTAAAGTTGATGTTGGTAATGCCTTTGTGAATAAATCTTCAAGATTATCACTCGAACAAACTTGTTCTACATCAATATCATCATTCTTTTGGAGATCAGGTGTGAAGAATAATTTTGGTGAAATATGTTTCGTTCTGTGTCTTTTTATGAAGTCTCCTTTCAATTGAGCTATGCACGCGGCATTGTCTTATTGTCTTCGAATATAACTATAGGTACTTTGACATTATTTTTCAGGACACATATTTCTTTGATGAACTGTATCACCGATCTCAATCACACACATTCTCTACTTGCTTCATCAATTGCTATTATTTCAGCATGATTTGAAGAAATAGCAACAATAGATTGCTTATCGCCATGATATAGCAGTTCCTCTATTTGTAAATAGATAGCCTGTTTGAAATCAATCTTTATGTGAGTATGATAAATAATCTGCATCTGCATAACCAATAGGTCTGCACAACCTTTGTTAGTATAAAACAAACTCATATCAATGGTACCCTTTAGGTATCGCAAAATATGTTTGATACCGTTTCAATATTTTCGCGTTGATGAACTATAACTTGCCAGCAAATTAATAGAAAATTTTATATCAGGTCTGGTTGCGTTACCAAGATACATAAGTGCACCAATAGCACTGAAATATGGTACTTCAGCACCAAGAAGTTCTTCATCCTCTTCTGGAGGTCGAAATGGATCTTTGTCAACTTCAAGTGATCGAAAAATCATTGGAATACTTAATGGATGTGGTTTGTCCATGTAAAATCGTTTTAAGATTTTCTTAGTGTAGGCAGATTGGTAGACAAAGACCCCGTCTGCTAAATGTTCAATTTGCAGACCCAGACAAAGTTTTGTCTTTCCAAGGTCTTTAATCTCAAATTTTTTCTTTAGATATTCAATAGCCTTTTGGACCTCTTAAGGGGTTCCAATGAGATTTATGTCATCAACATAAACGACGAATATAACAAACTCTTATTCTGTTTTCTTAATAAAAGCACACGGACAAATGACATCATTTATATAACCTTAATTTATCAAGTACTCACTAAGGCGATTATACCACATACTCTCTGATTGTTTCAGACCATATAATGATCTTTGCAATTTGATTGAGTACATCTCCCGAGACTTATTACATGCTTCAGGCAATTTTAATCTTTCTGGAATTTTAATGTAAATTTCATTATCAAGTGAACCATAAAGGTAAGCTGTAACTTCATCCATTAGATGTATTTCAAGATTTTTATGTATAGCTAAACTGATGAGATATCGAAAAGTTATTCCATCCATAATAGGTGAATATGTTCTTCATAGTTGACCCAGGATTTTTGAGAGAATCCATATGCAACAAGGTGTGCCTTGTATCTTACAATTTCATTTCTCTCATTTCGTTTTGGCACAAAAACCCATTTATAGCCAACTGGTTTTACACCTTCGGGGGTTTGGACTATATGTCAAAAAATCTCACGTTTAGCAAGTGAGTCTAATTCTGATTGAATTGTCTTTTGCCATTGTGGCCAATCATATCTACGTCGACATTCTTCGACGGATTTAGGCTTAAGACTTTCACTATCTTGCATGAGGTTAAGTGCAACATTATATGCAAAAACATCATCAATCATGATTTTTCAATCGATCTACATTTATCTCATCACCGGTAGAACTTATTGAAAGTTCTTCATTTACTTGAGTCTCGAATTCACTGATTTCTTCAGGAATATCAAGATTACTCAAATCTTGACCTTCTTCAAGAGGTTCTTTTGTAGTATCATTTTTGTTATTCCTCACGCTTCTCTTTCTAAGATTTTTATCCTTTGAACCCAATGTTCTACCACGCTTCTGGCGTGTTTGGGATTCAGAAACGATGATACTAGTAGATGGTTCTTTTGGGACATCAATCCAGACATGCATATTCACTGCAAAGATATGTAACTTAGTTATCCGTTGCAAATCAGTAAATGTATCTGGCATTTGATTTGCTATTTTCTGTAAGTGAATGATCTTCTGGACCTCCTGCTCACATGTGCGGGTATGTGGATCAAAATGAGATAATAATGAAACTTTCCACGCAATTTTTTTTTCGGAATCCTTTTTCTCTCTCCCTAATTGTGGAAAAGTTATTTTATTAAACCGACAATCTGCAAATCGATCAGTAAATAAGTCTTTTGTCAATGGTTCAAGGTAGCGAATTGTGGAGGGTGAATTAAACCCAACATATATGTCCAACCCTCATTGAGAGCTCATCTTTGTACGTTGTGGTGGTGCTACATGCACGTATACCGCACAACCAAAAATTCGTAGATGGGCTATATTTGGCTTATGACCAAATACTAATTGTGATGGAGAGTATTTATTATAATTTATCGATTTGAGACGTACAAATGCTGCTGCATGTAGATTAGCATGGCCCCAAACAGTAATTGTCAATTTTGTTTTCATTAGTAGGGGTCATGCCATCAATTGTAGACGCTTAATAAATGACTCTACAAGGTCATTTTGAGTATGAACATAAACAACAAGATGTTCAATTTTTATCCTAATTGATAAGCAATAATCATCAAAAGCTTGGAATGTAAATTCTCGAGCGTTATCAAGACAAATAGATTTAATTGGATAATCTGAAAATTACGCCCTTAAGCTTATTATTTGTGCTAACAACTTCGCAAATGCCAGGTTGCGAGATGATAACAGGCACAAATGAGACCATCTTGATGATGCATCTATTATGAACATAAAATATAAAAGATGCACAGGAACGATCCCTAAAGCAAAGAATCATAATGAGCTGGAGATGAGCGCTAGCCAATGGTTAAGTCTTGTTGCTTCAATGGCTCGATATCTGAACAATCCACTAGGTGGATGAATAGGTCCACATAAATCTCCATGTATAAGCTCTAAAAAGTTAGGAGATTCAATGCCAATCTTCAGGGCTGATGTTCTGGCAATTAATTTGCCCTAATAACAAGCAGCACATGAAAATTCATCATTCATAAGAATTTTCATGTTCTTTAACGGATGTCCAGTTGAATTTTCAAGAATTCATCTCATCATTATTGATCCAGGGTGACCTATTCGATCATGTCATAGCACAAATGTATTTAGATTGGTAAACTTCTGGTTTATGATTAAATGTGCTTCAATTGCACTAATTTTTGCATAATATAGGCCAGACGACAAAGTTGATAATTTTTCCAAAATATATTTCTGACCTGAGACACTCTTGGTTATACCGAGGTATTAAATATTCAATATTCATTTAGTTTCTCAATATGACATCCATTTTTGCGGATATCTTTAAAACTTAACAAGTTTCTTGAGAATTTAGAAGAGAATAGTGTATCTTCTATAACAATTTTTGTCCCCTTGGGCAGAAATATAGTAGCTCTTTTGGAGCTTTCAATAATTTTTGAACTATCAAAAATTATAGTAACATTTGTTTTTATTCTAAGCAAGTTGGAAAATATTTCTCGTCTTTAAAAATGGCATGCGTTGTTCCACTATCAATTACACAAATATCCTCGTGATTAATCACTGATCCAAACAAAATTTGAGGCATATCCATAATTTTCTTCAAAAATAAAATAAAATAAATATTATAATTAAAACATAAATTATTACACAAAGTTTATTTATTTACATGGATTAGAAGAATACAAACATGTTTCGTACAGACAAATAAAAGAAAAATTGTTTAAATATTATCAAGCTTATCAATATTCATATTTTCTTCTGGAAAATTCAAGAAATCAGCTACATCCAGATGCATAGACTCAACATTATCTTCAGAGATAAAAAATTTCTCTAGATTATTTTCTGCCCTCTTCAAGGATGCCTGATATAGCTGAACAAGACGTTTTGATGACTGGAAGGTCTGTGACCAGTGCCCCATACCTCCACATCTATGGCATATACTTTCTAAATTTTTCTTTGGTATAGCTTCTGGCTTTTCACTCTTCCTTTTATATTGCTAATCATTTTTCGGTGCCAACCGAACATTATGATTATGATTTTTTCTTCGACCACGAGCATGACCTCTTTCTCGTTGTTATAGTTTACTTGATTCACTTCAAGGAGTGACAAAGAACCAACGGGCCAACTATCATGATTTTTCATTAACAGTTCGTTGTGACGTTCATCAATAAGAAGGTGAGAAAGTAATTCAGAATATTTTTTAAACCCCATTTCGCGATATTGCTGCTGTAAGAGCATATTCGCAGGTGGAAATGTGGAATATCTTTTTCACGTTTGTCTTGCTCAATGATTTCTTCTCCGCATAAATTTAACTGAGCTATAATTCTAAACAAGGCAAAATTATATTCAGTTATATTTTAAAAATCCATTAACAAGGCAGAATTATATTCAGTTATATTTTTAAAATCCATTAATCTCAGATTAAGCCAATCATGACGTGCATGTGGAAGGATGATCAACTTTAGGTGGTCATATCTCTCTTTTAGATTCTTCCATAGTTTAAGGGGTCTTTTAATGTGAGGTATTGTAAATCTAACCCCTCGTAAAGATGGTGGGGGAGAAATATCATGGCTTTGGCACGGTCTTGACTAAATGCCGTATTGTCATTTTTGATGATGTCTGTCAGACCCATCGATTCTAGGTGTATTTCAGCATCTAGTGCTTATGATGAGTAGCCTTTTCTAGAAATATCAAGAGCAACATATTAGACATTTTTAAAAAAAATTCTTATCCTTTTGTTACCTTCATGAAATAGCTCAAAGTGATGGAAGCTCGTGCTGATAACGTGTTATAAAATAAACTAATTTAGCAATTTAAGAAGTAGAAAATAAGAGAAAGAGAGAGGAGAAGAAAATGAGAGAAACGTATGTATCTGTGTGTATATTTTCAATGCCAAAGCCAGCAATGAGAGAGAGAAAAAACAAGTGAGCAAGTTGTCCACTTACAAATGGGACATCCACTAAAAATATTATAATAAATGTTTATTTATACTCAATATTTTTATTTTACTTATTATATATAAACATCAAGTAAAAAAAATCCGATAAAGTGGTATCGTGTGATACCTTTTAAGATAAAAACATATTTGTCCTAATTTTTCCTTCATTGATTTGATCAGTTTGATTGATATCGAGATTTAAAATGGAAATAAGAATATTTAGTAGTTTAAACTATAAGATATGAGATTATCAGAGTGATTCAGATTGATATTATGACTACTCAAAGGAATAGTATAATTTGAAATACAAACGTTAAACCAATTCAGGTTAGATATACATCTGCTTCCTTACCTCCTTGCATATTATTTTAACGTTATGTAAATTAGAAAATTGAAAGATTAAAGTTAGAATACTTCTCTTTCTTTTTTTTGATATTTCAATTACTAAGAATATATGAAATTAAAATTAGGTTTTGTAAGTGAAATAATTTTTTAAAAATTTTGGTATATATTATTAAAGTCATAAAAGGATAATTTAAGAGAATAAGGGAAATTTTTGTTTTTACCTTTACATATCATTTATCTCTAGGTTTTTTCTTTGATTGGACCATTTCATCTAGTTGCAAGTAAACTTCCAAAATAGGAAAGTGGATAATCATTCCATTATGTACAACAACAATTCAACCAATTAATAAAGAAATCACATGCCTTTGTCAAGTAGTAGGGTTGATGGATTAAGTCCTAAACACTTTTTTCTATAGAAAAATAAAATAAAATATATATTTAATGTATTAGAAATAACTTTAAAATAAGGTGAATGATAAATTATACTTCCTTCCATTCATATTATATGATCTTTCTAAACTTTATATTTAGTTCAAACTAAATAATATTTTACATAATTAAAAAGGTATTAATCTTTACTTTTATTTAAATAAGTGAGCTTTTACCTAATAAAGAAATCATATTAAATAAGTTTTATTTAATTAAAGGTAACATAATAAAAACATCTCTTACTTTTAGAAGCAAGTGAAATTCTTTAGAGGTGTACTCAAGTTTTAAAAAATCATATAATATAAATCAGGAGAGTAATTAAATTAAGGTTCTATATAGTGATGCGTAAAAAATATATTCATAAAATTATTATTACGAATAAGTATCTATAATTAATGTTATTTTGTACCCTGTTGAATTATACTCATTGTGTAAAGAAAAATTTATAAGATATTGATATATATATTATTAAAAAAATTGTTAAAGTGTCACAACCATAAACAATTGTGTCAAATTTTGATCAATTTATACCAACTTTTTTATCACCTCTTTTTTTTATGCAATTCATTCAAATTATGAACTGGTTTTGTTAGAAAAATTGGGTCATTATCATGGTCATCCAATGCATGTTATGACATGTAACAACAATTTACTTCCTAATAAATGTGATGATCCTTCAACATATCTGCTTAGGATCAAGGCCATTAAATTTATGAGTTCCATCTATATTTTGTATTCACTCAATTTTCAGAAATTAATTTCTCATCAAAATTTGAAGTGTGACACAAGATTTAGATTCAAATCAAAATAAATATTCTATAAATAATTTTTCTCTTAAAGCACACACAAAGGACCACATCTCTTTGTGAGATTGCTTTCTATTCTGTAAAACAATTTACAATTATTTAAATTATGAGAAAACAAACCATAATTAAAGAGGGAAAAAAAAGTGAATCATTTAATTAAATACTTCAACTTGGTAAAGGGAATATTTCTTTTAGCTCAGCTTTTGCTCTTTCAAGCTAAGCATTGTTCTATGGAAAAATATAATACTCTATGCAAATAAATAAATAAAACACTAGAGAAAATTATTAATTATAACTCAATTTATTCTAATAATTTATGATGATAACATGGATTTAAATTACTATCCAAGAAATTAATTCCATTTAAGGTGAAGATTTGTGTCAATCAAACTGCCAAAAAAATTCAAAAATCAAATTTCTTCTTTTCATTTCTTATTTATGGTATGTAAAATTTCACAGCTGTATAAAAAATTGTGTAAATTAAATGCAAAACCTAAAATGTGTACTTTAACCAAAAATTTATTTTGGGTCAATCTTGGGTAATTTTATATAAGAAAATATGTACACTTAAACGATTTTGTATTCATGAAAAATAAAAACATAAATTACTTTACGAGTAATTTTCATAATTTGAGTGACTATTCAAAAAATTAACTCCATAAATTTTGCTTCACCTAATAAATTGGTGTCAATCAAATTGCTAAAAATCTTCAAAAAAAAATCAAATTTCTTCTTTTAATTTCTTATTTATGGTATGTCAAATTTCACAGCTGTAGCAAAAATTGTTTAAATTAAATGCAAGAGTTAATGGAATTTTTCTATACCAAAAATTAAAAATGGAGGAATAATGGAGTGATAAAGTACTAATTTACAATCCCAAGTAGATAGGGATTAGTTATATAAATCATTGCTAAATTCATGAAAGTTTTCTACATTTTCAGCTGTAATCTTAAATTAATATTCAATAATAATTAGATTTATAGTCAAATATTTATAAATAATTATTATATTCTTAATATATATAAAGTCTAGACAAAAACTAAAAGTTCTTGTGAACTCACGTGACATATTGTGAATATTCATTCGACTTCAAAAAATACTGAACTTAAAATGAACATACTAACATAACTAAAATTTAATCTCAAAATATATCGCCTATATAGATCATATTCTTCCATGATATCATATTTTGTATGAATTTCAAGAGATCTAGGTTACAACGACTTCCTTCAATAATAATTTTAGGTTTACATCGTTATCTTTTATCTTCTTCAATTATTATAATCTCACTCTGGCACATTGACAAAGTTAAAATTTTGACTTCATAAATTCTGAATTTTTATAAAGAACAACTTATTACGTTCAGAATAAATTACTATGCATATTTAGTAAACCTTTTTTTTTCTTTTAACACAAACACAAGATCTAAGTCGAAACTATAAAATTTTGTCGAACCCGTAAACAAAATTGTAGCTCCACCCCCATTTATAAATTAACACAAGAAGTGAAATGGATTCCAAGAGATTATAGGTTTAAACGACGAGTTACTTCAATATGATTTTAGGTTTCTATCGTTTTCTTATAAGACCTTCAATTATTATTATCTCATTTTTATTGGCACAGAGACAAAACTAGATTTTTAACTCTATAGATTCTAAATTTTACAAAAGATAACTATAACGTTCTAAATAAATTACTATACATGTTAAGTAAACTTTTTAACACAAATACAAAATCTAAATTAAAACTACAAAATTATATCGAATCCGTAAATAAAACTGTAGCTCCATAACCGATTAACGAAAGAGGTGAAATTGTGGACTAGAAAAATCAAAAAGACCTTAGTGGAATGTTCCCCAAAGGGTGGGAAAGAATTTTAAACCTATGTAGTGCGCTCCAACGTTCCAATGTGCTGTAGGATACTCGTGACAGTGAGCCATAACCAAACGGTCAAAATTTCCAAATTATTTTTTACATACATGTGAACTCTCTTAAATTGAGAAAACAAAACAAAAACAAAATCTATGTTTGATGCTCGATATTTATATTAAAATTCGACTAAATATAAATTTGCGCCGAAAAATCTCATATTTTATGTGGTAAAATACTAACTGAATAAGTCAAAAAGACTCAAACCCGAAATATTTTAATTAAGGATAAAAAAATATTTATCAGTTCAGTCCACGACAACTCTGGTTGATTAAAAAAAAAAAACACAAACTTTTTACCTTTAAATTACAGTTGCTACTTTTAAGGTTTTTTTTTTCTTTCTATAAATAAGTGAAACAATTGTTCAGACCAAATCATTCTTTTTCTACCTCAGATTTTTCCCAATATCTTTTTTCCATCATTGTACCTTGTTGTCTAAGTGACGAATAAACAAGAAGAAAACCCATCTTTCTTCATTTTCAAATCTTTTATCATAAAATATATACCCTTTTGTTTCTTCCAAGTCGAGATTTTTTTTCAGACACTTACCAAACAGATCAAACCCCACTTCCCAAAATGCATTTTCTGATGTTGGTTTTCAAGATTTTGTTCATTTTATCATTCTTTCACTTATTATCACTAGGCCAAGACCCACAAGCGGCAGCAGCAGCAGCACCAGACCAAATTTGTGCTGAAACTGATAGGCTTGCTCTTCTTGGATTCAAAGATATGATTTTTAAGGACACTACTGATTTTCTGTCTTCATGGACAGGTAAAGATTGTTGTGGAGGAGGTTGGGAAGGTGTAGAATGTGATCCATCAACAGGGAGGGTGAATAGATTGGTGTTACAAACACCTTCTGAGAGGGACATTAGTGTTTACATGAAGGGGACTTTGTCATCAACTCTTGGTGATTTGCATTTCTTGGAGACCTTGATTATAAGTGGAATGAAACATATTGCTGGTGTAATACCGGAAAGTTTTTCGAAACTTTCAAGATTGAAGCAATTAATCTTGGATGGTAATTCTCTACAGGGGGATATACCTTCTGGTTTATCTCACTTGGAATTACTTCAGACACTTTCACTTAGTGGGAATCATTTGACTGGACAGGTACCTTCTATAATAGGAAATTTCAAGAATCTGCAGCTGCTGAGTTTAGCAGGGAATATGCTAAAAGGGTCTATACCAATTAGTTTCAAGAATCTTGTTGAATTGCAGTCTATGGATCTGAGCCACAATTTACTATCTGGGGTTGTTCCAGATTTTCTTGGACAGCTTCAGAATTTGACATACATTGACCTTTCTAGTAACCAATTGTCTGGGGGGGTTCCAGTTTCCTTGTGTAATCTGCTAAAGCTTTCGTTTTTATCGATGGATCATAATCGAATGACAGGGAGAATTCCTAACCAAATTGGGAAGTTAAAGGCACTAACTTCTTTGTCATTGAGTTTTAACAAGTTGACAGGCCAAATCCCTGAGTCTATTGCAGGACTAACAAATCTTTGGAACCTTAGTTTGTCTAGAAATGACCTTTTAGATCCTTTGCCTATTGCTTTCTCTAAAGGTCTTCCTTCTCTTTTATCAATAGATTTGTCTTACAACCATTTCAATCTTGGAATAGTACCTGAATGGATTAGAACCAGAGAGCTTTCTGATGTCAACTTAGCAGGCTGTAAGCTTCGTGGGACACTTCCGAATTTCACTAGGCCTGATTCCTTGAACTCCATAGACCTGTCGGATAACGCCTTCACAGGTGGGATATCAAGTTTCTTTGCAAGAATGTCGAGCTTGCAAAAGGCGAAGATATCAAACAACAGGTTGAAATCTGATGTTGCTGGGATCAAATTGCCTGAGGGGATTTCATTTCTTGATCTCCATTCAAATCAGCTTTTCGGGTCTCTTTCGAGGATGTTAAGCAATAAGACAAGCAAATTCTTGGAAGCAATTGATGTATCAAACAACCAACTTTCTGGGAACATCCCAGAGTTCATCAGTGGCTTAAACCTCTATGTGCTCAATATAGGAAGCAACAAGATTGCAGGTCAAATCCCAACTTCAATCTCAAATCTTAATAAGCTTGAGAGGTTGGATATATCAAGAAACCAGATTACTGGTACAATTCCAATAAGTCTAGGATCACTAGTGAAGTTGCAATGGTTAGACTTATCGATCAACAGACTTTCGGGGATAATACCAGATAGTTTGTTGGGGATTGAAGCATTGAGACATGCAAACTTCAGAGCCAACAGATTATGTGGAGAAATCCCACAAGGCAGACCATACAACATCTTCCCTGCAGCTGCCTATGCCCACAATCTTTGCTTGTGTGGTAAGCCTTTACCATCTTGTAAGGTAAAGAAACAAGACAAGTTGGGCCAGTAACTGCTGACTCCATTCATAGGAATTTATGTTTGTTAACAAACAAACAGTTATTTAATAATTTTTTTGGAATTCTAGTACTACTTGTACAACTCTATCATATCAGCTCACATTGTTAGTCAGTGTTACTTCACATAAATTCAATGTGAAATGAATAAATTCATTTGAACGATTCTCATCGCATTATCAATCACAAACTCAAATTCATGTATCAATTGGCTAACACAAATCACCAACTATTCAAAAGAGAACTTGCATCATTAAATAGCTATAATAAGAAATTCATTCCAAAAAGATTTGTAAGCAAGAACTAAACCATAAATTTCCATATATTACTACTTCAAGTAGAAACTAAGTTGACAATTGATCAAAAATTTACATAAGCCCTCAAAACTAGTCAATTCAAGAATCTTGAAGAAAGTTACACCAGTTCAAAAACCAACAGCTCTATTCCTCATCTACTTCTATCTCTTCCTTCACCTCCTCATCTACTACTACCTCTTCCTTCACTTCCTTCTCAAGCTCCTCATCTTCATCCTGAAATCAATAATTTAGATGTTAGAATCAAAAAAGTGAATGTAACAGTTGATAACTTAAGATTAGTATAAAAACAAGAGCCCACATTGGCATTATCAGCATCAGTGTTGGACTTCAACGCCTTTTCATATGCTGCTTTGAGCTCTGCAGCCTTGTCCTGATATGGCTTTTTCTCCTGTGAAACCATTTGGAATCACAATAGTAAGAATCCACATTTTGAACACCACAACAAAGACATGCCAAACCATAGACTCATGCCACTCACCTCATCAGTCATGGACTTCCATTTCTCACCACCCTCCTTAGCAACCTAGAGGTATCAAAGTATAAACTGATTAGTAATCATCTAAAGGAAATTAAACAGAAGGACATCAAGAAGAGTTACATTTATCATTACCGTGGAGACACTCTTGCAATCAGGATTTGCAGCCTTAAATGTCTGTCTAAAATCATCCCTGCAAGATTTTTACATGTCAACACATTGACATAATCCTACCACATGACTAAAGATTTCTATCATATCCATACATGAACAAACAAGAAATGAATGCAAAAGTGTACACAGACAAGGAGTGAGAGATTACATGAACACAAAGAAAGCAGTAGGAGGACGTTTTGGAGCATTTGGATTCTTGGGTTTCTTTTCCCTTTTAGCCTTTGGCTCTGTTGATTTCTCCTTGCTCCTGTGCAATGTTGATTAACATATTAGAAATACAGACAACAAACAAACATAAAACGACAATAACAAAAGCTCTAGAATTACTTTGCTGCTGGTTTCTTCACTTCAGTTTGATTTTCCACAACTTGAGCCTCTACACAAACAAATAGCCCATTAACAAAATGTTCATGGCCCAAAATTCACCAATAAGATTGATTACAAGCGAAAAGAGCTAACAAAGGCAAAAGTACAGTACCCAAGTTCATCTTGATTTTTGCATCAAGGCTACAATTGTGGAAGCTAATCAATGCTATGGGTACATCTTTGCTGCATTCTTCACTGCAATAATGAAAGAGAAAACTCAATATGCATCACAAATAGTCAACAGGAAAGAGATATGTATTCTTCAGTCAAAACTTATAAGCATGACCATAGAACCACAAATATACACAGCACAAAACCAGGTTCTTTCACCAAACTTTGTAAAATTGAAAAAGTATTGTTATGGATTACAAAATAGCAACCTATTTTACCCTAAAACTGTGTATCTACACCCGTTCCAATAATTTGTTTTATTTTGGTTTCACACCCAATGTACAATGCTGGAGCCCCAACTAAATTCGACTCACACACTAACGGGGGTAACACTCCCAACAAAATGTTCTTCATATTCAAAACTCAAACCCAAAATCTCTAGTTAAGGACAAAACAATTCCACCACTACAACACAATTCATGTTGGTACCTAATCAAACATTTGAATACACTCACATTGTGGACCAAAGCTATTCATCACCCCCAAAAGAAGAAAACAGCAACCCTGTTCATGAATCTGCCAATGTACCCTTCAATGATTTACAGACATCCACTATCTTCATTTAACTTTTTCACCAGTAAATTGCATATCTTACTCTAATTATCAGACAAACAACAACAACAACATACATAGTGAAATCCCACAATGTACAAGAAAAATAATAACAATGTAAAGTCTATTTATCAGACGAAAAGGGGGAAAAAGAAGAAACCCAATTCATGAATTTGCAGATGTAACCTTCAATGATTCAAACGCACCCACCAACTTCAATAACTTTTCTCCCCAAAAATCACATATCTAACTCTATTTATTCCAACATTTACAGACTTAACATAATAAACACAACTCCATTTATCACCCGATAAACAGAAAAATGCAAACACACCCACCACTAATTTTACCCGTAAATTGTGTATCTCAACCTATTACAACATCAACTCTATTAATAGCCCCCAAAAAAAGGAAGAAAACCATTACTCAGATCCTGAAATCTTCAAAATGTTAACTTTCAATTATTCAAACACACCCACAACCTTCAATTAACTTTTTTCTACCAGAAAACTCCATACCTATGAATATAACAAAATTCACCTACAAACCCATATCATAAATAGCAAGAAAAAAAAATCAATTCATACCAACGAGCAAAAGCACTGCCATCCTTAGCACGTTTAAGACTAGCAGCAGCAGCAGTAGATTCAACTTCTACCCTCTTCCTCACTCTAGTAGGTCCACCACCATTCGAAGACTTATTCGATGCTCCACCACCAGCCATACTATTATTTATTTCAAAATCTTGATTACAAAATGCTTCAGAAATCTAAAACAGAGAGTAAATTATATGGTGTAAAATGTTTGTGGGGATTTTGGAGGGTTTAAAGAAGAAATGAAGGAGGGAATATTGGGGAAAATTTGGTTTTTCAGTTTTTTTGAACTTTTAGCGCCATTTTTTGAATTTTTATGAGATTTTGGCGGTGATTTTAAAAATAACTTGGATTGATGACGTGTATTGAATGTCTACCGTTGGATTAGTAAGTCTTTACTCTTTTTAACGGTCCATGATTGCTTACTGTGTATATCCCAATAAAGAAGATTTTTTTCTCTTGTATCAGTTCTTTAAAAGCTTATTTATCACCCCAGCTATTTTAATTAAAGATAAAGTTTGAAAAAATAAATTAAAGTTTTTAAAACTTTGTTATATAAAAAAATCATAATATTTGTGTAATTATAATAACTTGTCATTAATGGTTAATTGAGATAAATAAATTAAATTGTGTTTAAAATTTTAAAATAGGTCATATTTTTGTAACAATTTCTTTTTTAAAAAATAGAATCACATAAGCTGAAATGGAAATAGCATATAAATAACATTTTAGAAACTTTTTATTTATTTTGGTTTCCACACAATTTTTTATTTAGTTTGGTTTCCCACCCAATGCTTGTATTGGAGCCTTGAGTAAATCTAAATTGTGCACTACAAAATTCATTCTAGTTAAGAATGAAATAGTTTCATCACGACACCACACTCCGAACTGTATATAGGTTATGGATAAATTACGTTAAACAATCTTCATATCTATTACCCTAGAAATACTTAATATATTTCTATTATAAAAAATCCAACACATTATTGTTCGTATTGGTCTTCTGATTACCACTACACCAGTACCGAATTAAAAAGAGAATGTCCCATATGAAATTATTATATTACATCTCATAAAGTTTTTCACTGCGTGGAATACACCTAAAGTATTACGTGCGCCTCTTCAAAAGAAGTTTGATAGCTAAATAGTCTGTCAACCCGTTATTTGTAACTCGTTCTCACAAGCTAGTCCTTCACCACTAACCCCATATAATATATATACCTAACTTTGGCAACCCATTAATACCCAACTTAAATTTGTTAGGGTTAACTTTTTGTTAGTTATGTAGCATAGTATCCAAGACACTTTCTGTAGGTGAGAAAACATTAATGTTTAAATAGAGTTTAATTGTAATGACTATATAAGTAATAAGATAGAACCACATGCCTGTTTTCTTGAAATTTGCATGCACAAATTTAATGATTGTTCAAAGTAAACTAAATTAAAAAAAATCCACTTCAAAAACACATCTCAAAATACCATAGATTCGCTCAAATTAAACAAAAACCCAAAGGCATAATAGCAGTTGATCAAAATGCAGGCACTCAAGTACGAGCAGCAGCAGGAGGAGCCCCTCCAGCTGGGCGTGGAGCTTGACCAGCCTTGGGGAGATCGTCCTGAAACAGAAACACTACATGTAAGCATCCGAACGACATAAATAGAATTCACAAAAGATTGAAGGAACTTGTTTCTCAATAACTTGAAAAACTTTTTAACATATTCAAGTAGTTGATATAGGTATTGAACATTTCATAGCATGTAAATTGTTTTGCAGAATATATGTGAGCAACGAAGACGAGATTCAAATCAATAAAACCTTTTGAATAGCCTGTGTTGTAATAGACTCCCACACCTAAAATTTGATCCAAATAGAAAATTTTGCATGAAAAGATTGAAAAGTATAATTCAGTACCCTTGGGCGTCTGAAACGCTGTGGAGGCTCACGGACCCTCCTATCAGTACGAGAGCGGACCCTAACAACCTTGGAGTGAATGGCACATGAGACACAATATTGCATCTTCAAGTACAGCTTAGGAAGAGTGTACACTGCAAATATAACATATTTATGTCAGTACTACTTGTAAATAAATAATGTTAATTGCACTAAGAATCTCACATTCGAAAGCACAAGCTTCCTGAACATCCCTCACTGCTGCTTGTTCAACAATGTTCCTCACAAGGAACCTCTTGATTGCTTTGTCCTGAAACAAAATTCACAAGAGACATAACATTCTATATTTCCAATATTATTGCAAAACTTGGCATGTAAAAATAATACTGAATTAGGAAATATACACACATACATACATATATACACATACAAACACACTATATAATATAGGTATATATATATTTATCCACAACATAGGAGGATCAATAACTTTTCAACACTTGGTGAGTTTAACTAGAAACATAATTGTTGCAATTGGAGGGAAGCTCTACATCTAAGAGATAAGTCCAATATGAAGATGAATGATAAACAAGTAAAGTTAACCCATCACCGTGTGGGTAAGCAAATGTTGAACTGATAAAGTCTAGCAACTACACTGGAACTTAGCTCCAACGACACGTTCCTATATTACAAATCATTCTAAAAAACAAGACTATACCTAATTGCCTGATTAATAAACAATTAAAAAGCGCAAACATTGTATCAACAAGAGGACTGAAGCTCTACATCTAAGAGCTAAGTCCAAAATGAAGATGAATCAAAAAGAGTAAAGTTATCCCATCCCTGTGTAGGTAAGCAAATGTTGAACTGATAAAGTACTTAGCATATGTTGAACTGGTAAAGAATAGCAACTACACTGAAACTTAGCTCCGACAACACATTCCTATAGTACATATCATTCTAAAAAAACAAGACTTTAACTAATTGCCTGATTAATAAACAATTAAAAAGCACAAACATTGTATCAACGAAAGACTAAAACACAAAATCAAGGAACTACCATACAGCATCAATCAGCAAGTTTCTACCACTCTGCGGCCACAATTAACAACTCAATCCAACAAATTAAACATCTCACAAACTAAAAACACTGACAAATGGTCAATGAACACCAGAACCTATAACAAGTAAACCCCACTCAACAAATAAACAATCATGTGACACATATTTATCCGAATAACTTTAGGCATCAGCTAGATTAAAGGCCAAATATTGCCTAACTCTTCATTGCCAGAACTAACAATATTTTGAATTCATTAATTCATCAAAAAAAATGCTAAAACCCAAAGATAACATAATGATAACATATAATTTACAACTAGGTCAAAATCCAGAATAGTTAAGATCAGCTACGTGAAATAACCACTCCGACTCAGCATTCAAATACAAATTAGTCGTATTTACTATCTAAAAGGAGGAAAAACAAGATACCTTAGGGCAGCACTTGCCGCAGTTGGAGCAACGGATGAATTTGACATGGCCACGTCCATGTTTGTTACGACCTCCATTTCTTCTCTTGAAAGTCTGCAAAATTTACACATATACAAACGAAAATCAGAGAAACTATAGATTTTCTAAGCATAAATGTAATATTTGACGAACAAATTCGAATCGTTATTCACCATTTTCGGTGGATGAGTTGTTGCTGCCGCCTCTGAGCAGTGAGCGGAATGGTAACTCTAATGGCTGCAAATCTGCTTTATGAGAGACTAGGGTTTATTCTTATTGTGTAAAAGACCGAAATATAGGGCTTTTTCGAGAAGCCTGATTAGAGCTATGATGGGCCTTCTTTCAAAAGCCCAAATATGGGCCTATCAATTCTCGTTTTTCTAGATCGTATAAACATAGTAGAAAAAACTACGGGATCTAGCAAATCTTAATACATATTTAAATTAAATAGCTATAGTTTACTTTTTTAAAATTATATGGATACATTTATAATATAAATAGAAAAACTAATTAATATTCCATAATAATTTTTTATTTTAATATTATATATTGAGAATTAAATATTAAAAAAAAATATGATGCTACTTACATGCCTAATAATTAATGCTGACTTTTACACGCCTAAAATTATACTTATTCCCTATGTTTTTTCCAGAGAAACTAAGTTGGATATACTCACTTTTCACTACAGAATAGAGAAGCCCGATTTTAGGTTGATTTTTCCCCAAATCAACAGGATTTTCTTGCACAAATTTAGGAGTAATTTTAGTGATTTATGTTCATCAGGTATCTTCTAATTATGTAGAGATATTCTAATTCCGATTTTTGCTAATTTTTTTGAAGTTTATCATTGTATACATATTCGTGTTACTTCTAGTTTCATAGGATTTTGGGTTTTTTTATTCAACCACTGTTGTAGCCATAAAAATGGTGGAAATCAACTCTTTTAAGAGGGTTACAAGAGGTATACATTTATTTGATGATTTGTTGAATGAAATCTCATCATTTAATTTGGGTATTACTCAAATTCAAGTCCAATTTTCAGGCTCTATTGCTGCATTTGAGAATGAAATAAGATCAAAGAATGCTAATGATCCTATACCATTGAATCTCATGGATGAAACTGAATCGACACAATCCACAAAGAGGAAAGAAGATTCAATTCCCTTAGACATGCAAAATAGCCTCGAAAAAAAAAAGTTAACAATGTTGATTCGGGTAGCAGTGAAAAAATTGGTGGCGAGCAGCAAAAAGCGGAGGATAAAAATACCGAAGTTTTTCTAACAAACTTGATTTGTTTATACTTTTGGATACTTTAATTTTTTATTTTTTTGAGAAATTTTTAGAGTGATATATATATATATATATATATACACACACACACTTTTGAATACAATTTTAGTGTTATCATTTGTGACATGCTCATGGTTTGCCAATTTGTGTCATGTGTGAGTATGGGTTGTCAATTTGAGGATCATTTGTTTGTATAACTAAAATTTTGAGTATCCTTGAATACAGTAGATACATTATTTTTTTTGAAAGGTGGAATGTATTTGAAAGAAGTCATACTTGTGTTCATTTGAATAAAAAGGTAGACATGTTAATGTAGTCATGTTAAAGTATAAGTTTGTATCGTTGAATACAATAGTGAGCCTCATTCATATGATAAATGTAAAAGTAACAATCCGATATACGTATACATATACTTTAACATGCTTCTTAATTATTTGTTATACTAAAACTTTAACACGCTTGATACTCTAATACTTTTGCATGATTTATATTTTGATTCTTGGGATTGTTGGAAGTATAACATCATCAACTACGACACTTGGGTGGACCACCATTCTTCTCTCCGAATTAAGGCTCGGCAATAGCTCAATGATCAACTCAAATTGTGACTGTAGTTGTATGTGAACTTTTCCAGTATTTCTTTCACCTACCAAAGCAACGGCCACAGTTTATGAGGATGGTTTCTGTTCAGCAATACACTTTTTAGTATATTAGTATACAAAACAAACTGTTGGTAAAATTATAAGATTACAAATTATAATTGAAAAAAATAAAATGAAAAAAATAAAATCTTCAGGCTGAGGCGCGGATATCTCGCAGCCCATGAATATTTCGTACATATAGCCTCGGCACAATTCACCGCGTATTAATAGCATTTAGGGGTCGCACAAGCGGAATTAAGACTTTTTCTCATTTTTCATGTGTTGGCATTTGAATATTTTAGTGACATGACTTTCAGTCAATTTTTTCTGAAACCTTTATGGGACACTCTATAAGTAACCCGAGTAGCAGTACGTGTAGCCTCACCATGATCCACATTATATTCATAGCATTTAGGATCCGCACAAGCAGAATTAGGCGACTTTCTTATTTTTCGTGTGTGTTAGCCAATGAATATTTTGGTGATATGACTTTTTGTCACGACCCAACTCCGTAGGCCGTGACTGATGCCCTATTTGGTCACCCATACGTACCCTTATCCCCACTGAGTATGTTAGCAAAACAAACAAATTAGGAAATCAAAAGAGAGCGCTAGAGAGCGCACGAAAATAGATGTAGCACACGAAGGTCGTTAAGGCCATCACTAAACACAGGCCCAAAACACATATACAAAACCGACAACACAAGTCTACAGACCTCTACAGAACGGTAGCATAATCATATGACGGGATAGGGCCTCCGCTGTACCCCTAGACATATAAATATATACATATCAAATGACCAACATCAAAAGTTAGGCTCCGAAATAGTGGAGCGCTCCCAACATCGCTGAGTGGAAACCCTAAGCCAGCGGACTTCCAAAATGAACATATGTAGCTGCGGGCATGAAACGCAGCCCCCCAGAGAATGGGGGGTCAGTACGATATATGTACTGAGTATATAAAGCATGGACTGTAACTAGTAAAGCCATTATCAAAACAGAAGGTGCAAAAATGAGCAAACTATCCAGAATACCAAAATGCTTTTCATAACCACAGATAATGTATGCAGAGAAACATATGCCATATCCGGCCTCATTATGGGACTCGGTGAACAAATACAAAATCTGGTCGTCGCCCCATCACTAGCGCCACAACACATCATAACTCCAGAGTAGGGAATATCTCCGTAACAGATCATATCATATCAGATGATCATATCAGATCATATCATATAATAAGTGTACATGGCACATCATAACTCCACAAATCAAACCCATGTACAGGCCGTACCTGCCCTCTCACGTCGGGGCACGACGAACAATGCAGAAAAGTATGCACGATAACAAAACCTGGCCCGGGCTTGGTGAAAGAAGCATTGAGGCATCCACGAGTGGAGTAGTGAGAAACCAAATACAATTTAAATCATATTTGAGACTCGATGGAATAATCAAAATAAACTATCACTCAAAATCCAGACAAGGGTCATATCAAGTACCTTTTGAAAGTTACTATGGGTTACATCAAAATAGAACTTTTAGGAATCATATACACATATCAAGGCATAACAAAATATCTTTTGGAAGTCGAGAAGTTGGCTATTCTAGCGACTTTACGAATAGGAACTTCTTTAAAATCATATGAAAGTTATGTACTTGTTTCTTAAAATCCATGCCGAAAAGGAATATTAGCTTTATATACTTATGTCAAAGAAATGCTAAAAGAAAGTATAAGCCTTACATATGTATGTCAAAACATGCTAAAAGAAAGAATACCTTTACATACTTATACCAAAACATGCCAAAAGAAGGAATAACTTTACATACCTCTTACGGATTAATATTTACCGTGTTCGCCTCGTCGTCCTCTGAACCTATTCAACATGAAAGTAGTATGAATATCAAACCATTTTACTTTCCATCACCCTAGGTTACATCTTAGTATTAATAGAATCTATTTCCTTAGTCGTTTCCCCGACTAGTTCTGTTATTCGCTAAGGCGTCGATGAAAATTAGGCACCACCTCCCCTATAATGTGCCCTATCCAAATTTCCAATTAGGTCCCTAAGACCTACAGCCAACCAACAACAACAACCTGCAGCAATTCACACCAACAATATACAACATAAACTCCAAACGACTTATTCAAAAATACGGTAGCACAATAGGGCGTCTAGCCTTTATTTTATAACGCCTTTCATTATACGCAACGAGGGGTCGTGTGGATTCAACCAGCAGCACCCTAACCCACATTAGAACATATTTAGGACCTGCAACAACACATCACACCCCTACAGCAGCACCTCACACGAACAACACCATCCTTCGACGACAATTTAACTATAGCGATTCCAATTTAGTTTATTTTGGACGTCAAGCATATTTATCATATTCTCACATTTCCAGCCACTTACACAACATAAAATACCCTCTATAAAAACACCATAAACTCCAATTTAAAAGAAAAGGCCTTACCTTACGTTAAACTTGTCAAACTCGCCAAAACTATCAAAACGCGAAATCTGGACAGCCCACTGTCTTATATTGTCGCTTAGTTTCGGAGGGGTAATTGAGGGAAACAGGATTTGTGGCCTCAATGAAATTATAGAAATGTCTATCAAGGTCGCAAACAATTTTGAATTACCCCTACAACAATTTTGTACGAAAATATATGCCCAAAATACTCAGAGCTGTCCGTGTAGGATTTTCAAAACAGAATCTGGGCAGCAGCTCCCCCAAGCTTCACCACCATTTTTCGAGTAGAGAAAAGAAAAACTGGATTGTAGAGTCTAAATGAAAGTTGTAGGCCTATGAAATAACTTTCTAAAACATCTTGAATTACTCAAAACTAAGCCTTACACAAGGAGTTATACTCGTATTACCAACTTAGTGTTTCTCCAAACCATGGCTGCCTTTGCTTTCTTCTTCTCCACGTTTTTCTCTCTATGTTTTGGGATGATTTTGGATAACTAATGACTTAAGAGTCATTAGCATACATATATATGGTTCCTTAGGGAGTGTCACATGTCAGCCCTTAAGGGTGACATGTATCAAGCCCTTATTGGGCCACGAATCCATACCTAGCCTCCAAGGTTGTCATGTGGCAATATGGGACCCACCTCAAGTAGGTGTGTCACCTACTTGGTCCAAGTAGGTTCATCACCTACTTAGTCAAAGTAGGTGCATCACCTGCTTGCTTCCCAGTAGGTGCTATGTCTCCTTCCGCCTCTCCCGTGGGTTCGTAATCTCGTCTTACTTTAGAAGCCCATGTAATCCTTGCTACGTAAGCTCAACATGTACTCCAGTGGCTTAGTTATGTAAGTCGTCTAAGTTGGTAGCTTACGTAAGTAAATCGAGTTCTACGACTTGTTATTTTGGCCTCCATTTCATTTCAAATCCTTATAGACCTATTTCCAACCTTCACTCTTAAGGGGCGTCACGTCCTTCTTTCCTTAGAGTTATTTAATCATGTTATATATAATCTGGGTCATGGGACATCTTTCAAGAAGTTTAAGAAGACGTTCCGAAGTGTAAAGGTACGGGATATAATACTTTCGATCAATTTTTCTCGATATCTTTATGGAACCCTCCATAAGTATCTCGAGTAACAATTCACGTAGCCTCGACAGGATTCACGATGAATTCATAGTATTTAGGGGTCACACAAGCTTTTAAGATAAAAAAGATGTAGATATACACTTATTATATATTATTATACACATATTACATAAAGATTATGTTTGGAATGAAGAAAAAAATCATGTCAAGGAATTTCTATGTAATATAGAAAAAAAATATGAATTTTCATAGATATAATATTATATAGTATTATATATTGAGATATGTATAGGAATATTTATGTTAAACTGTATATCCTTGAAAACTACAAATTTTTTTCATAAATCACATTCATTGAATGTGACTTATGCGTTACCATACATCTCTTCATATTTTCTACCTTATTTTTTGATATTCGAGCCGAGATTAAAGTAGAGTTTGAAATATTGGGTCAAAAGCCTCCACGAGTATGCATCCTTATCAATTTATCCATGTCTTTTTAAAAACTTATGTTATGCAAAATATCAGCCTATGGTTTGGGACTATTTTCAGGAGATTTTGAATTGAGCGTCACGATCCATGACATATTAATAACATTTAGGACCGCACAAGCGGAATTCGATGATTTCCTCATTTTTTGTATATGTTATCTTATAAATATTTTGGTGCTATGTATTTCGGTCAATTATTTTTTAAAATATTTATGGGACTCTCTGTAAGTATCTGGGGAGTAGTACGTGTAGTCTCGGTACGATCCACGACATATTTATAGCATTTAAGGTCCGCACAAGCAGAAATAGATGATTTCTCTCATTTTTTTTGTGTGTTTAGTCCATTAATATTTTGGTGATATGGCTTGTGACAACCCCCTCTCAGCGCCTACATATTCAGGTATTGTCTATGCTAGGGTCAGCCAATTCATCCTTTACTTCACCCTACAGGATTTCGTGGGAATCGAACCCGGAACCTCAGGCTCCTTTACATCTACTCTACATCTACTCTAGTGGATTGCCTATCACCAATTGAATGTAAAAGAGCCTTAAGTTCCACTGTAGGGGCTCCCCTAGAGTGGATGTAAAGGAGCCTGAGGTTCCGTGTTCGATTCCCGCGATGCCCTACAGGGTGAAGGAAGGGATGAACTGGCTGACCCTGCATAGACAATACCTGAATATGTAGGCCCTAAGAAGAGGTCGTCATATAACTTTCGTTTATTTTTTTTCCAAACCTTTATGAGACCCTTCACAAGTACCCAGGGAAGCAGTATATATAGCCTCGCCACAATTCGCGATGTATTCATAATATTTAGGGCCTGCACAAGAGGAATTAAACGATTTTCTCATTTTTCGTGTATGTTAGCCCATAAATATTTTGGTGATATATTTTTTGGTCGATTTTTTTGAAAACTTTATGGAATCCTCTGTAAGCAGTCGGAGGAGCAGTACATGTACTCTCGACACAATCCACGGAGTATTCATTGCATTTAGGAGAAGCACAAGTAGAATTAGACAATTTTGTCATTTTTCATGTGTATTAGCCCATAGATATTTTGGTGAAATGACTTTCAGTCAATTTTTTTTGAAACCTTTATGAACCCTTCGTAAGTACCCGAGAGATCAGTATATGTAGCCTCAACATGATCTATGACATATTCATAGCATTTTCCCGCATAAGCAAAATTAGGTGATTTTCTCATTTTTCGTGTGTGTTTAAGCTATTAATATTTTGGTGATATTGCTTTAGGTCAAAATATTTTCCAAACCTTTATAGGACCCACCACAACTTTTCGAAGGAGTAGTACGTGTAGCCTCTGCAAAATTCACTGTGTATTCATAGCATTTTGGGACCGCACAAACGGAATTAGGCAATTTTCTCATTTTTCATGTGTGTTTGCTCATGAATACTTTTGTGATATGACTTTTGGTCAATTTTTTTAAAACCTTTTTAGAACCCTCCGTAAGTACCCCGAGAAATAATATGTGTAACCTATGCATTATCCACGATCTATTCATAGTATTTAGGCTCGCACAAGCGAAATTAGGTGATATTTTTAATTTTCTGTGTGTGTTAGCCAATGAATATTTTTGTGATATGACTTTCGATAAACTCTTTTCCTAACCTTTATAAGACCCTAAGTAAGTACCTCGGGAAGCCGTATGTGTAGCCTCAACACGATTTACAGCGAATTTATAGTATTTAGGGCCGCACAAGCTTTTAAGGTAAAATAGATGTAGATATACATTTATTATATACGACTATACACATATTATACAAAAAAGAGCGTGCTTGAAAGGAAGAAAGAAAATCATGTGAAGAGAATTTGTACGTAATCTAGCAAAAAAATATGAATTTTTGTAGATATAATCTTATATGGTATTATATATTGAGATACGTATCGTAATATTTATGTTGAACTGTATATCTTTGAAAACTTCAAAAAAAATATCATAAATCGCATTCACTGGATTCTATTTATGCCTTATCATACATCTCTTTATTTTTGCTTTTTTTTTTATATATTTGAACCGAGGTTAAAGTGGTGTTTAGAATATTGGGTAAAAATCCTCCACGAGTGAGCATCCTTATCAACTTATTCGTGTCCTTTTAAAAAATTAAATTATTGTAACACCCCAAATTTTATTTCGTCAAGACTCGAACTAAATGACTTCTAATTGTATACATGAGTTAGGATCAATTCTTAAGTATTTTAAGAGTATTATACATGGTTTAGGTTCATAAGGGATCTCTAACACCAAGTCAAGTCCAAAGAATTTCTATCGGCTAAGTTTTCGAATGAGTTTGTATAAGGGTCAACTTCAAACGATTATATCTCCTAGAATATAACGAATTGGGTGGCCAATGACCTTTAAAATTAAAGGTCTTTGAGTGTTCTTTCTAAAGCCACCAAGATTGCATTTTCTGGAGTTCGGAGTAAAAAGTTATGTCCAGTTAACCAGAGAGGTGCGCGCCAAGTCCGCGACTTCTGCAAGTTTTCATATATTTGGAAGGGGCTTTTTGATCTCTTCCCCACCTTTCCTCTCTACGTTTTAGGGCTAAATTTCGCCCCCATATCAGTTTCTAAGGAGTTTTATCTCCAAAACATCCAAGAATATTGAGAGCAAGAATTGGAGAAGAGAAGAAGACTTAGGATTCAATTTCTTCAAGTAAGGCCATCAAATCCTTGATTTGTTCTTCAAGTCAGGTATGTAAGGCTACTCACAACGTTGGATTAATTTCATCCACATGCCCTACATCTCCATTGATTTGAGTTGAGTTGAGTTTTGAGGTTCCATGAGTTGAGTTCTTGAGTTATCTATAATTTCTTTTGAGTTTTTTATATATAAATTAATATGTATTAATGATGTTCCTGAGTTGACTTTTGTTGAGAGTATGGATTCATGTATTCATTCACATGAACCCAAGATGAGATTTTATTTTTGTCATAATTTGTCTTAAGGTTGAGATTGATGACTTTCATATAAATATTGCTTTCAAAGTGAGATGATGCATATTTTAATGAGTTTGATGAAATTGAACATAGAGTTAACTAGGATTTTGGAGCAAGATGTTTGATGATGATGTAAATGATGTTTATTTTTTTTAAGTAAAATGATTGATAAAGAGGTAATGTTGATGTGATGTTTTGAGATGGAGTGGATTGGAGTCTAATGTGACTACATGATATAATATGCATAATTCGATTTGATTGGGGTCTTATGAGGATTTTGAGTATAAATGATTGTTTGAGAAGGAGTTTTAAAAATGATTTGTGAACGTTTTTGAATAAATTATTTATGCACTATTTTGAGTTTAAAGAATGATTATTTTCCACTTTGGTTTAGAAAGAGTTTAAGCATGATTTGAGTTTTAGAAGTCTCTTAATTATCATTTTGAACATGAGTATTTTGAGTATAAATGAGTTGAGCATTTTAACATTAAAACATCTATTTTGAGATTGAATTAAGGGGTTAAAATTATATTTTAAATGCATCTAATATTTACTGCATTCATTGAGTTGAGATTGTATCAAATTTAAAAAGAAGAGTTTGATGATTAAGATGAGTTGATTTTGAAAGAAGGTCCAATGAGACTAGATTGATTGAGTTTTGAAAAGAGTCCAATGAGACTAAATGAGTTAATTTGAAACTATGTTCGAAGAGACTAAGTGAGTATTTTGAGTATTTTACTCACCTGATAGATATGAGCATATTGAGTTTTGTGAAGAGTATTGAGCACCGAATTGTGAGGGTTATCGGTTAGAGAAACTCCCAAATTGAGTGGATTGTGCATGATATGATTGGTTTGATTAAGATTGTAGATGATTGAGTCAAATTGTAAAACATTTCTAAATTCTAATTTGCATATCTATTGATTTGAGTCCTTTGACTTTATTGTTGAGTGGATTGTATATTATTGGATTGGATCGAATTATAAATGATTTGATTGAATTGGATTGTACATGATTAGATTGGATTTGATTGTATATGATTGGATTAGATTGGATGGTATGTGATTGGATTGAATTGGATTGGATTGGATCGAATTGTATATGATTGAATTGGATCGGATCAAATTATATATGATTGGATTTGATTGAATTGTCAATGATTTGATTGAATTGGATTGTACATGATTGGATTGTATATGATTGGTCTCTGTCTAAACTATATTCTTACTTTAGACTTACGACACCTTGATTGAGTCTCTCTTATCTTTCTAAATTGAGATATCTGAACTGATATTATTCTACCTTGATGTATGTTTCATTCTGTCATATTACATACTCATACATTTCACGTACTAACTTCCATTTGGACCTATATCGTTTCATGATGCAGAGACAGGTTTAAGAGATCATCAATAGGCGCACCATTGAGGATCTGTTCACACTCAGCTTATTAGTGAGTCCTCCCCTACATTCGGAGGATACCACTTATGTTATTCTTGCGTTGAGTTTAGTCTTTTCATTCTGATTTGAGGTAGCCATGAACCTGTCATTGACACCAATTAGATAGTAGTGATAGAGGCTTCATAGACTAGATAGTGATGAGTCGATTGAGTATTTTATTTTCTTAAATTGTTCTTGTCAAACTATTTAACGACATAGATTGGAGTTCGATTTATTGTCCCATGACCTTTCTTCCTTGAGATAGATTGTTGATTGGAATTGCCCACTTAATTACCTTTTTATTTTAAATCTTTCGCTGATTGAATGAATGAACAGATGTGTGATCAGGTCAAGTGGTTCGCTTGGGAGCCAGTAATGGTTTTTAAGTGCCGGCCACGTCTAGGGTACCCTCCCGGGGCGTGACAATTATGCAAAATATCAGTCTATGATTTGAGACTATTTTGAGGAGATTTTGAATTGAGAGACACGATCCACGACAAATTAACATCATTTAGGGGTCGCACAAGTGGAATTAGGCGATTTCCTCATTTTTTGTGTGTTAGATCATTAATATTTTGCTAATATATTTTTCTGTCAATTTTTTTCTAAACCTTTATAGGACCCTCCGTAAGCATCTGGAGGAGTAATACATGAAGCCTTGGCACAATCCACGACGTATTCATAACATTTAGGGAAAGCACAAGCAGAATTAGACGATTTTGACATTTTTCATGTGTATTAGCTCATGGATATTTTGGTGATATAATTTTCAGTCAATTTTTTCCAAAACCGTTATGGACACTCTATATTTACCCGAGAGATCAGTATGTGTAGCCCGCACATGATCTAACGCTAATAAATATTTTGGTGATATGACTTTCGAATAATTTCTTTCTAAAACCTTTATGGGACCCTTAGTAAGTACCACAGGGAGAAGTACATGTATCCTCGTCATGATCCACAGCATATCCATAGCATTTAGGGGTCGAACAAGCGAAATTTAGCGATTTTTTAATTTTTTGTATGTGTTATCCATGAATATTTTGGTAATATGACCTTCGGTCATTTTTTTCTGAAAACTTTGTGGGATTGTCCGTAAGTACCTAAGGGAGCAGTACGTGTAGCCTCGTCACGATCTACGACCTATTTATGGCATTTAGGTGCCACACAAGTGGAATTAGATGATTTTTTCATTTTTTGATT
Organism: Solanum dulcamara; assembly: GCF_947179165.1. Lineage (NCBI taxonomy): Eukaryota > Viridiplantae > Streptophyta > Magnoliopsida > Solanales > Solanaceae > Solanum > Solanum dulcamara. The sequence goes on along the minus strand of NC_077246.1, from coordinate 68,125,075 downwards.
GTGTTAGCCATAAATATTTTAGTGATATGACTTTCGATTAATTTTTTTCAAGACTTTTATGGGACCCTCCGTAAGTAACCGAGGGATCAGTAATTGTAGCTTCAACATGATTCACGGCGTATTCCTAGCATTTAGGGGTCGCACAAGTGGTTAGGTGATTTTCTCATTGTTTGTGCATGTTATCCAATGAAAATTTTGGTGATATGTGTTTCAGTCAATTTTTTTCTGAAACCTTTGTGGGACCTTCCGTAAATACACGGGGGAGCAGTACGTGTAGCCTTTGCATGATCCACATCATATTCATAGTATTTAGGGACCACAGAAGCAGAATTAGATAATTTTCTCATTTTTCATATGTGTTAGCCTATTCATATTTTGGTGATATGACTTTTAGTCAAATATTTTTTCGAAACCTTTATGGTACCTTCCTTAAGTACGCAGGGGATCAGTACGAGTAGTCTCAATATGATACACGATGTATTCATATCATTTAGGGGCAACACAAGCGAAATTAGGTAATTTTTCTCAATTTTCGAGTGTGTTAGCCTTTGAATATTTTGGTCATATGACTTTCGGTCAATTCTTTTTGAAACCTTTGTGGAACCCTCTGTAAGTACCCAAAGGAGAAGTACGTGTAGTTTCAGCACGGTCAACGGTGTATTCATAACATTTAGGAACCGTACAAGTAGAATTTGGTGGTTTTCTCATTTTACGTGTGTTAGCCCATGAATATTTTGGTGATATGACTTTCGGTCAATTTTTTTAAAACCTTTATGGGACCCTCCGTAAGTATTCGGGAGAGAAGTACGTGTAGATCGGCATGATCCACGATGTATTCATAGCATTTAGCAGACGCACAAGCAGAATTAGTTGATTTTCTCATTTTTCGTTTGTGTTTGCCCATGAATATTTTGGTGATATGAATTTTGATTAATATTTTTCTGAAACCTTTATGGGATCCTCTGTATGTACCCAAGGGAACAATATGTGTAGCCTCGACACTATCCATGATGTATTCATAGCATTTAGGGGTTGCACAAGCGGAATTAGGAGATTTTCTTGATTTTCGTATGTGTTAGCCCATGAATATTTAGATAATATGACTTTCGGTTAATTTTTTCTGAAACCTTTACGAGATACTCTGTAAGTACCCGCGGAGCCTTACGTGTTGTATTGACACGATCCAGGACATATTAATAGCATTTAGGGGCCGAAAATGCAAAATTAGACAATTTTTTTTATTTTTCGTGTGTGCTAGCCCCTGAATATTTTGACGATATATTTTTCGGTCAATTTATTTCCGAAACCTTTATGAGACTCTCTGTAAACACCCAGGGGAGCAGTACGTGTAGCTTCGACACGATCCACGACATATTCATAGCACTTAGGGGCCACATAAGCGGAACTAAGCAATCTTCTCATTTTTCGTATGTGTTAACTAATGAATATTTTGGTGATTTGACTTTCCATCAATTATTTTCTGAAACCTTTATAGGACCCTCCTTAAGTACCTAAGAGAGCAGTATGTGTAGACTCGACACAATCCACGGCATATTCATAGCATTTAGGGGCCGAACAAGCGAAATTAAACGATTTTCTCATTTTTTGTGAGTGTTAACCATGAATATTTTGGTGATATGACTTTCGGTCAAATTTTTTTCGAAATCTTTATGGGATCCTCCGTAAGTATCCAGGGGATCAGTACGTGTAGCCTCGTCTTGATCCACGACATATTCATATCATGTAGGGGCCGCACAAGCAGAATTAGGGGATTTACTCATTTTACATGTGTGTTAGCCCATGCATATTTTGGTGATATGATTTTCGGTCAATTGTTTTTTGAAACCTTTATGGGACCCTCCGTAAGCGCTAGGGGGAGCAGTACATGTAGCCTCGGCATGATCCACTACGTATTCATAATATTTAGGGGATGCACAAGCAGAATTAAGTGATTTCTCATTTTTCGTGTGTGATAGATAGATAAATAGAGAGAGAGAGAAAGAGAGAGAGAGGGAACTATATTCTATGTTGAAGGTAATGAGATTGCTTGAACCCATTGAGTCATTCACTGTATGTTAGATCATCCTTTAGTAGTAGTTTTAACATACATATTTTGGTTTAATTACATAAAGAATTTACGGTGATAAAAATATTAAGATTTTCTATGTAACAAACTTGAAAAGTTTGAAAGCTTAAAGAAAAAGAAGAAAGAAGAGGGAAATGTTAATTAAAATGCCGTTTAAAGTGATTGTGCTTTCTTTTGTAGATCGGACCATTGATGTTTTTGTGCTTTTTTGTTGGATATTGGTTAATCCTTATCGGAAGAAAAAAAAACATGTAATTAAACTTTGTGAATTTCATGGTAATTTCGATCTACTTTAAAAAGGTACAGATGAAAAAACCTGCAAATGAAGCTTATACAAGTTCAAGAAAAATTAGAATAAAGTCCTATCTACTTAAAACATAAATCAGACATGTTTCACTACGTCAACAAAAAAGAACAAGATCTTTAGATGAATGGAAAGAAGAAACCATTTTGTGCAGATGATTTTCCTCTCTGAGAATCTGATCCAAAAATTGACAATATGCCCTGTTTCACTAAAATAGATGTGTTGAGGATAGTATTATTGTTTATATGGGGTGTTTTTGGCTGATGTTATGAATGCAAATAAAAGGGGCAGGGGATTTGTTTTGAGATTTTAATGTGCTGGCTTTGTGGGAGGTGACATGTATAGATACTTGAAATAAACTAATTAAATTAGCATTCAACTATAAAACCCATTACACAAGGGGGACATGAAAAACTCGTAAGCTCATCAACACTAGAATTGAAATAATTACTACTTACATAACGGAACCTGTGAAAGCTAGAATAGTTTGTATAGCTGTGAGTATGAGGAATATAATGGCCGCCACAGTTGAAGCTCCTACCCAAGGACTACTAAAATAATTATGCATCAAACTTGCCATCGTTCTGTTCCATGTTTTTTCACAATGTTTATTTGCTTTTTTGAATTCATCTTTGTAATAGAAGTCGCGATACGTAGTGACCCCCTTTCCGATTTTGTTGAAGAGGCTAGCCACTTCTTTGTCCTCTCCTAAATAGTTCACTATGATTCCTTTTTGGCGAAGCAAATTCACATCTTTGTCTGAGTCTATAAGTTGATCCATGAAACTTGCGTAATCACTGAAATATATAGGATGTACATCAGATGATTGTTGCTCATAAGCAATGAGATTTCGCAGGATGGTTTCCGTATCATCTTCCACTCGAAAACAAGGGATTGTCATCAATCCCCTCTCGAACTTTATATCGAATAAACTTTTCATATTACTGTCCTTTGCAAAGCTAACTCCAGCTTCGGAAAGCTCTGTTGCATTTGGCATGACCATTTCCATTGTTTTGTAATCGTTTGACTTTTTCATGGTATTCCCATGACATGAAAATATGTGTAGTAGATGAAGTAAATGTTTGATAGTTCCTGCATTATATTCTGTCTCACTAAAGGATTCAGGGATCACTATTGGCAAGCCACCAAAATAATTAAATGTATCATTTGCCAATATTGCCAATGGTTCATCATCATCTTGCTTTGTCATGAGATAAAGTTGGTCTAGGACAAAGAAAGGAAGTTGGTTTTCTAGTAACAACAAGTCTCGGCATATGTAATAATCATTAATATTGATAATTTTGTCTTCTCCTTTTGGAGAACGCTCTCGAATAAACTCAACGACAAAACAACCATCAAGCAACAACATTTTAGTATCTATGTCTTTCATATCGTCGTAACACTCTAGTGCTTCCTTCTTCAGTTTCACCATTTCACTAATGCAACTTTCCACATTAAGCCCCTCTTTTCGTTGAAGAAATCGTCTTAGGTACAATTTTTTGTACTTTTCCATTGAATCAAGTTGAGGATTTTTCTTATGGTAAGGACCAATAGAGACCATCTTTGGTGTATAAGCATCTGGATTTGATTCACGTAGCCACACCTTTACTTTGGAAATCGTCCACGATTTAATAGACAAATTGTCTAAATCATTTAGGTCGATTATATGATCCACTTTCCTCCCTTCTTCTATCTGTAAAGGAAGAGAGTAAGAAATTTTAAAATGTTTATTAGAAGCACTATGCAATAAGCAAACAATTACATATTCTTTTAATATGATCAACTTTACGATTTAGATTAGATATATCTGTATTTAATATTATTTTTTTTGTATATATACCTTCATCGTTTAACAATTTTATGCATATTTATTTTTTTCGTTAACAAGATGAATTAAAAAGAAACAACTTAAAACTGGTTTTTTAATTTTAAAAATGTCAACATGACTTTAAAAGCTTACCTCACCCGATCCATTATTTCTTTACCCTCCAGATCCGATTCAAATTAAAAAATTCCAAAAGGTGTAAAATCTTAGTTGGTGAATATGCTAGGATAGTGAAATAGACCTAAAATTACATGAGAGGAAAGAGTCTTAGAAATTCTATATTTAATTGCCAAAACAAAAGTTGGCTAATGAAATACCTCATCTTTTTCAGTTTGAAGAAGCAATGGAATTGTAATCTCACTGGCGTGTGTCATCCCTCTTCCTTCAACTCTAATTCCTACAAAAGACAAGTGAGGCTTGCTCAGTTGGTTAAGCACCTCCACCCACGACCGGTAGGTCCTGGGTTCGAGTCACATTGGAGGGGAAGTGTGGAAACACTATAAATTCTCCAAAATGGGGGGTAAAAAAAAAAAAAATCCTACAAATTCTTTTTAATTTCAATTCCTAGATACCATGGAATTTTTTATTTTTTTTTAATTATTATTATTATTAATCCAAAGCAATATATTCATTGTAGAATTTTATTTGAAAAGGAAAAAAACAAAGAAATAAAATATCGTAAAATACTGAAATCAAAATTAAAAAATAAAAAGATCATGCAGGATACACTTACTAAGTTAATGGAAAACACGTGAGCTCTTAAAAATCGACAAAATTTCTTCTGAATTTACTTTTGAAGAAAAAAACCAAAAAAGCAACGAAAATATCGACATAATTTCTTCTAACAACCATTTACATGTCAAATACGTGAAAAGCAAGGGTTAAAAAACTATATTGTCAAAAACATGTTTAATAAGAATATTTTAAACATAATGCAAGTATTCAATAAGTATAATCTTTAGTATAAGTATTTAAGTTATTCATTGAAGTGAAACCCTTTTCGCCTAAGAGAAGTGAAAAAATTAAATTTTAAATTTTTATTTTATTTTTTTTATTAAAAAGATACTACATATAAGGGTATTATTTGATCCTTCTCACACATAATTTTATTATTATTATTTTTTGATTCAACGACTAATTTAAATTTATTATTTTGATGATCAAATTTATTTTTCTCACTACTTTTATTGTAAAATTTATTATACATGCTCCAATTTTTTTGATACATACAAAACTAAATTACAATATTTTTTTCTCCTTTTTCCATTCACTCTTTTTTTTTATTTCTTTTATATTTACACCAAAGAATGAAAAAATAAAAATAAAATAAGAATTAGAAACTCAAATAAAGATAATCAAAAAAGTCAAAAAATAATTCATGCGTGAAAAAGATTATATATACCCCTAAACTTTGCTAAAAAAAAATTCACATACATGAATCTTTTTATTAAAAATCAAAAAAATAATTTTTTCACTTCCTGAAGATGAAAAAGGTATATGTGAGCTATTTTTGTAACATGGGCGGGAGGTGGGGGAGGGGGTTGTTATATGTGAACAACTTTTGTAACGATGGGGGTATATGTGAATCATTTGTGTAACGGTAGAGGTATATATGAGCCAATTTCATAAAGGGGGCATATCAGCTCTAAATAGCAAAGTTGAAGGGTATATCAGGACATTTTCCCTTCATTGAAAAACACCCCATAAGTGCAAATTATTAGTTTTATCCTTGAACTATTGACAGCCTTAAAAACACAATTTTAACTAAACTTAAATACATCCACAATCTTATAACATGAGTGAAATACACCCCTAAATTATCGCCAAATTTAGGGGTGTTTTCAACACTTACCTCAATTTTTTTAATCAAGATTTTATGCTCCTACAAGAGTTTGAGACTGCTTGTTATGTCATGTGGCAGATCAAGGGTGTATCTAAGTTTAATTAGTCAAGTAATAAAGTGTTCTAAGCCTGTCAATAATTTGAGAATGAAACTGATAATTTGAACAAAGTTTAAATGTGTTTTCAATATTTCTCTAACTATTTAAATGAAAAGCATCGCATAAATTTAAAGGGCTAGCATATGTATTCAGCCTTTTCTTTTTAAATCATTCCAAATTAAAGGCAATTTGAGGGAGTATTAGACACTTCTTTGCAAAATGTGTTCCCATCCTGTTTCCATTCGCAGCGGCTGAGCTAAAAAGTTTATCAAAGAAATTTATCATATATTATAAGTAAAATATATAAATGTGTTCTTTAATTTAAATTTGATCTCAACTAATATTTATGTCATTATTATTATTATTATTATTATTGTTGTTGTTGTTGTTATTATTATTATTTGCGGAATTTGATTTGAAAAGAAGAAAAAAAAAGTAATAAAATACCGCAAAATACTAAAATCAAACTTTCAAATAAAAAGATCAGGAAGGATACACTTACTAATTTATTGGAAAACACATGAGCTCTTGAAAATCGACAAAATTTCTTCTGAATTTACTTTTGAAGAAAAGAACCCAAAAAACTACGAAAATATCGACATAATTTTTTCTAACTACTATTTACATGTCAAATGCGTGAAAATCAAGCGTTTAAAAACTATATTGTCAAAAACATGTTTAATAGGAACATTTTAAACATCATGCAAGTATTCAATAGGTATAATCTTTAGTATAAGTATTTAAGTTATTCTTTGAAAACACTCCTAAATTGGGCCCGGATTATTAGTTTCATCCTTGAATTATTGACAGTCTTAACAATACCTTTTTTCTTAGCTAACCGAACTAAAATACACTCCCGATATTACAGCATGAGTGAAATACATCCCTAAATTTTCGTCAAGTTTAGCGGTATTTTCAACATTTCTCTCGATTTTTTATTAAGATCCCATGCTCGTACAAGAGTTTGAGACCACTTGCTATGTCATGAGATGGATCGGGGGTGAATCTAAGTTTAGTTAGTCAAATAGAAAGGTATTTTTAAGCCTGTTAATAATTTTGGATCAAATTGAAACTAAGAATTTGCCCTAAATTCAAGGGTATTTTCAATACTTCTTTCTAAGTATTTAAATGAAAAACATCGCACAAATTTAAACTGCTAGCATATGTATTCAGCCTTTTCTTTTTAAATCATCCCAAATTAATGGCAATTTGAGAGAGTATTAGACACTTCTTTGCAAAAATGAGATTTTCTATCGTAAATATAAATTAATTAAACCGTAAAGTAAGTAATTAAACACTGATTACCAACAAAAAAAAATTACGATGACTAAGAATCTTTTAAATAAAATGATTATCCATTTTAGTCATGTCCTTCAACTTGAGGTATAAAATAATATAATTAATTGATAGTGCTTAGCATAGAACGAGAAAATGCAGAAAATTACCTCTTTGGTTTGGCTGTTTCTTCTTTTGTGTCTATTCAACTCTTGTTTCTCCTGGATTTTTCATTGCTATGGAGTATATATTATATAAAAAAAGAAGAAGAGAGAAATACTGATAATTGAAGATAATATCCGAATACGTGTGGGGTATAGAGGAGGTGTCAATGTTACGGTTCAATCGGTTATTTTATAAAATTTATATCATATAAACTTTTTATTATATTATTTTACATCATTAAAATTAGAATTTCAAATTTTCTTTGGTATCGATACGATTTAATTAATTTTTGAATTTATTTTTTGTTAAAACGTTACGGTAGAAAGGTCTGGAGGAGACGAATTAAGGTAGAATCTTATAATTAGTAGGTAGGAGTGCGACCATACAAGTAGATAGGTCTGCATTTTCTTGTTGCCCTTATCAGTAGTCGTAGGATTATTCTTGTATGTAGCTTCTTGTTCTTCAATTTTTATTGCTATCTATGTTTTTGTGTAGTTCAATTATAGTATTATTTTATTGTAGTACTCTTGTGTTATACTAGATCTGTTAATTTTGTTACTACCTATTGCCTTTTAATCTTTTATTACGTCTTTTTCTAGATTATTTTAATCTTGAACCGAAAATCTATCTTGTTAAGAAGTCCCACATCGGTTGAGGGATGGGAAATTGGTCTGCTTATATGAACTTGGACAAACCTCCCCTCATGAGCTAACTTTTGGGGTTGTGTTAGGTCCAAGTGTCATATCTTTACATGACATCAGAGTCAGGCTCATCCCAATTTGTTGTTCATAGATGTTGGGCCTCCATTTATAAGTGTTCACGCTCAGTTGAGATCTGAGCAGGCGGGGGAGTGTTAAGAAGTCCACATCGATAAAGTGATGGGAAATTGGTCTGCTTATATGAACTTGGACAAACCTCCCCTCACGAGCTAAGTGGCAGAGCCAGAATTTTGACTAAGGGGATTCGACATCTACTATATATACATAAAAAAATATTTTAACCATGTATAAATAGTATAATTTTCTGTCGAAAGGGGTGAACCCTCAAACCACAAGGTGGCGCCGCCACTGCATGAGCTAACTTTTGGGATTGAGTTAGGTCCAGGCAGGGGTAGAGCTACATTGTGGTTAAGGAATTCATCTGAACCCCCTTCGACGAAAACTTATACTATTTATACATGGTTAAAATATTTTTTTTATGTATAAATAGTATATGCCGAACCCCGTTTGGCTAGTTTGTGTGTCTACTTCTTCAGATTTTGAACCCCCTTATTGAAAATTCTGGCTCCGCCACTGGATCCAGGTGTCATATCTTTACATATCGAAAATAACCTCTCTACCCCACCTCTGAGGTAGAGGCAAGGTTAGCGTACTCTACCCTTCTATGTCACACTTTTTGAAACTACACTGAATATACTGTGTTGTTATAGTTATGTAAGATCACAAGTAAAAGTTAGAACATCATACTAAATATACTTTCGTAAAATTTTGTTACAAGATCTCTCTTGAAGTTAGGAGACATGCATTCATATAAAAAGGAATATCGAGAGAGAAGATGGAGTCGTCTTTAACTTAGATTTTCAATTTGAAAAATCAGATCAAACTTGCCTCAAACCTTAAGATGGCTCTTACAAATTCAAAAAAAAATTACAATTATAAGGTCAAAAAATTGTAATCAAACTTCAATAATCTTTACACAGTTGGAGGATTGATTTTAGTGGGGGTGGTTGGGGTGTTGAGATGTAATGAAGATGATAAGGAATTAACAGTAACTATAGTCTGTCAATTATTTTAATTAAAACAAGCAAATATATATGAGCTAACGAGTGTCAATAACTAGTTGGACTAATTTTTTTTATATTTATTGAGCATAATTGACATACAACGCCAAATTATCGTTTTATTCAATTGTGTGTCCTAACGATTAATGAAGTAGGTGATCTCAATTAATGAGACAAGTGACACATATAAATGAGAGTTTAAGTATTGCCGTGGAAAAAAAAGAAGTGTTGGTAACCTCTTTTGAATTTTGATTTGTCTAAGCTTTAGCTGGACTCAATAATTGAGTCTGCTAAAATTAAGTATCCAATAAGAGAAATTTATTAAATCATATAAAAGGAAAGATTATTAATATTGGGTAGCTTACTACTCAAATTGATGAAATTGTCACGACTCGAAATTCGGGCGTGATGACACTTATCCTTTCCTATCGGACAAGTCAGCCTAAACCCACTAAATGCGGAAGATAAAAACGGAAAGTAGTTTAGATAGATAAATATAGATAAAGCGGAAATTTAGTCAACTACAAAAATCCCCCACAGACTGATTGTCACATGTACAAGCCTTCTAATTACAAGATACGAAATAAATAAAAGTCTCAATCTTTGTCCCTTAAATAGAACAAAGTAATAAGTAAAAAGTAATAAGAAAGATGGCCGGTATCAACAGCTACCTCTCGACTCACCTCAGAGCCTCGGATGAAAATAAGAAAAGTTGGTCACTGTCCGGGCTCAGAACCTATAGTTTGCAAGGAGTGAGTACCAACAACGCGGTACCCAGTGAATAAACAACTAAGACTAAACAAAGCTAGTAAAATACACCTACTCCTACCATACTATCCAACCCACAGACTACAACCTGCACATAAATTAGCCCAGTCTAATAGTTCTAACAGCACAATATTCATATATCTCAACAACAGTACAATTCAATTTGCAAACAAATCAGCACAATCAATAATACAGATCAAGGGAATATCAGGGATAAAATCATCTATAATGGCAAAAGATGTATGATGCAACGAAATGCAATGTAATGTCACATATCGTGATGCATGTCTGCCCTACTGATACACATCCGTTGATCACCTCAGATTGGAACTCATGGGGGCCTCACATAGACCATGTATCTGCCGGAAGAGACCTCGGCTATAACATCTGCCAGAAAAGACCTCGACCACCGGAAAAGACCCCGACCGCCGGAAATGACCTCAGCCATAATATCTGCCGGAAAAGACCTCGGTAAATCACCTCGATCGGTAGAAACCTCAGTCTCAATATCCAGTATCTCACTCATATCACTTTTCTCAGCCATCATAAATAAGTGTATGCAAAAGTAATGAGTAAAAACAGAACGAATATTCACATATAATGTCATATAGTCCACAATCACCCAATTAATCAATACCATATCAACAACATATAAATATATCCAAATATTCACAACAAGCCCAAGGTTCTATCACATCGAACACCTCATGTCATCTTATTTCATTTTTTTTCATTTATTACCCCACTTTTTATCGTCAAGTTCATTTGAATGACAATAGTTCTTAACACCACTTTCTATCAATCATCAACACATAATACACGAATACATGATCCTACAAGCTTTATAGTAGGTTTAGAAATTCACTTGCCTCGAATTTAATCCCGAACTTCTCTGAAATATGAGCTTTACCCTTACGCCGACGTTCCGAATCAAACTAATTTATTCAACTATGCAACACAATAAGAACACAAGTCTAATGATACCCAAATCAATATTTTTAAAAATTGGGCCGAATCTGACACGAAAAACCCGAAAACCCCGATTTTATAAATGAACATAAAATCCAAATATTTTTACATGAAAATGATTCTTGAAGTATTTAGAAACTAATGTTGAAAAACAATTTGAATTTGGAATTGAAATCAACCCTCAAACACCAATTTTATTAAAATTCATGTTCTTGAGAAAACCCTCAATATCCGAATTCGAAACCCCTACACAAATCTGAAATATTTCTTAAAAAATATCTTACCCATATTTAGAAAAGTTCAAATATGAATTTTTTTCAAAAATGGAGTTAAAATCGATCTTGAAATCCTCAATTTAGTAAATTTTAACTTTATTGGGAAAATCTAAATTATACGCGGTTAATATGATGAAAATAATCGATGAATCAACAAATTTATGCCAAAATCAGGTTACCCATAACACAAGAATCCTAAATATACCTTTTTCATAAAAAATGGAATCCAAATCGATAAAACCCCAATTTTCCTCAAGAAATTTACGGATAAGGAAAGAAAACCATATGAAGAAATCATGAGAAAATTCCAAATTGAGGATTGCATACTAACCCTCATATTATATCGAGAAGAAATTCGCAAGAATCACTCCATTCCGAGCTCTAAAACTCCCGATATGCTTAAAATATCAAATAAACACAGTCTGAAATTTATATACTTGTATAGCTCTATTTGCACCAGAAAATCTGCAACTTTTATTTATATTAAAAGAACCTTAAATCCCTCATACGATAGTGAAATGACCGAATTCTTTTTCCTAAATGTCTTAAATAATGATACAGACCTTCTCTTTCAATCGAAACTCAATTTTGAACTCGTTTTCCCAGTCAAATATCATTTTTGCTAGGTAAAAAATTATTTCTTATTTTGCGATAAAAGTCTAATTTCGGCTTAGCGAAAATACTCCAAACTTTACAGATAAGTCCTATTATTCATGCTCAAAATTTCAGAAGTTTCGAAATAATTTTTCGATCTTTAAAACTAATAATGAACATTTTAGTTGTCACAATTTACTGAAACAACGTCAAAGCACCCAAGAAGCTTAAAAACTCACCCAAAACTCATCCGGACTTCCCGAACACAAACCAAATATGCCAGTAGCTTGGGAATGATATTTCAGACTCAATGGAACTGACGGAATTCGAATTTGAGGTCTCCTTAGCCTGAAACTTGAAAAGTCGCAACTAAACTAACTTAGACCTCAAAAATACCAAAACGAGTTCGGGACTTCCAAAAATTACAACGAATCCCTTTCTAGTGTTATAATCACCTCCCAAAACCATTGGAACCATCAAAAATTCAATCCGAGCACCCGAACCCTAAATGTTGACCAAAGCAAACTTGAATCAAATTTTAACTCAATTTCCAACTTCGGACCTAAATTCCACATTTCAACTCCAAATCTAATTCCGACAACTCTCCTAGATCAATTTCCACATTTGTACGCTGATGAAATCGCCGGAATTTCATTCCGATACTCGAAACTCCAAATAACTCCAAAACTCAAAATTTGACAACTTAAATCTTTAAAACTCATTTCTCTAGCAAAATCTCAACTTTTGACAAGATTTTCAAAAACCAACTTTTAAACTCAATCTAAAATGATTCGGTGCAATTGACGGAAGAGGTAAAATGATAATTTTATCGAAAATATCGAAAATGACCTTCATAGTAATTACAGAAATATCTTGTAACTGATGATGTTAGAACTAATTTAGTTTCAATATGAGCAACATATTAATATGTTTAAGAGATGGAACTTTAGGTATAAATTAATTATGTATTGACTTGTAGTCATTTTCATCACTCCAGGTTCAAAACAAAATATTTAATATTTTATTATTTTCAAATTAATATTAGAAAAGTAGGGTAGTTGAGTAGGCTTTTTAAGTCTTTAATATCACAACAAAAGTACAAACATATTATTTTAAGGTCCAAGACAACTTCATTTCTATGTTTTGGGTAAATTAATTGTATAGTACATGAGTAGAAAATAGGATAAGCAAGGATATTTTAGTCATTTTATCAAAATCAATGCACTACTTGGTCACACCGTCACACATAATTTACCTATTCATCACTTAGCGTAACTTTTTTTTTCCTTTTTAGAAATAAATATGAAACTTTGTTCACACAGATTCAGCGATTTCATCGTTAAACTAAATTTCACATGATTTATCGACCATCATCATCATGAGGACTATGAGGTTGATACAGAGGTGTATCCAAAATTTCAATAGGATAAGCACATTATTACGAAAAGAGGGTGTACGAAATAAATTTCGATAGAGTATTCTTTGTCCTATAGCAAAGGTGTATATCAAGGTAAGGTCGTTCTCTTTTCGGTTTATAGCTAATATAGACCTCGGGTAGTATTTTCATCGGTGAAAATCCATACTTTTGTCAGATTATCATGGCACCTTATCGTCTTGCATATTAAATTCAACTCTTGCCATATTTTCGTATCACGTGGGTGTGAGAAGAAGTTAATTGACTCTTAATAATAGTCGAAAAAGATATGTTAATGCTATTCCCTTTTTTCAGCATATTCCCTTAAAGCTTAGAGGCAATACAAGAGGTGGTTACCGTTGATATACTCGTAACCATGGATTCATAATTACAAAAGAATTCTCAGAAAGAGTGTTAAGTCAACATAATATGAAACGGTGAGGAGGGCAATTACTAACGTCCCCACATTTCCACCAAACCACATGACTCTACTTTAAATGTATATAATTTTTCATTGCTATGGGGTATCTATTATATAAAATACAGACAATTGAAGATAATATCTGAATACTTGTAGGGTATATATGAGGTGTCAATGAGACGTTATTTTATAAAATTTATATCATATATTAATTTTTTATTATATTATTTTATATCATTAAAATTATACTTTTCAATTTTTTTTGGTATCGGTACGATTTAGTTAATTTTTTATTTATTTTTGTTAAAATATTACGATATAAATGTGTGGAGGACAGGAATTAAGGTAGAATGTTCTAATTAGTAGGTAGGAGTGTGACCATACAAGTAGATAGGGCTGCATTTTCTTGTTTCCCTTATTAGTACGTAGTCATAGGATTATTCTTGTATGTAACTTCTTATTCTTCGATTTCTATTGCTATTTATGATTTTGTGTAGTTCAATTATAGCATTATTCTTCTATACTAGATCTGTTAATTTTGTTACTATTTATTACCTCTTATACTTTCATTATGTCTTTTTCTACATTATTTTTATCTTGAGCCGAAGATCTATCGGAAATAGCCTCTCTACCCCATCTCTATGGTAGAGGCAAGGTTAGCATACTCTACCCTCCTACACCACACTTTTTGAAACTACACCAGATATAATGTATTGTTATAATTATGTAAGATCACAAGTTAAAGTTAGAGCACTATACTAAATATACTTTCGTAAAATTTTGATAAAAACTCTTCAAACGCTTTTACAATTTAAAAAGTGATGAATCAAGGGAATACGAAAGACAACAATAATAGAAATTCATTCCACTATTTTAGAGTAATGTAAAATGGAATTAAACAAAGATAAATAGATTGAGATGGGCTCAAGAATGGAGTCTACTAAAATTAAGTATCCAATAAGAAAAAAATATTAAATCATGTAAAAGGAAAGATAGTTAATATGGTGTAGCTTACTACTCAAATTGATGAAATATCTTGTAACTCAAGATGTTAGAAATAATGTAATTTCAATATGGGTAACATATTAATATGTTTAAGAGATAGGACTTTAGGTATAAATTAATTATTTATTGGCTAGTCGTCATTTTCATCACTCCAGATTCAAAACAAAATATTTAATATTTTATTATTTTCAAATTAAATATATAAAAAAGATTATATATATAAATTTATTCGATGCAATTCACTTTATTTTGTGGCCTTTCAACACAAAATGTTTTTGGTCGACGATAGGAAAAAGAAAAGAAGAGAAAATCGTTGACTCAAGTCAATGACTAAATATCTTCCACGATATGTTACTTCATTTCTATGTTTTGGTTAAATTAATTGTATAGTGCATGAGTAGAAAAAAGGATAAGCAAGGATATTTTAGTCATTTTATCAAAATAAATGCACTACTTGGTCACAACGTCACACATAATTTACCTATTCATCACTTAGCTTAACTTATTTTTTTCCTTTTTAGAAACCAATATGAAGTTTTGTTCACACCGATTTAGCATATCATCGTTAAACTAAATTTCACATGATTTATCGATCATTATTATTTTATGGGCTAATTTAGAGATTAAATATGTGTCACTCACACCTATTGAGTATTTACGGTTATCAAAGTCCACTAATTTTATGTGTGTGTGAACGGTTGTTTATGTTTATGGTTAAAAAATCAAATCGAACCGCAATCCGAACCAAATCGATTAAAAAATCAATATTTTATTTGATTTGGTTAGGTTTCGTTTTAAATTTTGAAAATCAATACTATTTAATTTTATTTTGATTTTACTAAAAATAAAAATCGCAAAAATAACCAAACCAAATCGAAAAATTATATATATAAAAAAGGGCAGCCCGGTGCACTTAAGCTCCCGCTATGCGCAGGGTCCGGGGAAGGGCCCGACCACAAGGGTCTGTTGTACGCAGCCTTACCTTGCATTTCTGCCAGAGGCTGTTTCCAAGTATAAATTTAATAATTATTGATATATTATTAATAAATAAAATACAAATATTTTGTTAAATTTTAATTAACTTAAGTCTTTAACTTTACCATTTTCTCAAACTCAAGACTTTAAGTTTTGGTATGTAATTTTCTTGTATTCCCTCCCCCAGGTAGTTCTTGATCAATTGTTGAGCTTGATGTTAATTTTTTGCTATAAAGATTTGATCGTTTGATCTTTGATGTATAATGATTTTAGTTTGTTCGTGCAATGATAATTCTAGTATTGCTATTTGGTTAATTGAATCCACAGTAGCTTTCATGTGGATTGTTCATGTATTAAATGTCTGTGTCTATTAAAATGCGAATGCCCTCAACAAACTTATTACTTTTAAATCAAAAAATAAAAAATCGAATCAAACCGAAAATAATCAAACCGACGATTAGACGGGCCAAGGAATTCAGCTGAACCCTACGTCATCACGGCGCCATCTCCATACAGCTCGTCTCCCTGAACCATTTAATCTAAAATAAAATAAAGATATTATATATGTAAATATATATAAGCAAAAGGAAGTTCACAAAGTTACAAATTTCTATAATTTACAGAATAACTATAAAGTAATTACTTTTCACAAATTAGTAGAAGCAAAATATAAGTTCTTCAAAATTCTCTGTCTGAAAGAAGGGATTTGTCAGTTTTAGTCAAGATATCTGTAACTTTTCCATTGAATCAAGTTGAGGATTTTTCTTATGGTAAAGACCAATAGAGATCATATTTAGTGTATAAGCATCTGGATTTGATTCACCTATAGCCACACGTTTATATCGTACAATATCCCCTTTGCAAGCCTGCCTATATTACTAACATGAAATAATGTACATTTTGAGAAAAGTATCATAGAATAAATAAAGCTTTAATATAATAAAATAAAGTGTATTGACATTACATTTAAGAAAACATATCATAGATTAACACTTTGTGTGTGTTTTGAAGCCACCATTTATTCTAAAATTTGATATCAAGTTTAATTGAAGAACACTTTTAGGGTGCGTTCGGTACAACGAAAGATTGCTATTTTTTCTCAATAATAAGTGAGTTTTTAATTTATTTTTAATGTTTAATAAATAAGTTAAAAGTAATATTTGTATAAAATCTAAGCAAGCACTATTAAAGTCGGCATGGGGTTAAGGATGTGGTGGTGGGGATGAAGACTACGAGGTTGGCACAGAGGCGTATTCAGGATTTCGATAGGATGAACACATTATTACGAAAATGGGATGTACAATATAAATTTCGATAGAGAATTTCCGCTCTGGCGGTGCCGCCCCGATGGAGCCATTCCGCTCTAGTGGGGTGGTGGGATCCAGTCAAGCCAAATTCTTGTGAATTTCTTTTTA
The DNA here is from genome assembly GCF_947179165.1 of Solanum dulcamara. NCBI lineage: Eukaryota > Viridiplantae > Streptophyta > Magnoliopsida > Solanales > Solanaceae > Solanum > Solanum dulcamara. The sequence goes on along the minus strand of NC_077246.1, from coordinate 68,107,864 downwards.
ATCATGATTAACGAAGGCTCAGGTCGTTACACGCACAAGCGAAATTAGGCTATTTTCTATTTTTTCGTGTGTTAGCTCATGAATATTTTGATGATATGACTTTAGGTTAATTTTTTTCCGAAACCTTTACGAGACCCTCTGTAAGTATTCGGGGGAGCAGTACGTATAACCTCGGTACAATCCACGACATAGTCAAAGCATTTAGAGGCCGCATAAGCGGAATTAGCCGATTTTCTTATTTTTCATGTGTCCCATGAATATTTTAATGATATGGCTTTCGGTCAATTTTATTTTGAAACCTTCATGAAAACCTCCGTAAGTATCCTGAGGAATAGTACGTGTAGCCTAGGCACAAACCCAAGCGGAATTAGGCAATTTTTTCATTTTTCATGTGTGTTAGTCCATGCGTATTTTTGTGATATGACTTTCGATAAAAAAAATTTGAATCTTAATGAGATCCTCCGTAAGTACCCTGGGTAGTCATACATGCAGCCTCACCACGATCTACGGCTAATTTATAGCATTTAGGACCGCACAAGCTTTTAAGGTAAAATAGATCTAGATATACACTTGTTATATACGACTATACACATATTATACATAAAGAGTGTGCTTGAAATGAAGAAAGAAAATTATGTCAAGAAAATTTATATATGTAACTTAGCAAGAAAATATGAATTTTTATAGATATAATCTTACATATTATTATACATTGAGGTATGTATCGTAACATTTATGTTGAACTGTATATATTGAAAACTACAAATTTTGTTCATAAATCATATTCATTGGATACGATTTATGCCTTATCATACATCTCTTCATTATTTTTTTTTTAATATTTGAGCGATGTTAAAGTGGAGTTTAAAATATTGGGTAAAAATCCTCCATGAGTAAGAATTCATATCAATTTATTTGTCTATTTTTAAAAGATAAATTATACAAAATATCACCCTATGATTTGGGACTATTTTGAGGAGAATTTGAATTGGACGGCACAATCCACAATAAATTCATAGCATTTAGGGGCCGCACAAGCGGAATTAGGCAATTTTCTCATTTTTCGTGTGTGTTAGCCCATTAATATTTTGGTGATATGTTTTTTGGTTATTTTTTTTTTGAAATATTTATCGGACCCTCTGTAAACACCCAGAGGAGCCGTATGTGTAGCCTCGGTACAATCCACGATGTATTCATAATATTTAGGGAAAGCACAAGCGGAATTAGGTAATTTTATTATTTTTCATCTGTGTTAGCCCATGGATATTTTGGTCATATAACTTTCAGTCATTTTTTGAAACTTTTATGCACACTCCATAAGTACCCGAGAGATCAGTATGTTTAGCCTTAGCACAATCTACGACATATTCATAGTATTTGCCTACACAAGTAGTGTTAGGAGGCAATTTTCTCATTTTTCGTGTGTGTTAGCCCATTAATATTTTGGTGATCATTTTTGAATAATTTTCTTTTGAAACCTTTATGGGATCCTCATTAAGTACCCAAGGGAGAAGTATGTGTAGCCTCATCACGATCCATAGTGTATTCATAGCAAAATTATGCGATTTTCTTATTTTTCGTGTGTTAGCCCATGAATATTTTGGTGATATGACTTTCAGTCATTTTTTTCTGAAAACTTTATGGGACTCTCTATAAGTATTTGGGGAGCACTAAATGTAGCCTTAGCACGATTCACGGTATATTCATAACATTTAGGGGCCGCCTAAGAAGAATCAGGTGATTTTCTTATTTTTCGTGTGTGTGTTAGTTCATAAATATTTTGGTGATATAGTCTTAGGTCAATTTTTTTCAGAAACCTTTATGGGATCCTCCGTAGTACCCGATAGAGAAGTATGTATAGCTTCATCACAATCCACGGCGTATTAATAGCGTTTAGGGGCCAGACAAGCAAAAATAAATAATTTTCTATTTTTTCATACGTGTTAGCTCATGAATATATTGGTGATATGACTTTCGGACAATTTTTTTTAAAACCTTGATGAGATCATTTGTAAGTACCCGAGAGCAGTACTGTAGCCTCTTCATGATCCACGAAATATTCATAGCATTTAGGGATTGCATAAGCAGAATTATGTGATTTTCTTATTTTTCGCGTGTGTTAGCACATAAATATTTTGGTGATATGACTTTCGGTCAAATGTTTTTCGAAACTTTTATGAGACCCACTGTAAGTACCTCGAGGAGAAGTACATGCAGCTTCGGCACGATCCACGACATATTCATAGCATTTAGGGCCCGCACAAGCGGAATTAGGCGACTTTCTCATTTTTTGTGTGTGTTATCCAATGAATTTTTGGTAATATGACTTTCAGTCAATTTTTTTCGAACCTTTATGGGACCCTATGTAAGTACCTTGGGTAGCAGTTCATATAGCCTCGACACGATTCATAGTAAATTCATAGCATTTAGGGGTCGCACAAACTTTTAAGATAAAAAAGATTTAGATATACACTTATTATATACGATTCTACACATATTATATATAAAGAGTATGTTTGGAATGAAGATCATGTTAAGGGAATTTATATGTAATTTAGCAAAAAAATATGAATTTTTGTAGATACGAGCATATATAGTATATATATTGATGTACGTGTAGTAAATAATTTTGTTCATAAATCGCATTCATTGAATGTAATTTATGCGGTATCATACATCTCTTCATTTTTTTTTACCGTTTTTTATATTTGAGCTGGGATTAAAATAGAGTTTGAAATATTGGGTCAAAAACCTTCACGAATAAGCATCCTTATCAATTTATCCGTGTCTTTTTAAAAACATATATTATGCAACATACCAACCTATGATTTGGGACTATTTTGAGGAGATTTTGAATTGTGCGGCACGATTCACGACATATTCATAATATTTTGGGGTCGCACAAGCGAAATTCGGTATTTTCCTCATTTTTTTGTATGTGTTCGCCTATAAATATTTTGGTGATATGTAACGCCCCGAAGGGTACTTTAGGTGTGGAAGGCACTCGGAGACCATTGCTGGCCACAAGCGAACCACTCGGTCTGACCACTCATTCAATCACTCTGCTGAACACTTAGATATACCAAGTAAGATAAGACACTCAAGTGGGCTAACAACTCAACAACTCAATAAAGGAATGGCATCATACATAAATTGGCCCCTAACTTGGCTTCAAATTTTAAGTATGATCTCTAACTTTCAAAGTGCACAAATAAGAACTTTAACTATCCATTTCTTAAACAAAAAAATATGTGAATCCAACAACCAAAATGTGTGATATACAAATGCTCCCACGTGGATTTTTGAGCCGCTTAGTGGCTTCCACGTAATTAAAAAATTTACATGTATTTTATAATTTACAAAAAGAAATTAAAGAAAATGGGATTTTGATTTGAAGCGCTTGAATTGCGTCTTACTCGTGTGTTTTTTCAGGTTGGATTCGCGTGTTTTTTTGTTTAAGAAATGGATAGAAGGAGATTCAAGCCCACTGTAGCAAATCTTTTCACCGGTTCAGCAGTAGTCCTCTTGATTTGTCCCCTCCAGGATACAACAGCCTTATCACAAAGTGTAACTCAACAAACTTTGGACAAGAGTTGAGTCTAAAGCTCCACAAAAACACACATCCCTTCAACTAATAAGAACTCTCTTTTTGACTAACTCTTATGCGCTCTATATTTTTTTGTGTATCAAAAAACAAAGGAAGACCATCTCTATTTATAGGTGAGGAAGTCTTCCTAGCAATGAATAGTAAAATAATGAGTGTGATAATAGAGAGTGAATGGAATAATGGCCATTGCTGACCACGTTAGTCAGTAACCAAAAACGCATTGGAGTAAAGTCACCAATGAAATGCTCCACATGAATGGCAGTAAACAAAAGGCATATAATGCCTAATCACATAATGGCAGCAATGGTTGTCCACCAACGGGCATCAACTAACTTAAGTGCAAATACACTTAACTCCAAAACAAGCAAATTAATATACTAAATATTAATATTAAAATGCTAAAAGACCAACTTATATTATTATATTTTTGAAAAAATATTTATATACAGAACATACTATTATATTATATCTGAGTGAGGATTCTGCTCAACAATGTATTCAAGTTTATTTATTTTACAGCAGAACTTTTCTTTTTAAATGGACACACTAAAAATTTAATTAGTGTTGAAGAACAATTAATAAAAATGAATACCATCTAGTGTTTTTCCATCACTATAACCGATGCACTAATGAGAAGTTGTAATATTCAGATGAATCAAAAAAAAATAAAATTGATGAATACAGTGAACTAATCAAATACAATCATAACAAAAGAATTTATATACAATAATGCGTTAATACCTATTCAAACTTACCGAATAACACTCTTCCAGGCAAATCTCACGCAGATTGAAGAAAAAAAAGAGGAGAAGAAGATAAGTGTCCCAATGTTTTTCGCTATTCTGATATAATTCCAATTGAATTCCTATATATTTCTATAATAGTAGTTATTAACAATGTGAAGTTGAGGGATTTAGGGACATAATTATAGGATTGTAACTGATATTGCCTTATTTAATGCATAATATATAGATTTTGTATGTCTGTATAAATTTAATATATATATATACACACACACATTTAGCTAATTTTTGATTAAAAAATATAGTCATTATTAGTAAATATGATACTTCTAGCTATCCAAATTCTATAACCCAAAAAATGTATATACAAATTCTATAACCCATAAAATGTAGCTATTTATGTAAGTTTCTCAAAATAGTATTGAATAGAGCGTATTACTGGTATTGAGATTACTTATGTTAATATTATTTTTTAGGGGAAATTTCGCAAATAACCACTATGATAAACTTAATTAGGCTCCTTAGCTATAGTTTGCATATTTACGGGCTGTAGTTATTGTTTAAGTTGTCTCGTTTGTATAATTCGCAGATAATTGAGCTATTTATGTATAAACTCGAAATAAAGAATTTATACAAACACAAACATATGAACTTTAAATAGTTATACAAATGATAGTATACAAAATTACGTTATACAAATTTTGAATTATACAAACGTGCGAATTATACAAACTAGAACCATAGTTAAAGCTAAATGTTAGTGGTGAATTGTAAATTAACTAAATTATAGCTATGTTAATTAATTAACTAGTATATATTTGCTTATTCGCGTAATTTCCCCTATTTTTTATTTATGCTTCTATTGAGCCGATGGTCTCTCGGAAACAGCCGTCCTACCTTGGTAGGAGTAAGGTCTGCGTACACTTTACCCTCTCCAGACCCCACGTTGTGAGATTTCACTGGGTTGTTGTTGTTGTTGTCGTTTAGTTTGTTTGCATTAAATGAATATGGTGTATTATGCATAATACCATGTATTGTTATAATATCATAATTTACTACGTATAAAAACAATAGTGAAATAGCAGTGACGGAGCCAAAAAATTTACTAAAAGAGTTCAAAATATAAAAAAGTAAAAACACATATTTAGCCAAAGAGGGCTCAATATCAACTAATATATGCATTAGTTATACGTTAGAATGTAAACACCATCAAACAAGGGATTAAATAATATTAATGCTAATGTATGTATTATTTTTTCTAATACCTCCTACCAAACGACTCCTTAATTTTTTTGTATATGATAGTGAATATTTGGTGTCGTTATCCTCATTTCGATTCTCTAGTTCTAGTAAATAAAATTTTAGATGAAATTTATGTCGTGTATCTACGAGACACATAGAAATTACTTGAAAAATACTCATTTTAAAAAGGCTAATTACCTAGATAACCCCTCAAACTAAACATGTTTTGCAAAATAGCCATATAAATTTTATTGGCGACCAAAGAAACACTTAAAACTTGTTCATAAGTGTGCCTTTTAAAAGCAGTTGGATCATTTGTTTCACATATTTTGAATTACTCTCAAGTTTAATTTCTTTAACTTCAAGTCTAAGTTTTTCTTTGATGGTGGAATAGAATTGAGAATTGAAACCAACCATTTGGAACCAAAGCATGTAAACCAGTTGAGTTTGAAGTGCTTTGAGCCAATTCTTCAACCATTAAGTGGAATCAAATCCTACGCAGTCAAGTAGTAAATGAAGAGTTTGGGGTAGAATCTGCGTACATCTCACTCTCCCTCAGAGCTCAAACACCACGTTGTGGGACTACACTGGCGTGAGAAAACATCATGCCCATTTCAAAAAAAGGTTGCCTTTAGGTTTCTGGATAGTTTGTGCAGTCTTACCTTTCAACTTCAAAATCTAATTTATTTCAAGCAGACTAACAAAGCAAAAGGACAAGAAGATTTAAACATCAGCCTTAAGAAAAACATGACATGTGTTGAAGGAAATTGTGCCTATTTTAGAGAAGGGATTGGAAGTTTTTCACTCTCAAAAAACAAGAGAGAAACTTAGCAGATTGAAACTCTGATCAAGTCATGGCTGCCTTCTTCTCTTCCTCAAGCTTCTTCAGTTCTACCAGTCTTTCTGCCCATGCTCTTTCTCTAGCAACTGCAGCCATCTTACGCTCTACTCGCTTAATCATTTTCTTCCGGTGTGCCTCCTGCAACTGAGCTTTACGCTTCTTCTTCTCAGCCTGTGCATGAATAAAACCCAAATTATAGCAAAGAACTGCTTAAAGAATCACAGGAAGCAAACTCAAATTTATTAATACAAGGAATAGAGTGAATTGCCCAAGTCCTTGAAATGTACAATGATACAAACAGTACTGAACCTTAAATTGCCAATTACAATGCTAAATCCCAACCAAGAATAGGATACATTCATCATTAGGAGGAAAACTCGTAATAAGTTTGAGGAGTCTTTTAAAACATAAAAATATGATACAAACATCATTAGGCAGTAATCAACCAATAATATTACTGGAAAACTGCATTTCAAGATTATCTTCCCATTTACATAACCAACCCACCCCACCCCATCCCACCCCACACACCAAAATCATTCACACAATCAAAATATTGAAACCACCACATATGCAACAAACCAGCCCCTTCACTCTCTCTCTCTCTGAACCACCATATTGAATCCACATTTTAAGTGCATGGGTGCGGAGTACCACTCTAATTACTACTTTTTTGGGTGCAAACTTAATCTAATCATATATATTTTAAAACTTAAACTATAAAAATGTAGTTCAAAGAAGAGATAATAGAGACAAAGTATCAATACCAACTAATTGACATTAAGGTTAGTAGTTCTTCGCATTTAGTACCCTCACATTAGGTCAATTTGGTTATAGATATAGCATAGCGATAGGTGAAAGATTTTGAGAATCTCAAGCTTTAGATTCCTAATTACAAATTATCAAGTATTGAAGTGAAATGAACAGAACGGAAGTTAATAGATAGAGAGGATTCATAAGTCATCCAACTAGTTTAGCATTGAGGTTAAACTATTGTTATTGCTAAGAGTTATTATATATGTAGCTCGAGCGGAAAGCACTAGATGCATCCATCTACTAACTTCACTATACATTTGCACATGTCCACCACCAGCCTCAACTCTACTCCAACCCCATTAAGGAAAAAGTGAAGGACTTAGTGCAGTTTATTATTAAGCCATACAAGTCCTTGATTCTGGATTCTTGAAGGAGCAAAGTTGATTTTGCAAAATCAAGAAAGAGAAAGAGTTGAGAGAGGACGGCGGAGAATCATCAGTAGAGGTGGCTTTAAGTGTCTTTGAAGAAGCACTTTGGAATTGGTTGTCAACGGCTACTTAGGATACTTTCAGTGTAGATCTAATATGCACGTTGATGTTAATGAATAGATATACTGGATCTAAAGACAATGTGTCTCTGAGGAATTTGGGATAGCTAATAGTAGAGAAAGATACTATCTTTTACCAATCAAGAAAATAGTGCAGTGAGAAACATGCAAAAGAGCAGTGATAGGGTGATAGCTAATCAAATGGGAAGAAAAATTGAAACTTTTATCATTTTCCCGAACAGCAAATAGTAAAAACATTCGCAATCAATCAACTTACCGCAATCCCGAAAGAGCTGAGGTCAGTTATAACATTATGTTTCATTACACAAAAAACATACATTATATAAGCAAAAAAAAAACAAGGTTTCCTTAATAGGGGTAAAAAAATGGATTTTGGGACTAACTCAACTCCAAAAGTTAGTTTATCAGGCGAGTATTACTCGACCAATATGGGACAGTTAACTCCTTCCTCCTCCCCAGGCCTGAAAATTGGAGCATGGATAACATACCATGGAAGCCCAACATTTGGAAATACAAAAATAGTGATAGGTCTGACTCTAATACCATGTTAAGAAAATAGACCTGAGGTGGGGTCTGGGGAGGATGGTGTTGTACTCAGCCTTAGCCTTATTCCTAACTTGTGAAGGTAGAGAGGTTGTTTTCAGCAGACCCTCGGTTCAAGTAAAACATATCAAAAACCACATGTGTAAAGCAAATACAACTTTTAGATCCATAATTACAAATTATTTAGTGGAGACAAATGGACCCCAAGAGAACTTAATAGAGGATTCATATAATTGATCCAAAACCATTTGAAATTGAAGTAAGTTATCTTTGTTGTCACATACCCACTAAACCCTCAACTTAATAGATATGTAACTCAAGCTGAAAGGATCCGATGCATCCATTTAAACATACCTTCACATATACATTAGCCCAAGTTCACCCCACATAACACATTCCTCTCAAGAACCAAAATAGGATTAATCATTCAAAAAAAAGGGATAAAGGGAATCAAGAGTTCTAGCGACATACCAATATAAAAGCCTTTCGCTGCCCGATTCTCTTCTTCTCATTCCTCCGCTTGACACTTCCTTCATTGGGATTGTTTGGACTTATAGGTTCACCGGGGGTATATTTTACCCATGCATACGGACCTAAATTCCAAAAGAAACAAAAATAACTTTTAATTTCTTTTCATTCTGTCATAACCCAAAATCCGATAAAAATCCTAAAATACCAAGTGTGTTTGGCATAGAAGAAAACATTTTTACGGAAAATGTCTTCCTTTTCTAGTGTGAGGCTAGTTTGAATTGTTGAAATATGTTTTTTTTTCCAAGGAAAATATTTTTCCACCAAAAGAAGTCATTTTTCTTTACTTTACATCAACCAACACTTAGACATTGTTGTGAATGTGATCACTCAAAAATGAATAAGTAAATGACTTCTCAAGCTAAAATCAGGGGCACAACTAGGTTACCAAAAGGGTTTCATCAAAAAGTTACACTATATATACACAGTCAAAAGTTACTTTTTATGTATATATAGCACATATTGAACCCCTTGACTTCTTCCTATGTTTACTTCTTTATATTTTGAATACCTTAGTGAAAATTGGCTAAAATATTTCCTATGAATGACACTTCATATGTAAAAAAAAAAGTATTCATCCATTCCAAAAGCACCTAAAGACATATTTTGCATAATGTAATGCCCAAATCAGAAAATGAAATAAAACCTTAAACCCTAGGTTGCAAATCAACTAGTCATAAGAAATAATTATAACCTGAAATGAAGATTAACCTGGAGGTCTCAAGCTAGCTCTTTTACGTTTAGGCTTGTCACTGTGTCTTCGCTTCGGGAATCGAGTGTCAGTTAAGCTGTGGAAAGCACTTGATGGTGGAATCCATGGAAGCCTAGGTCGGAGAGTGTTGAATATTTGACGGAGCTCCGGTGCCGGTGAGATGGTGGTCGCCGGAGCAAAGGCGGATACGGTTCGGGTCGATAAGAGTGCACGTGAAACGGGTCGGATTATGGATCTTAGGGCTCCGAAACCCATTCTGTAACTTGATCTGAAAGTGTTAATTTTTTTGTGAAGAAAAAATGAGGAAAAGAGGAGAGATTTTTTAGGGCTTTTTTGATAGTGAGTGCAAAATATATACTAGATAAAAGAGTAAAATTATTAGTCAAACATAAATGACTTTTAACCCGACAAAAATAAAAAATATTTTTATAAAATTTCTTATCAGTTAATTTAAACTACACATCAAAACAATTATAAGAAACATTTAAGGAGAAACTACGTAACTTATTAGACGTACATCTCATACCAAATATATTAATTCTGCTTATATTTTTAAATAATTATATATTTTACCACTAATTAAGAATTTTCTATCATATATTGAAAAAGATACATTCAGATACATGTATTATTATTATTATTATTATTATTATTATTATTATTATTATTATTATTATTATTATTATTATTATTATTATGTTATAAATAAAATGACAAATCAACTTAAGAAGAGGAGGAGAAAGCAAATGAGTAATTTTATTGTTTTCTTCTCTTTTGTATGTTCATTCATGCTTACAAGAATACTTATTTATAGGCCTAAAAGAAGAAACAAAATGTGGTGAAAACACATAATAGTGAAAATAAATTATGGTGGAGGATAAGATATAGTGGAAACAAATTATGGTGGAGAATAACATGGACATATATTATTTTATAACACTCCTCCTTAGATGTACATGTAAAATAAAGGTTCTAATGAAAGAACAAGTATATATCTTTATTCCTGATACGCATTATTTGTTGCCTCATTAAAAATCTTACCAGGAAAAACCCATTGGGATAAAAATCTTGGTTAATAAAAAAAGAGTGCAACGCGTATTTACTCCCCCTGATGAGAACATCACTTAATATCACGAAGACGACGCATTTCAATTTTGTATCTCATTTTCTCAAAGGTTGAAGTCGGCAATGCCTTGGTAAACATATCTGCTAAATTGTCACTTGAACGAACTTGTTGGATATCTTTCACCCTTCTTTTGACGCTCATGAGTAAAAAAGAATTTTGGTGAAATATGTTTTGTTCTGTCTCCTTTGATGTATCCTCCTTTCAGTTGAGCTATACATGCAGCATTGTCTTCATACAATATTGTTGGAACATCTCTTTTCAAAGAAAGACCACATGTTTTTTGAATGTGTTGAGCTATTGATCTTAACCAAACGTATTCTCGATTTTCTTCATGAATGACTATTATTTTTGCATGATTTGAAGAAGTGGCAACCATAGTTTGCTTTGTTTAACGGCATGATATAGCTGTACTACCATATGTAAATAAATAGCCTGTCTGCGATCGATCTTTATAGGGATCAGACAAATATCCTGCATCTGCGTAACTAATCAATTGTGGCATTACTTCATTTGAGTAAAACAATTCCATATCAATGGTCCCTCGAAGGTATCTGAATATATGCTTAATTCTATTTCAGTGTCTTTGTGTTGAAGAAGAACTAAATTTTGCTAACAAGCTTACGGAGATAAAATTCTTTCGGAGTTCAAATAATATTCAAATCATCAACATATACTGTTATTATTACAAATTCAGATCCAGACCTTTTCATAAAGACACAAGGGCAAATTAGATCATTTCTAAACCTTTCTTGTAGCAAATATTCGCTAAGACGATTGTACCACATGCGCCCTGATTGTTTCAACCCGTATAAGGATTTCTGAAGCTTTATTGAACAAATTTCTCGAGAATCCTTGTATGCTTCAAGCATTTTGAATCCTTCAAAAAATTTCATAAAAATGTCGTGGTCCAATAAGCCATATAAATAGACAGTGACCACGCCATTAGGTGCATTTCAAGCTTTTCATGTACTACCAAATTCATTAGATACTTGAAGGTAAATTGCATCCACCACAAGGGAATATCATTTCGGTTCCATTTTTTTTTATCGAGACATAACTTATTGAGATTTCTTCATTCTCATTATTTTCAGATACTTAGACCTCCTCGGTGGTATCACCATTTGTTATGTCTCCCGGCTCTTCTTGAGCAATTGCCTCCAAATTATGATCATCTTGATCATTTATTTCTTTTCTTTTATCCTTGGAATCAATTGGTCTTCCATGTTTTAATTGTGGCCTAGACTCATTTGCCTGAACAAGTTGTCCTATCAGGCCATCAACTCGAACTTGATAATTAGCAGCTGGATATGCAATTTAGTAACCCGTGGAAGGTTAGTAAATGCATCTGACAGTTGATTTGTAATATTCTGCAAATAAATTCACTTTTGAACTTCTTGCTCACATTAATTTGTTCGAGGATCTAAATGATATGGTGACAATAAATTTCAATCTATCTCATTTTTCAATTGCTTATGTTCTCCCACTAATGTTGGGTATACTAATTCATCAAAATGACAATCAGCGAATCTTGTCGTAAATAAATCTCCAGTCATAGGTTTCAAATATTTTACAATAGAATGAGATTCATACCAAATATATATTCTCAACCTTCTTTGGGGATTCATCTTTGTGTGGTGCGGTGGAGCAATTGGGACATATACCGCACATTTAAAAATTTTAAGATGGGATATATTTGGCTCCCTTCCAAAAGTCAACTGTAATGGGGAAAATTAATGAAAATTTATTGGCCTTATGCGCACAAGTGATGTTGCATGCAAAATAGCATGTCCCATACCGAAAGAGGAAGTTTTGTCCTCATTAGCAATGGTCTAGCTATCAATTGGAGGTGTTTAATCAATTATTCTGCTAGACCATTTTGAGTATGAACATGAGCAATCGAATGCTCAACTTTTATTCCAACCGACATACAATAATCATTAAAGGATTGAGATGTAAATTCACCAGCATTATCAAGATGAATTATCTTTATTGCATAATCTGGAAATTGTTCCCTTAACCTTATAATTTGAGCTAACAATCTCGCAAAAGTCATGTTGTGGGTTGATAATAAGTACACATGTGACCATCTTGTAGATGCATTTACCAAAATCATAAAATATTTAAATGGTCCACATGAAGGGTGAATTGGTCCACATATATCACCCTGTATACGTTTCAGAAATGCATGAGATTCAATCCCAACCTTAGTTGCTGATGGTTTAATAATCAGTTTTTCTTAAGAACAAGCAACACAAAAGAATTTTTTAGATTGAAGAATTTTTTGATTCTTCAAAGTGTGCCCGTGTGAATTCTCAATAATTTTACGCATCATATTATAACCTAGATGGGCCAATCAGTCATGCCAAATGATAAAATCATTATGGTCAATAAATCTTTTATTTACCATGGCATGTGATTCAACCACATCAATATGAGATTCAATCCCAACCTTAGTTGCTGATGGTTTAATAATCAGTTTTTCTTAAGAACAAGCAACACAAAAGAATTTTTTAGATTGAAGAATTTTTTGATTCTTCAAAGTGTGCCCGTGTGAATTCTCAATAATTTTACGCATCATATTATAACCTAGATGGGCCAATCAGTCATGCCAAATGATAAAATCATTATGGTCAATAAATCTTTTATTTACCATGGCATGTGATTCAACCACATCAATACTTGTGTGGTATAACCCGGAAGAAAGTGCAGGTAATTTTTTATGCACAAATCTTTTTCCCGCTTTTATTGTAGTAATATAAAGGTACTCAACTTTTCTTTCATTAACAGTCTCAATATGATAGTCATTTTGGCGAATAACCTTGAAACTTAATAAGTTTCTTTGAGACTTACTACAATACAAAGTATTATTAATAGCCAATATTATTTTCCAAGGTAGTGATAAGGCTGCTCTTTCAGAGCCCTCAATTATTTTTGTACTACCGGATATTGTATTAACATTGACCCCTTTCATAACCAAATGAGAAAAATATTTCTTTTCTCTTAATATAGTGTGCGTTGTAGCACTATTCAAAAGGCACATATCTCCATTACTCATCTTGGATCCAATTGAAAACTGAAATTTTGTTTATCTTCATAAAATAAAAATTCATAATAAGAAATACGAAAAATTAACAAAAGAAAAATTTAAGTACTTCAACTTTAAGTAAAACACATAAAAATAACAACATTATTTATTTTCAGTTCAATGATAAATCTTCAGTTTCAATCCCCAAAGAAGTCTCTAGCTTCTAGATGAGTAATATCATCGAGGCCATCAAAAACATCATCTTTAAGAGTCAAATGTCACTTCACCCGGACATTAAAATTGGAGGCACCACCTCGACGATTATTATATTGTCTCTTGCCCTTGCCATGCTCACGCACATTATTCTGGCCCCAATCATTTTGTCTTATCTCAGACTGCCTTGTGCGTATACCATATTTTCTTTCGGTAAGGGAGCATTTTCAGTGGGACAGGCTTCATGATTTTTCATTAAAAGGGCATTATGTTATTCATTGTCATGCCTTTGAAATTCATCATATTTTCATGACACACCCCAACATCATTTTGAAAGGGCAAGTGTACCACCACTTTATCTTCCTTTCTTTTGATGGAGGATTTATAAATTTATCAAATTATTATGTCGCACAACGACCACGAGTCCAATCACCTTTCATGCCATTATGATGATAAAAAATACTTTCACATTTTTGAAGGACTATTTGGAGAACCCACAATGTTCTTCCTTTTATAATTACCACAATGATGACTATTATAGTTGTGTCCCTCCATGCCCTTAATCATTTATTCAATCATTTGTCATATTTCAGATTTATTATTCATTGCTATCATATTCATACAATAGAATGAAGCAAATCAATTGGACAGATTTCAAACTTATCATGTACTGCTACCACATTCTCTTAAGGGAATGGAGCAGATTCAATGGGACGAATTTCATGACTTTTCATCAAAATATATTATTTTTGCCTTAGTCATCATTGTATCATCACTATGGTGCATTGACGCTCAAACTTAATGTCTTATCCATATAAAGGCGTTTTAGGCCATAATTCGATGGAACCCAATCCAACATATATTATCACAATACATCATGACTGGATATAATGTTTTTTTTTGTGCGATGAAACTTGAATCCACCGTCTTACCCTAATAACCAAGACTGATTGGCCAAGTGAACTTGGACTCATCCTCAAACCTTTGAAATATTACCAATTTAATTAAAGTAATTCTCAACAAAATATAAAATATAAAATTTATATAAAACAAATAAATGAAATACTGACCTTCACTTTAATATTCATAAAAAATTATAATATTGACCTTCACTTTAATACGGTGGAACAAAATGAATCCTATGGTAAATCTTGACAAAAAATAATACTTGTTTATTCTACAATCTTAAAACAACAGTTAAGTCTAACTAGGTAAATAATAACTTTTTTTTTGGAGACAAAATGTGAATAATAAAGTTAATAAAGTTGATGCAAACATACTATAATACGCCATTGACAAAAATTATAAATTTATGTATGCATGTCAAGAATGTTAGTTTATGCACGGACAATGAAAAACTAATGCTCCTATTTATCATATCATATTATAAATCTCCATTTTGAGACAATGAAATGAATTTAAAACTTCAAAGGAATTGAAATTTTATAAATCAACCAACAACAAAGAAGAGAAACTCACCACTTCCATGATCTAATTATTGAGTTAATCTTACCTTTAATTTGTGAGCTTCGTGCTGATAACATGCTATAAATAAAATGACAAATCAACTTAAAAAGAGGAGGAGAGAGCAAATGACTAATCTTATTATTTTCTTCTCTTTTGTATATTCATCCATGCTTACAAAAATGTCTATTTATAGGCCTAAAAGAAGAAACAAAATGTGATGGAAATATATAATAATGAAAATAAATTATGGTGGAGGATAAGATATAGTATAAACAAATTATGATAGAGAATAACATGAACATATATTATTTTGTAACATATTATTATTATTATTATTGAAGCGAAATTAGTAAGCTTGTTCTTTTGTTGGCTTATCTATGCTTGTACACAATATTGTTGATGATATACACTATTTTTTCTTGTTTGTCCATTAATTTAAAAGTTACTCTAATTGAGAATCTCCACATTTGTATATTTCAATTCACTTAAACATTTCGTCGATTTTTTTTTTAAGTAACTAACTTATTTTATTAATCATATGTGAAAATATTACAAAATAGTTGTCTAACTCAATCAGCTTAGTTTATCATCCTTTTTCTTCGTCTAATCTCTCAATTTACTTTTAAGGCGATATCATCCTAAGATACACCTTAAACTCTATTTTTGAATAATAGTAAACATATGAACTTATCTTTCAACATTACCATGTTAAGATTTTAAATTTTATAATACCTACAGACAAATAAGATTCCAATAGATGAAAAATAAAAAAAAATAAAAAAATTAGGATCCTAATACAAAAATCTATAAAATAGTAGGACGATATTCTCACATCTTCCAAACTTTATGAACCAAAAATGTAATTTAAACCTTTATTCACAGTCACCGCCGTCACCATTCCATAATAGTACCAAATTTTTTCTTCAACTCAGCAACAATGGCTTCTACAACAATGGCGAAAATCAACGAAGACCATGTTCGCAAAGCAGTTAACGCTCTTCTCAAATGGAAAAAACTTCAATCCAAGAAAACCCATGAACCCCAAAACCTCAATTCACTAACAGATGAAGCAGAAGATGAAGAAGAAGTAGATGATAATTTCATCTACCTTCAATTAACTCTCAAGAAAATCCCACCAAAAGAACTCAAAACCCCTCACAAAATCATCCTCCCAAACCCCCTTTTCAACCCACTTGAATCCTTCGCTAATATTTGTCTCATCATTGACGACAGACCCAGAAAACCCCACAACTCAAAAACCAAACTTGATGTTGAAACAGTGCAGAAAAAGCTTAAATCTGAAGGAATTCCAATTACGAAAGTTTTTAAGTTTACCAAGTTGAAGTCTGAGTACAAATCTTTTGATTCGAAGCAGGATTTGTACGGTTTGTATCAACTGTTTTTGGCTGATAAAAGAGTGATTAATTTGCTTCCGGGTTTATTAGGGAAGCAATTTTACAAGAAGAAGAGGAAAGTACCTGTGCCAGTTGATTTAAGGGGGAATAGTAATTGGAAGGAGGAGATAGAAAGAGCGTGTTCGGCGACTTTGTTGTGTTTAGGGAGTGGAACATGCAGTGTTTTGAAGATTGGGAGGGGAGGGATGGAGAATGGTGAAGTTATGGAGAATGTTTTAGCTGCCATTGATGGAATTATTGAGTTTGTTCCTAAGAAATTGAATGGTGTTAGAGCTTTTCATTTGAAGTTTAGTGATTCATTGGCATTGCCTGTTTATGAGGCTTTGCCTAATCCAACAGAAAACACTGAGAAGAAAAAGAAGTAGAGAAAGTGAAATATTGGCTCTTCGAAAGAGTTTTCAAGCTAGAACTTATAGGTAAATTTGGATGAAGTGTTTCCATTTTTGTTCTTACTAGGCAGTGAATACAACAATGTGTTCTTTTTTCCTTTTGTTGTCATTTAATTGTATGCTTTGATCTAGTGTTTTTTCAAGTGGGAAATTCTAATGTTATATTTCTTGGTAGCTTATAAATATAGTCAGTTCAAGTTATGATAAAAGTAAGAGTTTCAATCATTATGTGCTCGAAAGGCCAGTGTTTCATCCTTTTCTATTTTAGCTAGTTGTTATGTGTATTATACGTGCAATTATTTCTAAACATTGCTATCATGGGAGAATCTTGCTTTAATATCTTAAACAGTCATAAACTTCTGTTTTACAATACTAGAAGTATAGATAATTTTCTTTTGGATTCTGCGAAGGACAACTATCTGTTGTTTTATGATAATTTATATATGGATTGTGTATGTGGCTGTTTTATACAGTATATGCTAAGCAACACCCACACGAGTATTATTCTCTTTCATGATCTGTGTACCAAGCTTTCTAGTAGTGCTTCAAACACTACCAAGTCATCCCTTCCGGCCCGGCCACAGTGAAAGAGAAGCAATTGTAAAACGCGTTATCTAAAGACAAAAAAGATACTAACCTTGGTGATGCTATGTATACCAAAAAGAGAGGAAAGGAAACTCAAAATTTCCAACCATTGCGATAAGAATAGTGGTAAGTATACCCCAAAGAGGGAAAAATAATGTATATAATTTGCCTGTCCTTTTCATATTTTTCTTTTGTTTAGGAAACAGTAACAAGTGCAATCTAGTTCAACGAGGAATTATCGGATCAACCAATGGTCCATAAACAAATTACAAGTGCCTGAAGAGCTACGAAGGTTGCTTTCAATAGCAATATAGTAGTCTTGTTCTGAGTGCCGATTGATGCAGTTAGTTGAATAATTAGTAAATCAATCTTTCCTTTTTCTTATTTCAGCAAATCACTTTCTTCTGTTCTATGTTTCATTTAATCTAGGCAGAGACTTCGTAAATCAAAGTTTATGTCCAGGGCATACCGTTCTTGAAACATAAAGAGTAATTTGGAACTGTTTATGTTTTACTTAGTGTTTTAGTTGAATGTACCTATCTCTTTAACAAGACATCTATATATACATTATCTTGGAAAATTAGATATTTCTTCTAGTTTCCATTGCTCTTTCTTCATTTTCATCGCCTGAAAAATCCATCTGTCGGTTAAGGGTCAAAACGATTTCTTGCTACATGATTGTTAATTAACTGTACTTCAAATGAAACAACATTACTTATAAAGGGGATACACGTCCCGATACTTCATTTATTCTGTAAGTGGGAAGGGCCTTGGGTGAATTACGCTTATATTTAGTAGGTGTTTAGTCATCGGTGTCTTTTGAAGCTGGTTTTTTCAGCTTGTTATATTATGAAATGCTGCTTTAGCTCTATTAATTGTTTGATCTGCCTGAACCTTCAACACCTCTGCATGTCTGATGTATGTTCTGTAAGATGCATAGTTTGCTGAAGTCTGCCTCCTTGAGCTTTGCTTATATTGCCAGTATCAAGCACAAATAAAAGATTTGTTGACTGTGATACCAGTGAAATAGTCGAGGTACCAGACTATGTACTTGTGTTGTGTAAAATTGATGAGATAGTCGAGTTATTTGTTGCTTTAACTTATTTTTTGGGTTTAGGTGACAGCATTTTACTACATTGGCTGTCACGCCTTAATACGACAAGTTCCATTTTACTAATATAGTGATGAGGTAATCATTGGTATAGATAATGAAGGACCAGAACATGAGTTAGATACAGAAAAATAAAACATCTAAGGTTCATATTAGAGCTTTTATGCAGAAATGTTGTTTCTTAGATGGAAGAAATAAGGCCTCTCTCTTTGAAGAATGCGACACAATCATCAAACATCTCTTCAATGGACTTGAATCTCATTCCTAAGCCCTCCAGTTTCAATGTGTTGAATTCATAGGAAGGTCGATC
This sequence comes from Solanum dulcamara, assembly GCF_947179165.1. NCBI lineage: Eukaryota > Viridiplantae > Streptophyta > Magnoliopsida > Solanales > Solanaceae > Solanum > Solanum dulcamara. The sequence continues at coordinate 68,088,683 of NC_077246.1, read as the reverse complement.
CAGTTCCTTAAACCTGAAATAGCAGTTGGCCAATGTGAATCTTCATCAAAACGTTACCTTTCTTTCTGGTTTGTATTATTTGTTTAAGCAGAAATAACTGATACAGATCCAAAATCTTTAAGCAGTGGTGAGCACCTCTTACTACACTCGCGTACACACACAGACTTGCATAATTACAAAGTGTTCACTTTTCTAACTTCTATATATATACAGTGGTGTATGCAGGATTTTGTGCAAGTGTTATCTACCTATTAATAGAACTTGGCTTGTACTTGGAGTTGAGACGTCCGCTGTAGGGGTTTTAAGGTGTTACTTCATGTTCTAAAATCTAAATTAATGTTCACTTTGTATTCTTTTGAAGTGGAGGTAACCTATTGTCTATTGTATATACACACATGTTTCTCTAAAATATTTTGTAGCGACTTTTTAGCGAAGCAAATGTCAAATGCATTTCCCAATACAATCTGCCATTACATAAATGTAACTTTAGTTTGAGACAATAGATGCAAATGCACCAACAGCTTATATAATGGATTTGCCTCTTCTCGGGATTCTACTAACCTTTTAGGAATAGGTAAAGATGGATAGCGCTCTGATAGAACTGAGACAAGTTGATTGTTGTCGAGAACCTTTGAGCTGCAAAGGTACCTCCCATGAGCACTTGGATGCTCATAGACAAGTATATGGGACAGAGCTACGTCATCTATGTGAACATAACCCATCCTTCCATGGAATTCAAACTTATCTGTCTTTCCTTTCAGCAAACCAAGGACATCATCTGCTGTTGAACACAAATCTGGAGGCAAACTTGGCCCAATGATGAAAGAGGGAAGTAGTGTCACAAGATCGATGTTGTTTTGCTCACAGAATTCCCAAGCAGCCTTCTCAGCTAGTGTCTTTGATAGTACATACCAAATCTTGCATGCACAGAGTAAAATGATGAGATTATTGTTTTCACTTTCCGTCCGAATTGATATGACACACTTCTTATTTTGGGACGTGTTGATACTACTTTCAAGAATCCAAATTCAAGAAAACATTTGACTTTTGAAGTTCAAGGTGTGTATTGTTCTCTGTCAAACTATCTTTTTCATTCACCACCTCAATATTTTTCTTATATAGAAGTCAAATTAATATTCTGAACTTTGCGCCCAGTCAATACCATGATATCAAATAGAATGGAATCAGAATAGATGTGTTTACCTCAAACTTTTTGCAGAATTCAACAGAGCTCCAAGATGATTCATCCAAGGGTATGTTAGGGTCAATGTTATCTCTTACCCTCACCGTTGAAGAAGATGAGGTCAAAACAACACGTCTCAGTCTTGGATTTTTCTTACAGGATCTTAGCAAATTTAAGGTACCATCAACTGCAGGATTCAAGATTTCAACCTGCAGCATCACAATGAATACTTGAAGGTGATTCCCTCTGTTCAATTTGTATGGCACTCTTTTCATTTTGAGAAGTTTTGAAATGTCCGACTTACTACAGGCTTACTACAGCTAGTGTGTTTAGTCAAATATTGTCATATAAAATGAAACAAACAGAAATATTTTGGATACCATGACATCAAAAGTAGCCTTTCCCAAGACAGGTGAGGCAGTATGAAAAACACCTTCACAGCCCATAATAGCATCATCAAAGCTGCCTTCATCAGTTAGGTTAGCCTTCACCAGACGAAGTCTCTCTTTCGCTCCTTGTAGCTTCCATAGATGTCCTACTTTCTTCTGGTTCCCTGATATTGACATAAAAGTTCAATGCCATGAAACAGATTTGAGTGGATAAATCTCCATTACTAGTAGCTAGATTCATTTGTGTGTACGTATGTAATATGGTCGTGTGTAACTATCCAATATATACAAACACATTTTGCTTGTTTTTGTCCTTCTCTAATATTAAGTTTATCTAGAAAAGTTTGCAAGTAACTCACGCCCTTGTCATACCAGTTGTACACGTCAACAAATCTATGCAGGGGCAGAGCTATATGTAATGAATGGAGTTCATTTTTTCAATTACATCAGGCGACGGGGAAGAGGGAAAGGAGAAGGGATGCAATTGATGGGTTTGAACCCTCCACCTCAACTGTAATAGACAGAAAGGTCACCAAGTGAGCTTCTCTGAATCCCATGAAGGGTGTTCGATTGAATCCTCTAATAAGATAAAAAAAAAATTAGAAGTTTGTGTATATATATATTGTTGAATCCCCTTGACATAAGGGGAACTTTAGTTTAGTGGCAAATGTGGTTCAAAAAGTTGCTTTAAGTCGTAGGCTTGAATCCTCGTTTTCAGAACTTTTTTTTCATTTTTTTGAGTCCTCTTATTAGAATTTCTGGCTCCACCATTGAATGTACTAGGAAAGATGGGTACCTTATATTTGGACGCCACTATTTAATTTATATCATGTTTTTTTAAAATCTTTTTGCCAGTCTACCCATTTCGGAACAATTTTAGCCATATGTGCGTGAAGTTCATGCAAAAATGACCGAATTTCAGCTATATGAAACTTCAAACATGTGATGTCTGAAGTTGTTATGAAGTGTGTATCTGTGGCATAGACTAGTACTACTAATAAGAGTATGAGTAGTTTCATGTACCTGGATCTCTAACTGTGCCAATGACATTGTAACCAGACAAAAGAAGGCATTTGATAAGCCATGAAGCTACAAAACCAGATGCACCTGTCACACATACTTTTCCCTTATAATTGCTGCTTTCTTCTTCTACTACATTTTTATCCTCCAATATTTCCATGTTTTACAACTTCTTGATAGCACCATGTTCATTCTTTGATGTGTATATATAGGGGAAAGTTAAGCCTTCTTGAGGTTGGTCTAAAGAAGGTGAATCATTTCATTTTTGTGGCTCATCTTACACACTTGCAAGCTGCATGACACTCTTTAATTTTCAACTAATACAAGTCTTAACACCCTATTATGGCTTTAGATTAAGAGGACTAAGCAAATTATCTTTGTGTGATTAAGAGTAGTAAGCAAATTATTTGTAGTAAGTTTCATGGCCAGGGCATAGTAGGGATGTTTATATGTCGATTTTGTCCGATTTTGTGTTTTATCGATTTTGATTTGTAAACACACTAAACTGATAATCAAATCAATAAGATATTCATTATCAGTGTTTGGTCTTTAATGGCTTAGTTTAACCGATATGAAAATTATCCTTTTTAACTTTTTTTTTGCTCTCTTATTTTCATTTCTTCATATATACACTGTTTTCATGCATATAAGTCTACGCAAATTACAAACAGAAGCAAATTCAATTAAGTTAATGCTAAAATAAATTTGTTTTCGTTAGCAATCTCTCAAAAAGAAAAACGTCTCTTCGCAGTTCACACTGATATGTAGAATCTTACCAAGCCAAGGACTTTTAAAAAAAATAAAATAGCAGCATCAAGACAACAATTATAAAATGCAAAAGAAAATACAGTTTGTATATAAGAATTTAAAGTCATAATTAGGAATAAAAAGGTAATTTTACTATAATTTTATTGGGTTATCAATTAAATCATTAACTAAAATCTTAAAATCGGAAATTGAACTGATGCCCCAATAAAAAAATTACAAAACTATTTAAATCTCGTAGTCCAATAACATTTTTTTCAATTCGATATATCGATCAGACTGGTTTTTGCACATGCCTAGTACATGTACAAGTTCGCAAAATCTAATAATTCTAATTCAAATGTTGTATACGTATTGAGAAATCCACTTAATATGTCCACACAGTAAACTTCAGAACCCATAAACTTCAAATCAGGGATCCGCATTTAAGTCCCAGACCTCTTAATTTACAACTCTGAAGTTAAAGAAAGAGACTTGGGAGTGAAATTTTCCATGAAATAACAATCTATAACACTGAAAAGTTGGTATAAGCATGAAAATTTGAACCAATCTAAACTTTCCCTAGAAGCTATGGCCTAGTTTCTACAGTTTCATAGTAATAAACTTCAAAAGTTTTGATCATGTAAATCACAGGGGAAAAGATTTTTCTGGTAATACTCTTACTAGTTAGTGTAGTAGTAATTAGTATTCTACCACCAGAGCTTCCTAGAATGGAAGGACCAAAAAACGAAAGATAATGATAAGCCTTCTAGAGCTTAGTACGCCTAGTCTTCTTTGATTCTACAGACCAAATAGGAGGGATGATTCTGTATTCTTGTTTAGGCGTTTCCTCCGTCTTGACTTCATCTTGTTTACTGACATCATCGTTATCCTCTTCCAGGACGTCCTTTGAAAATGCATTAGGATTTGCCTTGATGCAGCTTTGAAGAGCGACAAAGGGACTAACGCAGTCAGAGCCCTACAGTGAGAAATAACAATTTTCACATGTTAGTTAGAAGGATGAAATGGGAAAATGGAAATTCATTTTTCATCATTTTCAGTTCAAAAAACAATCTTTTCTTTCTAGTGTTGTATATGAATGAATGGAGGATGACAAAGCTTTCTGATCTTGTTTGTTACTATACATCAAAATCAATTTACCACAAGGAACCAAATTTTGGACGTCAACTTTGGAAGGTCTATCGGAAACAACCTCTCTAACCTACAAGGTAAGGGTAAGGTTTGCATACACTCTACCCTACTCAGATCTCACTTGTTGGGATTATACTAGGTATGTTGTTGTTGTAACTTTGGAGGCCAAAATCTAAGGTCAAGAATGATCGCTAATGTCTGGTCTTGTCTTGTGGCATTCATACAAGTATCTTGTTATCCACTATGGAGAAAGGGAACTTGAAATTCACTCAAGCAGAAAAAAGAAAAGCAGCATCTAGAAACACATCCGACCATTTCGAAAAAACAAAAAATGCATGATCTTAAATCTTTTTTCTCATAATATAGAACACATAAAGAGGTACAACTCTAGCTGAATAACCTAACCAATATTTACCATGTTACAACTTATGTGGGCACTTAATAAGCTGAAGCTCATACAGGAATATCGGCTCGGAGAAATAAAATCAAATGAAACAAGATATATGACATCTCTCTCTACAGGAGATGAACACGATAGACCAATGGTATAAACTATAAAAAAACGAAGGACCATTCAAATGCAGTTACCTTTTCTTCAGCTGTGCTTTTGAGGAAACAGAGGAAAGCGTCTGAGAATTGGTTGCCGCAGAGGCCAGCACGCAAATGAGCAATGCAAGGGCATTCTAGGGCTTTCCGGGCTTTCTCGTCAATGGACTGAAAGTAGAGATTCAGTTTCTTGAGCATAGATAAGTAACAAAATTTCAAATTTTATTGACCAAGTTTATGATCCGAAAAATCTAAACCAACCTCATTCTCACCATCTTCACCATATGCTACAGCTTCTACAAGATGAAAGGAAGAAAACTTGTAACAAGTTTGAGGAGTCTTTTAAAACATCAAAATATGATACAAACATCATTAGGCAGTAGTCAACAAATAATATTACATGGCGCTCAAGTCTTTGGGAATAGCTACTTAGCATACTTTCACTAGAGATTTAATACACACCTTGATGTTATAGAAATTTAGAAATAGAGCAACTGCAGTTACGAGCAGCTGTAGAGACATAGAGCAAGTAGTAGAGGAAGTTACAAAATCAGACTGCAGTGAGAAAACAATACATGAAAATGCGCAAAATGATAGCTAATCACATGGGAAGCAGAACCAGAGCTTTATCAATTTTCCAATTGAGTAAATTGCAATCAATCAGTTTCATCTCAAACCCAAACTACTTGAGTTTGGCAATGATGTTACATATCAATTTATGAAAACATACATTACTCAACCAAAAATGAAACTCAAAATTTAGGGGTCGTTTGGTTGCTCGTATGGTAGTTGGATAAGAAACAAGTTATCCATGTATTAATTTCCGTATAACTTATACAACGTTTGGTAGGTAGATAGAAAATAAGTTATTCATGTATAAAATTAATATGATGTTTGGTTGACAATTTAGGAACCCGCATAACTAATACGTATATAAGTTATCCCTTCCCATGAGGGTTCCGGCCCATCACGCATGTATTGTTTTATGCAATACAGAAGGTGGAATAACTAATACATGAATAACTAAAACATGCATAAAATAATATATAGATTCACTCATAACTAATTCATACATTACTAATACCTACATAACTCTAACCAGCTACCAAATGATGGATAATAGCAGAACTGCATTTCAAGATTATTTGCCCCTTTACATAACCACCCCACCGCACCCCACACACCAAAGTCATTAACACAATCAAAATATTGAAACCACCACATATGCAACAAACCAGCACCTTCACTCTCTCTCTCTCTCTCTCTGAACCACCATATTGAATCCACATTTTGAGTCCATGGGTGCGGAGTACCACTCTAATTACTACTTTTTTGGGTGCAAACTTAATCTAATCATATATATTTTAAAACTTAAACTATACAAATGTAGTTCAAAGAACAGACAATAGAGACAAATTATCAATACCAACTAATTGGCATTAAGGTTAGTAGTTATTAGCATTTAGTACCCTCACTGGCTATAGATATAGCGTAGCGATAGGTGAAAGATTTTGAGAATCTCAAGTTTTAGATTCCTAATTACAAATTATCAAGTATTGGAGTGAAATGAACAGAACGGGAGTTAATAGATAGAGAGGATTCATAAGTCACCCAACTAGTTTGGCATTGAGGCTAAACTATTGTTACTGCGAAGAGTTACTATTTATGTAGCTCGAGCGGAAAGCACTAGATGCATCCATCTACTAACTTCAGTATACATTTGCACATGTCCACCACCAGCCTCAACTCTTCTCCAACCCCATTTAGGAAAAAGTGAAGGACATAGTGCAGTTTTTAAGCCATACAAGTCCTTGATTCTGGATTCTTAAAGGAGCAAAATTGACTTTGCAAAATCAAGAAAGAGAAAGAGTTGAGAGAGGACGGCGGAGAATCATCAGTAGAGGTGGCTTTTAAGTGTCTTTTATGAAGCACTTTGGAATTGGTTGTCAATAGCTACTTAGGATACTTTCAGTATAGATCTAATATGCACATTGATGTTAAATGAATAGATATACTGTAGTTACTGGATCTAAAGACAATGTGTCTCTTGACGAATTTGGATAACAACAAACTTTTATATAGAGCTAATAGTAGAGAAAGATACTATCTTTAACCAATCAAGAAAATAGTGCAGCGAGAAACATGCATAAGAGCAGTGATAGGGTGATAGCTAATCACATGGGAAGTAAAATCGAAACTTCTATCATTTTCCTGAACAACAAATAGTAAAAACATTTGCAATCAATCAACTACGTCAATCCCGAATGAGCTGAGGTCAGTTATAACATTATGTTTCATTACACAAAACACACACTTTATATAAGCACAAAAAAACCAAGGATTCCTTAATGGGGGTAAAAAAATGGATTTTGGGACTAACTCAACTCCAAAAGTTAGCTTATAAGACGAGTATTGATGAGATAACATAGATAAACAAATTCATTACTGGACCAATATGGGACAGTTAACCCCTTCCTCCTCCCCAGGCCTGAAAATTGGAGCATGGATAACATACCATGGAAGTCCAACATTTGGAAATAGGGATAGGTCTGACTCTAATACCATGTTAAGAAAATGAACCTGAGGCTTAGCTCAACCGCAAAAGTTAGCTCATAAGATGATTGCTCAAAACCATCTTATGAGCTAACTTTTGCGGTTGAGATTGCTGAAAACCATGACAAACAAATCACCCCTCAACCAATGTGGCATACTTAACAATGGGTCACTGGAAAACTGCATTTCAAGATATCTTCCCTTAAATATTGATTTTTCAATTTCAAAAAAGATATCTTCCCCTAATAGCCCCAGTCCCCCATCATTTCACACAACCAAATTATTGAAACCCATTGTGCTTATCACTTTCTATTCATAGGTTTTATCTAGTAGATAGCAACATATAAGAAATTTTATTATCATTATCACCCATTAGTTCAGTTTGGATTAAGTGTAGCTTTTAGATCCAAACATACCAGAAAACACATGTGTAAAGCAAATGCAACTTTTAGATCCATAATTACAAATTATTAATGGAACCCAAGAGAACTTAATAGAGGATTCATATAATCGACCCAAACCATTTGAAATTGTAGTAAGTTATCCTTGTTGTTAATACAACAACAACATACCACAAAATGGGTTTGTAGGTAGAAACTACCCTCGACAGCTCGACTTAATAAATATGTAGCTCAAGCTAAAAGGAACGGATGCATCCATTTACTACCCTTCACATATACATTAGCACATGCCCACCCCACCAGCCTACTCAACTCTTCTCCAAATCCCAATATAATGAAAAAAGTTAACAACTTGTAAGTCGTTATAGTGAAATTACTAAACATACGATTATGGGGTTCTTGAAAAAAAAGGGGGGGAAATTCATCCAAAATTCAAGAAAAAGAGAATAAAAAGGAGAATTGAGGAGTTACCACTTACCAGCAATCAAAGAATCGAGAGAGGTCGGCTGAGAATCATCAACAGATGTGGATTTCGATTGATTATCAATGGCTTCGCTCTGCACTTGTCCCATATTTTCCTGAAGAAATTGCTTCGTCTTTGTTGCTGACACCTGAGAATATATAAAGTCTTTAAGATTAAGTCTTTGGTGAATTGACACTTTGTTTTTTCAAAGTTGTTTTTATACTATAACTAGCTAAGTTGGTCCGATTCGGGTGTGGGTATTCGATACAATATAAATACAGGTTCAAAGGTCAAATTCAATAAGATTTAAGGGTGTCATCAAAATTATAAAATAGAATTATAATGATATTCTGAATTTTGGGAGATATTCGGTGGAAACTTACACGTATGTTATAAATTCAATTTTTCATTTTCTAGCATGGTACATGAATTAATTGACAAAAAAAATAATATGTTAATAATTAATTTATAAAATATTTTCTCTTTTTTTTTGAGAAAGAAAACATTTATATAAATAGCGATTGTTGATCGGAAGTAAAAGCTAAAAAGGATTGAAGATATGACATTTTTCATGTCTTAAATCTACTTTATCAAAGTAATATCTCAACTTTTCCTCATGAATTTTGGTCAAAGTATTTGATGTGGATTGATCGAACCCCTTACTCGTACCAGTGGTGTGTCGACATAAATTCGACAACATAAATAAAGAGTTCGCGCTCAGAGCTCTCTATAATAACACCTCACTATATTATTCAAAAAAAAAATTAAAAATAATTTTTTATGTTAGATTTTTCCTCTCTATAACAATAACATTCTTTGTAAAAAAAATTCCATATAATAACTATCTGTATTTTTTGATGGTATAATAATAATTAACCATCTTTACATATAGGGTATTTACAATTAAAATTGTAAAATACAGATACGGTGTGAAACACAAATACAAAGAAAGAGGAAAACCAGAGAGGATAGAAGTGAACAAGAAAGGAAAAAAGGCATGTGAGGGAGGAGGAGTGTCGCTAGATTTGGTAAATATAAAAATTATTGTGGGGTTTGATAATTAGACCTCATAATATCATTATTTATGAAAATTCCTCTAAAATCAATACGCAGGTGATGTTCAACTTGCTTCGTAAAGTTTGTTTGAATCAAAATAGATCAAATAACTTATAATAATTTGAATGCGCAAAATTTGTTTGAATCAAAATAGATCAAATAACTGAGCATAACTTGAATCGTGCAATATGATCTAACTACCCTTCCTTTGTTTATTTTTCTTTTTCTAAAACAATGAGAAAACTAATGTACTTTTCTTGAATTACCAACTCAAATTCTCCCATAGTTACATAATTTCCAATCTCTAGGTTTAATTGTGTGTGTTTGATGTTTCTTGTTCGCTTACACTGTTTTAATTCGTTTTGATTTAATAGTTTGATGAGTCATTTCGAGTTCTACCCGTTGGATCAAGTCAACAAACCAGTCAAAACTCGACCCATTTAAACTTGGGGTACTTCTGTTTTGTCGAGTCCATGCAGGTTTCTCAAACTGTTTTGTTAGGTATTGGTGTGAACAAGAAAGCAAACAAGAGGAGATCATTGCATATCATAAGGAATTCAAACAATTGCCTCAAATAATTACACGTATCATGCATTTATTGATTTAGTATAAACACATGCGAGTAAGTTTTTCCTGTTGTGGCAGCTGTCAAATTTGGCAAAATGGAGACTATGATCCCAACATATATATACAAGTAGAAGACACATCTACTAAAGATTATTACAGGAGACGTTGTTTCAGAACAGATGAGAAAGAGAAATGTTAGGCTGAACATGTAAAAGTAAAATCACAGTTGAGGTGGGAAGAACAAAGCTGTGTCACGGGTTCGAGCCGTGGAAGCAAACACTAATGCTTGCATTAGGATAGACTATCTACATCACACCCTCGGAGGTGCGGCACTTCACCAGATCCTGCTAACACCTGATGCTTCGTGCACCAGTTGCCTTTGCCCCTTTCTTATTCTTCAAATCAAAAAGTTAATGTTGCAGAATGCAGATATTTGTTAAGAAGGGGAAAGAAGTATGGATTATAGAATCAGAGCAAAGTTGAATAAAAAACTAGTCTTTGTAACATGAGACTAAATAAAGAACAGTGAGTAAATATTGCAGTGTAATGGTAAAGAAAAGGAAATCCAGATTCCATAGGATAAATTTTGTACATCAAACCAGTGATAAGGGAATATAGAGAATTTGGAGATCTTTTTTGGAAGGACAATCGAAAAGGAAGAAAGAAACAACCAAGAAACACAAATCATTGTTGATTTGCTGCAGATTCACTACACAGCTCTGCAATGCACTGAAGCAGTGCTTCATTATTTTCAGTAAGCATGCTTTGTGAATCTCTTTCTGCACCTATACATGTTAAGACACTCGTAGATGATTCTTAGTGGTGGATCGATTACATCGATCTTGTGTAATTACCTTGGTAGCATATGGCTCATGAATAGATTGGTTCTGGCAGCTATAATCAGCAAGTTGAAGAATCAGGAATAGTATTGCAAGATCATAATGAACACAGATAACATTCACGCGCTTAGATACTGCTCATTCCATGTTATATGTGAAAGCATGCTTTTGAAAGGAAAGCAAACTAACTGTTTTTAAAAAAGTCCAAATCTGAAGGAAGAACAGGTAAATCCAGGAAAAATTTCAAAACTGCAAGTGACATTCGACATATTGCAACATAAATAATGAACAAAATGTTCTCCAGAAAGGCAAATCAAGAATACCAATCAATTGACAAGTAAGCCATGTAAAAATGACAACTTCTAACTCTTTTATTTGCTCAGTAATCAGCTTGACTTCTCAATGACCAATACTTAATCAACATCGGCACATCTAGTGTGATTCCACAAGTGAGATTTGCAGAGTGTAGAGTGTACGCAGATTAATTGCCTCTCTATCTCACGAGGTAAGATTATTGCACTCAAATTCCTACATATCATCCTACATAGCATGATATAGTGAAAAGATACATATATGATTCATACAACTAATACCAATCTCGTTTGGAATTGAGGCATAGTTGATTAATTGATTGATCATCTTGGATTGCTACTAACAAGCCGAGCACCAACCCGATCAAGCTTCTTCACCATAGCCAAAGCCTTTAAGTTCCCTTCCTTCATAAACGCCTCCACCATTTTCTCCCCAATCTCTCTCCCTCTCTCTTCATCATCCGTCACTGCTACCAAAGTCGGTCCAGCTCCACTTATAGTGCAACCAAACGCCCCAGCCTTCAACGCCGCCTTCTTCACTCCATCCATCCCTGGAATCAATGGCCCTCTCCTCGGCTCCACAATCTTATCCGATGATAACGCCTTCCCTAAACCCCTCGAATCCCCCTGCAATATCGCAGCCACCAACGCCCCAGCCTGACTACAATTCCATATATGATGCGACATTGTCACCTCCGATGGCAATACCGCCCTCATCTTCTTCGTTGGAGCTTCGAATTCCGGATTCACAAGCACAAAGAACAATTCTTTTTCATATGGAAACTTCAATGGAATCAATTCCAATGGATCATAACTTCTTACCAACACAAAACCACCCATAATCGAAGGTGCTATATTATCAGCATGATAACCCGAAACCTTCGTTTCCGATTCCAACCCAGCAAGAACAAGATCAGAAACACTCAATTTCCGACCAAAAAGCTCATTCACAGCCACCGCCGCCGCCGCAGCACTGGCGGCGCTAGACCCAAGTCCACTACCCAACGGCAACCCTTTTTCAAGCGAAATTGATAAACCAACGGACTGTATATTCAACATCTTCATAACAGAAATAGCAGCTATTCCAGCACAATTCGATAAAGGGTCTTTGCTAAGCTTATTTCCAGCACCGGAGATACCAGAAATCGAAACCTCCCCAGCTTTAACATCTGGATCAACCCGAAGATTTACAAAATCTCCGATTCCATCAACGGCGCATCCAAGGAAATCAAAACCCGGACCAAGATTAGCGACGGTGGCCGGAGCAAACGACTTGACGGAGGTGAAAACGGGTTCGGGTTCGGGTACTGTGATATGGGTTTGGGTTTTAGAGGAGACGGATGAGATATTGAATCCAAATGAGAAATGGGTATTGATGGGATAAAGAGAAGGAGAATTAGGGATTGGATTTGAGAAGCCATTAGAAATGGTGAAGTTGAGTTTCATGGGAGATTGATAGGTTATAGCCATTGATGTGAGAGTTCAGAGAAGCAGAAGAAGAGAACAAATGGGAAAAAGGGTTTTTATTGTATTTCCACACTAGTGTATACTTGCTTCGTATCGGTTTGATTTGATTATTAATTTTTTATTTTTAAATACGTTAAATTGATAATCAAATCAATAAAATATTTGTTATTGATTTTTGATTTATCGATTGATGAATAATTATTTGATTTTCGAGTTAATCAATAATAGAAGCTTTTAAAATAATATACGAATCTTGAAGCAGCTATGTAGCAACTTGCAAATCCGCTAAAATATTAAACCTTAAATAGTATTATATAGTGATTAAATGATTATATATTTATATTAATATTTTTTATTTGATATTTGTGTATGAGTAAAAAATTAAAAACTAAAATAGTAAACTATTGTAGTTTTAATAGGTTATCGGCTTATCCAATAACCCAATATTATAAAATTAATATCAAATCAATAACCCAATAATTACTTTTTAGAAAATCATTCAATAACCGCTAATCCAATAAATCAATAGCAATAAACTAATAATATTTTTTTCGATTCAATTTTACGCACATCAATTCGAACAGTTACTAAAAAAAAATATAAACTTAATAAGTAATTGATGTCATACCTAATTTTTAGATTAAAAAATCAACTTAACAAAACCAAACAACTTTCTATAATTCTTCCATATCCTGTTTTTTAAAGAATGAATGTGGAAAATATTCCATGTTAAATAAAAACAACCAATTTAACTTTGGAATATAGAAATAACATAAAATAAATAAGTAATGAAAAGCATATGATAATTTAAAGCTATGAGATGTAACCCATTTTTATTTTCTCCCAAACCCCTTCTTGGTATGAATTGTGACACAAACGTTTTTTAAGGGTTATTTTTTTTTCATTTCTCTTAAATAAAAACTGAAAGAATAAAGAAATAAACATTGAAAAAAGAAAAAGAAAACTAAAATAAAAATAAAAATCAATTAAATGTATCAGTTCATTTTTTTTTCCTGTACTCTTTTAGTAATGACATAAACCACAAATAGTTGATCAAAAAATATATATTTTGCTTTTGCCCTATAGCTTATGTGATGAATAAAACATCAATGATAAAAATATCATCTAGTTCCTTTCCAAATGATGAACGAATAAAATATATGTATCAACAACCACACCCCAAAATATGATTTGTGGTGGGATGGTTAAGATTTCACGCATCCTTAAACAAGTCTCAAGTTCAAACCTCGAGAATAAAAAAAAATTATTGAGAGAATCGTCTCAAAAATATATCGTAAACTCACTATCAATCTTACCTTTACTATCCAATATAATACCTAAAAAGATAATCATTTTTATTTTTGAAATGGCAAGGGTGTGTATAGCTTTACTAATATTCATAGGCTTGCTACGGATGTGATATCCTTTTCTATTTTAGTTTCCCACCCGGAGTTCATGGAGCCCTGACTAAATTCGGATCACACACTGCAAGGCCCATTTAAGGGTGGCGCTTCCAACGGAATGTTTTCCATACCCAAGGCTCAAACTCGACACCGCTGATTAAGGATGAAGCAGTTCCACCACAACTCATGTTGATGATTTGATATTGTTTTCATTTACACTTTTGCTGAATTAATGAGATGTAATGGAATAAGAACGAACGTATGTAGAAATTTAAAATGTGGAAAACTGATATAAAAGTAAAAAAAATAACTGAACAATTACTCATTAAAAGGGGTAAAAAAATTGAAAAATAGATAAATATATTTCCCGAACAATAAAGGGGCATGTTAATAGAGATCATGTACAAAAGGAAAAAATTGTTAACGTTAAAGAAATGGAATACATAAATTTTTTAGGAAAAGAGAGACTATAATATTATTGGATTATAAATTATCAATAAATCATTAAATTCATGATAATTACTTTTGGAAAGTTTAAACTGAAAAATAAATGGATAATTAAGAAATATTTTTTAAATTTTCTAGTAAATTATACAAATAGAAAAAATTAAGAAAAATATCAAAAGTTTGAGAAAGATAAATGTCATTCTTGGCTTTAGAGGCATGACACATCACCACTCCCAACTCTAGCTTTATATTATATATAAATATAGATTTTAATTCATTCAAATATCATATCTTTTTCAATTGTAAAGGATTTATCTCCAAGAAAGTCAAAAAGAGAGGTACACATACACCGTCCAAGAAGAAAACGCGTATTTTACGCTTTTTAAAAGTTGTTGCTTTCTTTAGCAATTTTTGACAAGAAAACGCGTATTTTACACGAAAAAGCGTATTTTACGCGTTTTCAATTTTCTATAAATAGAGGGTCTCTTGCCCTCATTTAGATCATCCCCAAAAAATATAATTGAAAAGAGTAAGAACACAAAGAGAGTTATACACCAAGATAAATATTGTAGTCTTGAGTGTCCTCTTTAGTGAGTTATTCATTTTACAAGAGAGAAGCGTTTATTGTTGTTTTCTCCTTGTATTTGAGAGCATTGTACTCCCATATTATCATAGTAAAATTCTTCTACCCCGTGTTTTTTTCCCCTCTATCTGTTTGAAGGGTTTCCACGTAGAATTCTCGTGTCCAATTTATTTTCATTATTAATTATCATATCAAACTTTAGTTGTGGTGCTTCCCCCCCCCCCCCTCTCCAACATTATCATCTAATGTGTCTTTAATTAAGTTGTGCATATATAACTCCGGTTTTAAATAAAATATAGATATTTATCAAAATTCAATATAAAACCGAATTACCTTTTTCTCCCTCTTTTGAATTTTTCTCCTTATTTCCTATTTATTTTATTGTTAGAATAACTATTCTAATTATATTGTGAAAATAAATGTCTTAGTAAATTAAATATCAATTATTTTGAGATGAAAAGAATAAATAATAATAACAATAATGGAAAAGTGACCAAAATTTGATATTAAATTGATGCAATTATTCTTAAAATTTAAAATAGGGCATTTCTTCGAAAAAGGATAAAATTGATACATTTGAATTTACACTATAACTATCTACATGCTTGCAACAGACATATAAAAATTAAAATTAATATATTGCTAATGATTGCGTATTCTTCAAGCTTTAATCTAACTAATACTTTTTATAAATAATGTCATCTACATGTCGCTCTCTTCAACTTCCTAACAAATAAAAATTAGGCATCAAAATTGTATATATAGTTAGTAATTGTAGCAAAAACATCAATAATGAAATGAAAAAAGGATAAGAAAAAATAAATAAGAAGAATTGAGAAGGAAGCTATGAAATGGAAAAATGCAAAATGTTATGCAGCGGAGAACTTTTGTTTATTATTTATAGTGACCAAAGAAATTAGTTACATAATATGAAAAAGAAAGAAAACTTATACTCGAGTAATTATAATTGAATGAGTATTAAGTGTTTTTTTTTATTGTACTTGATTGAATTTTATTACAAAAAGATTTAATTTAGCATGAAGGGAAATGTTGCTATGTGGGTTGGTTCAGATTTAATTAGGCTTTAATGCATTTGATTTCTACATTTAATTGACGTTTAATTGATAATCCATTTGTAGCAAAAATTAATCCCCCAAAAATGCACAAAAAAGGGGAGAAAAATGTCGAAAAAAAGGAGAAAAAAGATAAATATAAATGGAGACCATAGAGGGATGCCACATCACTTTGTCTATGTTTCTTCTTTATATATAGAGAGAGATATTCAAGATTTCTATATAAAACGATACCGGGTTGCTTGGACAGTAAGCACTCTTATTTTCAATTGTTTGTGAGTTCAAGTTTTATTTAGATATATGAGCATTAAGAAGTTAAGTTGGATCGATTCAATTAAGAAAATATTCAATTTGATCAATTCGGGGTCCAGGTTAGTTACTAGTTTGGGGTTGGGAGGGGGGAGGCAACTATGTTGGACTTATTCGAATATAGTTAGGTTCACGTAAGATTGGGTTCTTGCTGATCAAACTGATTTAGATAATCTATTCAAGAGTGACAAGAAATTATCTGGTTGAATCAATTATAGGCCATTTGTAGTCCAACTAAGACCATACAGGTTTGGTTTTATGATGAACATATCCCAACCTTGTCCCTCTACGTGGTTTAGTTCCATTCGACTGATCGGAAATAATACATATCTCATAAAATTAATTAAAATGTGTACAAACTGATTCGAATATCATAGTTAAAAAAAAGAGTAAGATTGTGTTATATGAATCATTGTAGATGATTTCTTTTTATTTCCACCCGGTGTTCGATATTCGCATCAAAACTCGACTTAATTTAGATTGCATCAAAAAGTTTCATGAATAAAATGATTTCTATCAAAGACAACTCCGTACCCAAGTACACGTATAGATAAAATCCCACTCTGTTTTTACTCTATCTATGTATTGATTCCAAAAAATTATATGTCGAAAAAATTTCATTTCCATCTTAACATATAATATAATCTTTTAAGAGGAAGATTAAAAAAGCAAGACGGAGTTCTCGGATAGTAAAAACCCATCATTTTTAACCTTAAATATAATGTTTGGATGGTTATTATCTATTGTATTGTATTATGTTTTTAATCTAAATAAAATGTTTATTTTGATTGTTACTTAAATTCTATTGTATTATATCGTTTAAATCTATCGTTAGGTTACGACGAAAAGACTCATTTTGTATAATGATTGATTTGGTGTGATCACGTCATTACCTTAATAATTTCTTCTTATTTTGTCTTTACTTATTATTTAATAATTCCTTACCCTACCATTTCATTGTAGCTTTACTTCGTACCTTATAATTTTCTGTAGGTTTATCATTCAAATTACGGATATGTGACATTATGTAACGACGGAGAATGATACAATCTATTTAAATATTATATTTATTAAAATAATATATTATAATACGATATATTATGAAACAATACATAATAACTATCAAACCAAGTAAAGATTATGAGTTCGAGTTTTATTTAGACATATGAGTATTAAGGGGGCTGAGTTGGACCGTTTCAGTTAAGAAAATATTCAATTCGACCAATCTGTGGGTTAAGAAATATGTATCAGCTAAGATGATACATATTTGGTTTTGTGATGAACCCAACCCAACCTTGCCCTCTCTGCGTGGGTTAGTTCGATCTGACTGGTGAAAATTAACACATTATCTCATAAAATTAATTGAAATGTGTACAAACTAATTCGAATACCACAATAATATAAAAACAAGTAAAAATATATGGTATATGAATTATCGTAGATGATTTATTTTTATTTTTCATTAGGTATACAATATTCGTGTTGAAACTCAACTACATTTAAATTTGCATAAAAATGTTTTATGAATAAAATGATCCCTAACAAAGGCGACTTCGTAATCAAGGAGACTTATAAATAAAATCTCTTCCTGTTTTCACTCAATCTATGTATTGATTCTAATAAATTATATGTTGAAATAATTTCATTTCCATTTTAACATATAATATAATCTTTTAAGAAGATTAAAAAAAAACCTTCATTTTATTATAAAATAATAATAAGGATGTATAGATAGCAAAGAAAAGAAATTATAATAAAGGGAGAGGAAGAGAGAGAGAGAGAAATAAATATGACAGAACGAGAAAGTAGAGTAGTAATCTTTTCTGTATGTTTCGTATTGCAGATGCGATGCCTTTTTATAGGCAAACGAACGATCTACAGTAATAAAATGCGTGAGCTACAGTGAAATTACTCTTGATCTATAGTAATAATGGGTCCTATGGACATCTACTTGTTTACAACACTCTTCCTTGAATGTTCATGTACAAAAGAAAAATATGTGAATGATTATTTGTAATACGCATTGGTTGCTGCCTTATTAAAACCTTACCAGAAAAATTCAGTGGGATAAAATCTTGGTTAAGAAAAAAATAGTATAACGTTTATTTTACTCCCCCTGATGAAGATATCATTTAATATCTCGAAGATAACGCATTTCAATCTTGTATCTCAATTTCTCAAATATTGAAGTTGGCAATGCCTTGGTGAACATATCTGCTAAATTATCACTTGAACGAACTTGTTGAACATCTATTTCACCTTTCTCTTGAAGATCATGAGTAAAAAAGAATTTTGGTGAAATATGTTTTGTTATATTTCCTTTGATGTATCCTCCCTTCAATTGAGTTAGACATGCAACATTGTCTTCATACAATATTATTGAAACATCTCTTTTCGAAGAAAGACCACATATATCTTGAATGTGTTGAGTTATTGATCTTAACCAAACGCATTCTCGACTTGCTTCATGAATGACTATTATCTCTGCATGATTTGAGGAAGTGACAATCATAATTTGCTTTGTTGAACGCCATGATATAGCTTTACCACCACATGTAAATAAGTAGTCTGTCTGCGATCGACCTTTATGGGGATCAGACAAATATCCTGCATCTACATAACCAATCAATTGTAACATGGATTCATTTGAGTAAAACAGTCCCATATCGGTGGTCCCTTAGAGGTATCTGAATATATACTTAATTCCATTCCGGTGTCTTCGTGTTGGAGAAGAACTAAATCTTGCTAACAAGTTTACAGAGAAAGCTATATCTGGTCTAGAATTGTTGGTAAGATACATTAATGCACCAATTGCACTAAGATATGGTATTTCAGCACCAACAAGCTCTTCATCATTTTTATAAGGTCAAAATGGATCTTTATGAATATCAAGAGATTTTACAACCATTGGGGTACTCAGTGGATGTGCTTTATCCATGTAAAATCTTTTTAAAATATTTTCAGTATATGTTGATTGATGGACAAATATCTCATTTGCAAAATATTTAATTTGTAGACCAAAATAAAATTTTATCTTTCCGGGGTCTTTCATTTCAAATTCCTTTTTCAGACATTTTACTATCTTTGAAAGTTCTTCAGAAGTTCTGGTAATATTTAAATCATCAATATATACTGCTATTATGACAAATTCAGATCTGGACCTTTTCATAAAGACACAAGAGCAAGTTGGATCATTTTTAAATTCTTCTTTTAGCAAATATTCGCTAAGAAGATTGTACCATATTCGTTCTGATTGTTTCAACCCGCATAAGAATTTTTGAAGTTTTATTGAACAAGTTTCTTGAGAATCTTTATACATTTCAGGCATTTTAAATCATTCGAGAATTTTCATAAAAATGTCATTGTCTAGAGAGCCATATAAATAGGCTATAACTAGGGGTGTACCAGCCAAACCATCAAGTCAAACCGAATCGACGAACCAAGTCAAACCGACAAAAAAAATGACTTGTCATTTGGCCTTGAAAAAAATAAATTGATCATTGTTGGTTTGGTTTGGTAATAATAGAAAATAGTCAAACCGAACCGACATAATACATATATAATTTTATATTTTTTATACACAAAAAAAATATTAATTATAATATACTTTGTAAGTATTTTTTAAATTAGTTTATAACTTTCAATGTTTACATATATTATTTCATATTTGATGTTGTAATATGACTTAAAAAATTGGCATATGTTGTATCTTTTCGTGAGTTGTTGGTATATTTTTCTAAGACAGTGTCTTGAAAATGACATTGTACATCTTATGTTTTATTTATTTATTTATTTATTCAGGTGTCTTTGAGATCTCTTTAAGCAATTTAATCACACGATCAAGGGAACAACTTTCAATTGAGAACTTCAAGTGCGACATTAAATTACATGATCAAGGAACAACCTCTTCAATTTGATCTATTTTTCAATCACGGTGTAATTGTAAGAAAAATTAAAAAAAATCAAAAAATTGAGAAAACTGAAAGAACCGACTAAAATCGAAATCGAAAAAATCGACATTAGATTGGTTTGATTTGATTTATAAGTTTAATAAATCGACATAATTGGTTTGGTTATTTTTTAATGAAAAATCAAACCAAACTGACCTATGTACACCCCTAGCTGTAACGACATCCATCAGATACATGTCAAGTTTTTCATGAACTGCCATATTTATAAGATACTTGAAAGTGATTACATCTACCATAGGAGAATATGTTTCCCTTTGCGAAAATTCTTGTGTCACAAGTCGTGCTTTATATCTTACGACTTCATTTTTCTCATTTCGTTTTCGTACAAAGACCCATTTGTACCCCACTGATATTATATCTTGGTATATGGACTATAAGTCCAAAACATCACTTTTTCAAGTGAAATATAATATACTTGCATTGCGTATTTTCTTTGGCCAATCATTGATCTATCGATACTATTTGACAGATTTGAATTCAAGATCCTCGTTATCATTTATAATTTTGAGCGCTACATT
The DNA here is from genome assembly GCF_947179165.1 of Solanum dulcamara. Lineage (NCBI taxonomy): Eukaryota > Viridiplantae > Streptophyta > Magnoliopsida > Solanales > Solanaceae > Solanum > Solanum dulcamara. Next base: position 68,067,688 of record NC_077246.1, on the reverse strand, counting down.
ATATTAAAGATATTGTCGACGGTTATTTGATATCGATTCTGATGTGACATAACTTGTTGATCTCTCTTTATTTTTTATCATTTTCAGTTACTTGAACCTTTGCCAAGGTTTTATAACGTTTATGTAATGGTGCTCTTTTTATAGCACTTGCCTCATTATTATGACTATCTTGATCATTTGTTCATCTTCTTCATCAAGAAGTTTTATCTTTCGAAGCGATTTATTTATCACACTTCAGATGTACCATAAATTATGTCTTTCAATGAATTTTCATTGGAGCATTTATAACTGGATTATAACATAGGGTCAGCGAATGTGTCTGACAATTGACTTATATTATCTTTGAACGAGGATCATATCAATAATAATTCATATATATAACTTATTTTTCAATTGCTTTTCATCCATCCCCCTAATGCTAGAAAATCTAACATTCACCTCACCTTATTTGGGGACTCATCTTTGTGCATTACGTAGTGGTGGAGCAACTGAATCTTATATTGCACATTTAAATTTTTAGATGAGAATTATTTAGTGCCTGACCCTGAACCAATTATAATAGGGGATCTTTGTTGGCTTGATGCGTACATGTGTTGTTATATTTAAAATAGCACATCTTATACCAAATTTATTTTGAGAGTTTGTTCTCATAACCAATAGTTTAGCTTTAATTGGAGTCATATAACTTTTGCTTAAACCCATTGGATATAAACCAACATCATCAATATAATTTTATAATTTAAAATGTGCTCTTGATTTAACAATTTGAGCAAACAACAAAGCACGTGTGACCATAACATAGCTGCATTTATTAAAATCATATAATAGTAAACGGTCTACATGGTAGGTGAACGGGCTCATATTCACCTTTTTATAGATTCCAAAAATTCAGGGGATAGAATCTCAACCTTAGCTGGTACAATAATAATTTTATTATGAGAACACACAACACAAGAGAATTTTTGAAGAGTTTATTATTTCTTCAAAATATAACCACATGAATTCTCAATCATTTTCGCATTATATTTGATCCGAAATGGTCAACCGGTTATGCCAACTGATATTTATTTCAGTAAACTTCTAGTTAATTAATATGAATATCTTAAATCTTCTCATAATTTAGAGTCTTATTTTTTTCTTTTTGACACTTTCTTTGAAACTAAAAAAAATAATCTTTTGAGACTTACTACAATTTCATAATCATGAATAATTTTATTTCTTTGGGTAGTAGCACATTAGCTCACCAAAGCTATTAACTTTGGATACTACCACATATTCCATAACATTGTCCATATGATGGATATCTCCTTCAAGAAGAAATTTATATCATCATTGTCATGGTTAAAATTATTACAAGTAAAACTTGTTTCTTGATTTATTTTTGCCATTAATATCTTCCTTTTAGTTATATAATACTTGGCAAAATATTTTTGACATACATATGTACATAATCAATGATAATTTTGTGCTAGCAATAATTTTCATTTTTTTGCATGGCCACAACCTTATAGGCAAAAATCATTTTTTTCTTTTGCCCTTTTGATAGTTCATAAAACATATCACAATATTTGTGACGTACTAAACGTACTTGACCATTGACCATATATATCATAATAAAATTTCTTTATTTCTCTCAAACCTCTCGTAGAGGTGAGTTGTGACATTCATTCAATGACCATGCCATTATTTATAATTTTTATCATCTCTTGACACATTCACTTTCAAGAATGGTCGAGCATTCATGATGTTACCACAAATTACATTTTCTTCAGGAAATGAACTATAATCATATGAATGTGCTTCATAATTTTTTATTAGAAGTTTATTGTTATGCTTTGAAATTTATCATATTTATATGACACATCTCAACATCACCTTTTGATAGGTCAAGTGTACCTCCACTTTATATATTTTTTTTATTTTGATAAAGAATTTATAAAATTAAATTAGGTAGCATAGTAACCGCATGCCTAATACCTTTCATACAAAATTTGATGGCAAAAATTGCCTCCACTCTTTGAAGTATCATTTTGAGAACCCATAATGTTCTTTCTTTTATAACTATCACAACGATGACAATTATTATTTTGGCCCTTCACGCCCATATTCATATGTTCAATCACAAAATTACCTTGTCATCTTTCAGATTTTTAATTTATTGCTATCACATTCTCTTCAAAGAATGGAGCATATTCAATGGGACGGACTTCACAATTTTTATCAAGAGCATATCAATTTGCTCAATCATCATTATATCATCAATATATTACATTGGGACTTTAATCCAATGTCTTATCCTTTTAATGCGATAAGACTTGAATCTATCATCATAACTTCAATCAATGACATAATAGACCAAGGTGCGGTGAAACTCAACCATAAATCTTTAAACTATTATCACTTTATAATTATATGCATAATTGAATTATATTTCAATAAAACATAATAAATATAATCAATAAATTTAAAATATAATAAATAATATTATATTAGACCTTTTAATAATCAATATAAATAAGTTATGATCTAATCAAAAAATTGTACCCACAATGAACATGAGAAGAAAATACACATATTTATATGCATTAATATGTACAAGGATGCAATCACACTTACCTTTGCAGTGGTTAAAGAGCAACAAGAGTTACCATGATGAATATGAAAAATCATGAAAAATTGATGATCTTTTAAGTAGTCAATAACCCCACCAATAATTACATAAACAGGACAAAAACTTTTTGCAATTGACAATCAGTTTTTTTTCATCTGGATTTTGTTAGAATCACAGCAAGATTCTGAAAATTTTGAGGAACACATTTTATTTTCTTAAAATTAAGATTTAAAATCTTTGTCGTTGTTAAAGTGATTGATGAATTTATAAAAGAAATTTTAAGGAACTCATTTTATTGTGATGAATATAATTTTATAAGTTCATCTTTTAAATTTAGCCGATCTCCATCATATATTATTATATCAATAATAAAATACTACTTCCTCTGTTTCAAAGTACTCTTCGTTAGAATGCTCACTAAGCTTCTAGATGATGACCAAACCAATAAATTAATGAATTATCTTGAGAGCACAGACATAATTTTCAGGATCAATACATATGCTTTAATTAATTAAAATTACACAAATAACTAATGTGTATGGGATAATTGGAATGATGACATCAAATGATATTCTTAGTGAAACTTATTATCGATCCCAAATATAGCAGAAATAGAGAAAAAATATTTCCTTTAAGCACTAACAAATGGTAAGTGCAAACTTATACCCTTTTTCAGAAGATAGCTTGTTTCGAAATAATAAATTTGATTAGAGCGTCGTACTGATAACGTATTATAAAATATTAATAATAATATATAAGTAGCAAAGAAAAAAAATTATAATAAAGAAAGAAAAAAAAAGAAAAAAATAATATGACAAAACGAGAAAGTAGAGTAGTAATCTTTTCTGTGTGTTTCGTATCGTAGATGCGATGCTTTTTATAAGTACATCAACTTATTTACAACACATTTATTTATTCAATTAAAAGTACATCCTTATTTTAATTTTAGAAACAATCCAAATTCACCCCAAATTGGGACTAATAAGTTGGTGTATAGATCATCACTCTGGGCCTGAGGTTTCTGCCTTTTTCCCCCCGAAACAGCGAGAGAGAAAATCCAGTGAACTCTAGAAGAGAAAATTGAACTTCCCCAAGTCGAACAGCAAGCGGAGCACACACAGTGGGTGGTAGTGAAAGAGGAGAGGAAGAATCAAGAATGGGAAGCCAACCTGCACAAATTCCGACCAGTTTTGGTCACGAACTGAGAGCTTGTCTCCGTTGCCGTCTTGTCAAAACTTATGACCAGGTTCAAAATCCCCTTTTTGAATACACCCTTTTTCGATTTCTTCAATACCCATCAATTTGTTTTTGCTCTTTCAACGTTTTTTCCCCCATCTATCAAGTTATGTCTCAGTGTTGGGTCGGCTGTATGTATCATTTGTATAAACTCCGTCACATTTAAGGACTAATGAATTAGGGTTCATTGTATTTTGATTATTTTTTATGTTTTTATATCTGGGTTTAGAATAGACTGTGTTTTTCCCTCAAAAGGCGGAGTCTTTAACATTTATAAGGAAAAAAAGGGAGTAAAAGAGTTGTTTTCTTCTTAAAATTGGGGTAGGGTGGGGGGGGGGGGATTACAAAGTGGGGAATGGAACCCTCACCAACAAGTAAAAGTTCAGGTAGTCAACTAGCTGAGTTACTAAGATTTTCCAAATAAGTTTTTCATTGGATGTCCTTGTAGTGGGGTTTATGTTTAAGGATTGTGCCTACGTTATATTTCATCGACTAATAATCAATTAACTAAATTTTCATTATGAGGTTGGCTATATGAATCATATGTATCAATTCCCACCACATTAAGGACTAATGAATTCGGGTTCATTATAGTTAGATTAGTTTTATATTTTTGTATCCGGGTTTGGAATAGACGATATGTTTCCCTAATCTTTAACAATTTTAAGGGGGGAAAAGAGTAAATGAGTGTTTTTTTGGATATACTGGTAAGTGGTAGTGGGGTTTATGTGTTTTTTTTAATGTGATTACCTGGTAAATTGCAGTTTAATGAATCGGGATGAGTGAACTGTCCCTTCTTCAACGTTTTATTTCATCGATTAATAATCAATTAACTAAGTTTCATTCAGTCATTTGTATCAATTCCCACCACATTAAGGACTAATGAATTCGGTTTCATTATGGTTAGATTACTTTTGTATTTTTATATCCAGCTTTGGAATAGCCTATGTGTTTCCCTAGTCTTTAACAATTTAAGGGGGGAAAAGAGTAAATGATTATTTTTTTTTGGATAAACTGGTAAGTGGTAGTGGGGTTTATGTTTTTTTTTTCTGTGATCACTTGTAAATTGCAGTTTAGTGAATCAGGATGAGAGTACTGTCCCTTCTTCAATGTTTTATTTCATCGATGAATAATCAATTATCTAAGTTTTCATTTTGAGGTCGGGTATATGAATCATTGGTATCAATTCCCACAACATTAAGGACTAAGACATTCATGTTCATTATAGTTGGATAATTTTTGTATTTTTGTATATGGGTTTGGAATAGGCCAAGGAAACATATAGTAAATTAGCTTCATTTTTTTTGTTGGATATACTTGTAGACTGTAGTGGGGTTTATGTTTTTGATGGGTGATTAACTGGTAAATTGCAGTTTAGGGAATCAGGATGCGAGAACTGTCCCTTCTTCAAGATGGATGAAGATCATGAGCGTGTAGTGGACTGTACTACTCCAAATTTCACTGGGTATGTTTATGTGTAGTTTATTATTTATGTAATATATCCTTTTTCTTCCTTCTTTGTTTTACTTTGTTTTAGGCCAATAATTTTTTTTGTAAGTAATTTGGGAGCTATTGTGTCGTAGTTTAATCTCTGTCATGGATCCAACGAGAAGTTGGGCAGCTCGATGGCTTCGAATTGGTATGTGAAACCTCTCTTACATATATATATAAAAAAAATTGATTGGTCTCTCGTACATTCTTATAATTTTGATGAAATTTGATTACTCATTTGGTATATATTTTGGATTCAAAACTTCAAATTTTATTTAGTCATCAGCTTTTCTGCTAATCTTTGGAATTTGTTTAAGAGGCCCATGGTAGATGGTAGTATAATTGTGCTAAGAGGGAATACCTGAGGGATGTTTCCTTTGCCACTTTCTGCATGTGCCGTTAATACTTAGTAGCACAGTGCTCCAAGGTTTAAAGGGCGGAATTTTAAATTCACATTCTTCTGTGACATTAGCTTTTTGCAAAATGATTGGATGTTTCGTGAAAGGGACAGGGCTAGACATAATTTAGATAGTGGGTTCGCGACTATAACGGGGTCTGTTGGTTTGCAACTTTGATCAGTAGATACATCTCAATTTATTGAATTTAGTCTTATACAGGATTTCTTTTAATCAGGGAAGTGATTATTCAGACGGCTTCTCGTTCTTAACTTTTTTTCTTTCTTTTTCTCATAAGTGAGTACACACATTGGTGACTAGAAACTAATCTCATTAGTTTACTACACCTATATATCATATATGTCTCTTTTCCTTCCAAATGATTTAGAGTTCATCGTCAAGAGACATACGTTTCCGAGTAAGGATAATGTTTGTCTAATCCTGACTAGCCTGTAGTGCATCACCATTAGAAACTTTGGTTTGGCGGTGTAACATTTGTAAACTGCATGGTGGAAATTCAATAGACTAGGCATTAAAGAACAGCAGTCTTGATTAGATAAGAATAATCTTGGATACAAGTTTATGCCTAAGACTTCCAAAAATGCAAAGATTGATAATATATTATGCCCAAGTTCATGTCGTATCTTGGGAGAACGGCTAGGAAATTTTAGTGAGTGAGGGGAGTTCCTGCCAGATCTAAAGGGGCTCTCTAAATGAAGTACACAAAAATCGGAGAAGAGTGCTAGGAAAGAACTGATTATCCAAAAAAAGGAAGGGATCTGGTGTTCTGGCTTCTCTTTATACGTGCTCTAATTGGATTTTATCAAGCTAAGAAGCTCCTCTTAAGGTAGTCAATACCAGACAACACTCCATTTTTTACCTAGCCGTTTCACTTTTATTAGCTTGAGATGTAGTGAGTTGTATAATATTTTCTGAGTAATGCGTCCAAAGGTAGGAAGTCCTGGATGGACGAAGGCGCACATTAGGTGTTAACCTGTACTTGGTAGACGTTTCATATGCCCAAGGCTCCAAACAGCGAAGAATGCACACACATTGTATAGATGAACAAATAAGGTGTGGCAATTTGGAGATTTAGAGACTGAAAACATATTACCTATCCTTCTTTGATATCTTAAAAATTCCATTGTTTCGAGTAATTAGAACATGTGAAAAGAGAAAGAAGATTCTGGACCCCGCCTCATTTTAGCACTAGTCTTCGTGAGGTACTGATTTCAGGTGCAGACTAATTCTACAAAACTAATGACTACTTAAGAATCAAGCTTTTGACAAATAAAATTGAAGCATTTGATTGCAAATTGAATGAGTAGGTGAAAGTGCAATAGTAAAAAATTGAAGTATTTTTCCTTTCTAAAGAAAAAGCGCAGCGTTGATTCTTGCAACTATTTTTCTTTTCTAGTTCTTTCAATGAAAATCTCCACAAAAAGGAAGCAAATTGAGGAATATGAGAACTCACACTACGATAATTGTGTGCTTTGCTCTTTGTGCTAGTGACTGTGAGCTAATGCTTTGTGTCTGTATGTTGGGAAATATCCCTTCATCTTTATCTGTATTGTTGTTTATTTCCTGTTGTATAATGGGGCATATTGTTGACTTGAAATTTTTTTCTAAATATTTGCAGCACGGTATGTCCCTGGTTGTTACACACTTGCTGTGTCTGAGGCACTTCCGGAAGATTTGCAGGTTAGTGATTCCAGATGGTTGCTACTCCAAAGTCCTTTTGTCTTTCGTCAGATGTGCTAAAATTTCAAGTTTTGGACTAGTTAGACATGTCATTTTATTCTTTTGCTTTAATTTGTCCTGTCATTTCTGTATTATATTATACACAGTATTAACTCTTCCTTTCCGGGTCAAATATTTGGGCATCCTAGGTCGTTTGTATTTGAAATACCTTTTAGGTTAGTGAGGTCATCTCTCTCTGCGTTGGCTTTACTTGGACTTGTCGAATCTCAGTATCTCTTTTCCTGTTTCGCGTTCACCTTGTCTAAAGCATGTGATAATTACAAGACAGTGTCTTGATACCTTGTGGGTGTGGGCAATTGAAAAAACTAACTGAATTTTGTTACCTCTTCTTATTCTGATGAGTTACTGCGGAAGTTATATTTACTGTTGGTGAGCTAAGATCTTAGTCTTTGTCAAAGCATTTTAGAGTTGGCTAACAATATTAGTGTCACTTTGGGAGCACAACTCCTTAAGTATTTGGGTTATGAGTATCTGCAAAATTATAATCAAGTTAGCTTGGTAGATGAGATTTTCACTTAATGTTCGCAGATTGCTCATTCTGCTACGTTTAATATGCTAGTTTACACGTCCTAATTTAACTTGTCCATTTATTTTGCATAGTTATCTACTTCTATTTTTTCTGCAGAATCTTTGTGAGGATGAACATATCCCATATGCTCCTCCAAAACGCATCTGATCCAACAAACCAGCAATGACAACATCAGCAGAGTTTGGGTTTTGACATGTTAAGTACTCGCATTTTGCAGCGTCAAAGTAAATTCTGGGATTAATGTTATGTAATTAAGATAACGAATTACTGAAATCATCATTAAACCTCCCTAATCTGGAAACTGAACATGTTTATGTCTGAATGTCTCATTTATCTTTGTCTGCATTCTCATCTGGTGAACTCTCATGTATTGGTGTTGTGTTTATGTGACACTAAAATTTTGTGGAGATGTGTTTGGAGTAGTAATGGTTTTGTGTAATCTGGCCCCTCCCACCAACATGTACCAGGTAATTCTGTTGATGAGAAGAATCACTTAGTGTTTTTTGTCTCCGTTGGGAATTGAACCTGAGACCTCATGGTTCTCAACCATTTTATTGACCACTAGGTCACACCTTTAGGTGTGCGTCAACCTATTTTGGCATAAGGCAGGCATGGTTGAGCTAAAGATGGAGACCCTACAAAGCCTGTAAACTCCTGATGATACATTTTTTTTTAAAACCAGTCATAGCAGTGTTTAAACACATGCGTCCTATGTGGAAATTCATGTCCTGCGTGTATTATGTCATGTAGGACACACGTGTCCACTTGTTCAATTTTATATAAGTTTAAGTGTCAACTAAAATTAAATTAAAAGGCATGTTTATGTATTATGCCATTCAAACATTGTAGGGTTGAAGATTTAGATTTGTTACTTCGTCATCCATATCTTGAGGAGATTGTATTTTGTCATCTAGATTTTCTTTCGAAATTGAGATGCCTGCTTTCATAAAGAAAAAAATCACTGTATCTATGGAGTAGATATATCGTCTAACTAGAAATTTCATAAAAGAATATATTTCTTCATCCGATGTTTCAACAAAACTACCTTTTCATATAGATCGTTGTGTGTTTGATATTTTCATCACCACATGGTAGGGTAGGACTTTGTCATTTAAATATGAACTTTAAACTTTTTCAAGGGACAAATGTTATATAATAATAATTATATATATATAAAAGAAATATTTTATGAACACGACTTATTTGTCATTTTGAGGATTCAGAGGGGTCAATTTGGACATGCAGCAGTTTTCCACGTCTCCTTTATTTCCATTTTTATATAACGAAAAATCAGAGCACAAATATCAATAAAAGGGAAAGATCCAAATTTACGTTTAAACTATACAAAATGATTTAAATCTATCTTTTATTTAGTAATAAAGTTCAAAATATCACCACCATTATCATACCATTACAAAGGACAAACTTGATGTGTTACACCATATCAATTAACATAAATAAGTCTAACTCAATTTCGTATAATTTAAAATTTTCTTCTAAGTTCTAAATTGAAGAATTTGTCAATCACTTAATAATTATAAACTTTACTTGTAAATAAGGAATCATTCACTATTACAAAATTCAATGATGCTTCTTACTTTGACCTTTAAAAACATACATTATTTATATAATCGATCTGAATTTATAGATTTCATATTTTACTATATAAATTTGAAATTTGTATGTTTGATACTTCACCATCCAAACTTGATACAATCATAAATTTTAATCTAAATTTATTGATCTCATACTTTATCCTCCTAACTTAATAGCATTTACGATGTCATTAAATTTTAATCAAATTTTTTATTTATAGATTTGATACTTTATCATACGATCATAGTAAAATTGTGTTTAGTTGTTTAAATTCTAGAAATTTATGCACTTTGTCATCCTATCTATGAACCTAATCTTTTCTAATGGCAAATCTTATCTTTGCATAAAACAAGAAATTAAACATTAATTAGAAGTAATAAAAATATAAAACCAAAAAGATTGTTACTGTAAAACAAAATGTGATTGAACCTTATAATTAACAAAAAAGGAAAAATAAATATTTCTGTCTTTTGGGAGACGGAGGAGTCAATCAAGACTTGAAGAATATTACTTGAGTAAAATAATGATACTATATAATAGTATATTTTATGGAAAATCTTTTGTGGGCTCCAGAACACTTATTTCCCCAGAAAAAAAAAACTCTATATACTAAACTTTTGCTCTATATAAAATTTGAGAAAGAATTGAATTACAAAAGCCTATAATACGTAATTTACTTTATAATTTTACAAAAAATTATTATCACAATTTAAATCTGTGATCAGAATGATAACAATATTACTAGTTCCACCCAACGCTTTCATTCACGATCACTTAATTTTCAATTCCTATAAAACAAAATGTTGGGGGAAGAAATAGACATGTCCATCCTTGATGGACGAGCCTAATTAAAGAAAAGTGAAGAAAAATAAGATGAATATAATTTAAACATTGAGACGTCAATCCTAGAAAAAAATATAATAATAAGACAAACACAAAGTTTAATTACATGATTTTTAACTTATAAAAGGCGCACCTAATAATCATGGCACCATAAGGTCCTTGAACTTGAATGCGCTCGCATTTGAATAATTATATGGTTTGAATCCTTAGTATTCTCTTATTTATTATATGTGTTAAAGTTATATATATCAAAATTAATTTAATATTTGTTGATGGGCTCACTTAAAATTATGAAGTCAAAATAAGGAGGCCACGTATAGTATCCATATGGGCCCAAAAAAGTAGCAGCCCAAATGATTTATTGGGCCACGTGTAAGATATGTCAATATCAGTTGTACCAATCTTTCAAAAATTATTCCATAATATCCCATTACCATTTCTTAATTAAATAAACAATTATTGTACGGTGTACGTAAGTCCGGTTGATTTGATTTTTTATTATAAAATAATTTAAATTAACTATGTTAATTTATTAAATCTACGTACCAACTCAAATCAATATCAAATGGTTTTTTCTATTTTGATTTAATCATGTTTTTGATTTTTCATTTTCTTACAATTATACAGTGGCTAAAAAAGAAATCAAATATATTTTACTTACATGTATAATAGTCTAGAACTTAAAAACTTTAACCAAATAAAAATCAACAAAAGACCGTAAAATTCACATGAGTACAAGATACTTTCATTGAAATATCAACATTTAATATATTAAATTTATAAGATTAAATGTTATAATCAAACTAAATACAAAACAAATTATTTATAAAATAAATCACTTTCAGATCTGAAATTTAGAACCAATGTAATTGTAACATCCGATCTGAATACAACATAAAATATTTATATGTATTTACAATTCCAAATTTGAAATAATGTATCCAAACATTGAAAATCATTCACTAATTTAAAATATATTAACAAAATAGATTATAATTAATATTTTTTTATGTCGATTTAATTTGAATTCAGTTTGATTTTTTTTTTTTAATTTTCAATATCAAATTAATCAAATCAAATGTAGTAAGTTGATTTTTTTTCTTCTTTTATTTGATTTGTTAATTTGACTTACATGCCCTTACTTCAGGATGAATAAATATATCCTTCGTTAAAAAAATGGGGTATATAAGTCCACATTTAGCTAGTGTTTGATCCCAATTTTTTAAATATTCTCAGCAAGTAATTTTTGGATGAAGTTTTGGTGAAATTTCACCATGTGTTTGACTACAATTTTTTTCAAGAATACTTGACTGTTTCAAAAAATATTATTTTGTACCCACAAATTCTAAAAATTATTTAAAATACTCATAAGTTTGTGTTATCATTTTATAATGAACATGTTCCATTAAAAAAAAAAACTTATAACATAATTGATAACAATCAACAACAATAAAATAACAATATGAGCAAGAACAATATATTAATTGAAGTAAAAACAAATTATTCTTTTTTCCCAATCTTGTCATTCAAACTATTTTTTTTCAGAGGAGGTAATAACAAACTATTCTTTTATAAAATCTTCTCACATTGTACTAACAATCTCTTCACGATAATAAATAATGGGTGCTTTTATAAAATATAAAATTTTGGGATAATTTTTAAATTTTTAAAACTTTTCAAGTTTTTAAGTTCTAATTTTTTTTAAAACTTGAAAATTTGAGATATTTATCAAATAATAATAAATAATATAACCAGATACTAATTCTCATTTTTTTTTAAATTTTTCCCAAAAATTATTTGGGACGACACCTTGTATTTATTGGAGGATAAGAAAATACTTTGAGGATAATCGAAAGGGTATTTTGTAAGTGACAGTCAACATGGGTCATTTGTATAGAGGCAGCCCACCGTTTAACATGCATCTTTTTCTTTTACATTTTCTTTTGTCCTTTCTTGTACTATACACTTTACCTACTGAATCCTTGCTATAAAAGAAAAGCAACTGATACTGGTTTTAGTTCCACAGACCATAGTTGAATCTGGTTGAAGTACAAAAAAAGAAAAAGAGTAGAACAAATTTCTTGAAGGGTTGACCTAACTGGTGAGGAACCCCTTTTTTTTGAGCTATGTTATGCTTATAAGACGTGCAAATCTTTAATTTGTTGTAAAGTTTCATTTTTTGGTGATTTTTTCTTGATTTTGGTCATTTGGGTGTTTGATTTAGTGTTCTTTTTGTTGATATGTAGCTTCTCTGGTCACTGGTGAGAACCCTTTTTTTTTTTTTACTTTTTTTTGCTCTGTTATGCTTATAAGACTTGTGCAAATCTTTGGTTTGTTGTAAAGTTTCTTTTTTTTTTGGGTGATTTTTCTTGATTTTGGTCATTTGGGTATTTGATTTAGTGTTTTTTTGTTGATATGTAGCTTCTCTGGTCACTGGTGAAAACCCTTTTTTCCTTGCTATGTTATGCTTCTAAGACTTGTACAAATCATTGGTTTGTTGTAAAGTTTCTTTTTTGGTGATTTTTTCTTGTTTTTGGTCATTTGGGTATTTGTTTTAGTGTTCTTTTAGTTGATCTGTAGCTTCTCTGATGACTGGTGAGAACCCGTTTTTCTTTGCTATGTTATGCTTCTAAGACTTGTACAAATCATTGGTTTGTTGTGAAGATTCTTTTTTGGTGATTTTTTCTTGTTTTTGGTCATTTGGGAATTTGTTTTAGTGTCCTTTTAGTTGATCTGTAGCTTCTCTGGTGACTGGAGAGAAACCTTTTTTTTTTTTTTTGTGCTATGTCATGCTTCTAAGACTCGTATAAAACATTGGTTAAAGTTTTAGCTTTTTGGTGTTTTTTCTTGATATTGTTCATTTGGGTATTTGATTGAATGTTCTTTCAGTTGATCTGAAATTCCAGATTGGGAAATAAAACCTTTTTGTTGCTTTTAACGAGCTTGTTATGCTTCTAGGACTTATGCAAATCCTTGGTTTGTTGTAAAGTTCTCTTTTTGGTCATTTGGGTATGTGGTTTAGTGTTCTTTTACTTGATCTGAAGTCCCAGATTGAGAAATGACACAAGCTCTTTGTGTTTGATTTCATCCTGGTCGCATCGTTGATGATGTTTCATTGTTTGTTCAGTCCCCTTTTCTTGTCTCCTTTATTTGAAAGTCCAAGACTTCACTTCTATATTTGTTCGTAGAGGAAGCATTTTGGTTTAATTTTTTGTTATAGGGAGATGTGTGATGTCTTGATGAAGATTCTTCCAATTTCTCTTTTACCCATGCTGTTAAGTTGGAAGCACATTGATTTCTCGAATCATAGCATTGTGAAATGAACATATAGTTGATAGAATGGCCCTGGAATCAACATATTTGTTGATTATATTCCACTTGTATGCTATGTTGCTCCCACTCTTACAAAATGCTGTTGGGGGCTTGTCGAATCCTCCAAAAGTAGTGTTCTTTTTGAGGATCCCAAACGAGTACGACAACAATTTTGGGGCGTTCAATCAACATAGCTTGTATGTACAGTTGATGTAGGTGTTCCTATATGTCTAATTTCTCTCAGGAGTTGCTTGTTGATTGTCTGCTATAGAATACTAAATGTTTGTTCATATTGTTAAAAGGATACATGGAAGTTCTTCTTCGTCTTAAATCAGTACCCTGCCTCTATGTAAGAGTAATGAGTGCAGTTCTAATTTCCAAAGTATTTTTTTAATGTGCTACTTGGATCTAAAGGAATCAAGGTCCTTTTCTGTTTCTGTACAAACTAGCACTTTCTTGGTACAAATTGATGAAATGTTTGCTTTCGCTTATAAAAACGCGAAAGAGTTTTATTTAATGAGCTGGTTATATGGGCTTCTGAAAAAGAGTGGGTCTTGTCCTTTTGAGCAGATAAATAGAAGAAATGGCCAACATAGACATAGCTGGAATCATGAAGGATCTCCCAAATGATGGCCGTATCCCAAAGACCAAGATTGTTTGCACTTTAGGGCCATCTTCTAGAACAGTACCAATGCTGGAGAAGCTTCTTCGTGCTGGCATGAACGTTGCCAGGTTTAACTTTTCTCATGGGACCCATGAGTACCATCAGGAGACATTGAACAATCTTAAGATTGCTATGCAGAATACTCAGATCCTGTGTGCTGTCATGCTTGATACCAAGGTTTGATTTTGAAGCATATTTTAGTTATCGGTTATTATTTTTCTTCTATTTCAACTTAGTTCTTGTGCAGATGGTTTGTAATTTTGCGCTGGTCGTTATTTCAGTGTGGTATTTGCTTGAGGATTACCTCAACCAGGTGTAGTCAGCTAAATTAGGGTATAATAAGAGTACAGTGAAAGCCGATTCACACCAAATGCATAGTGTGTTTAGAATTTCGTTGACAAGGATGCTACATTTTACTACTTATCTCTGAGCATTCCGTTCCCCCCTTTTGAGAATTAAATTTGTCAAACTAGAAGAGTAGCATTTTATAGAAACGTATCTTTCTAATCGATTCAGACAAGGGGTGTTGATATAGTTGAGAGAGAGCTTCCATGGATATAAATCATTTCTCTTTGTGGTTATTATGTATTCCTGACATGGAGGATGAAATTCCTAACTCTTTTTTTTGATAACCGTGGTGCCCGGTCCAAGCTTGGGCACACCTTGACTAATTCAATGGGATACCTTCCACTTCCACCATCAACAAGTACTAGGTAACTCCGTCCACCAAGGCTGGGACTGGGAAGAGAACTTGAGACCTTATGGTTCTCAACCCCACTTCATTGACCATTAGGCCACACCCTTGGGTGCAAGTCCTAGCTCTTTAAGGACCATATTTCCTCCATAGTTCAGAAGGGCGTTATGATCTTGTTTTATGTGGTCATAAGCAATGCCCTTCCCTTAGTGGTGGAGAAGTGCAATATTTTGATTGGATTAGTCTTTGTTAACCACTAGATAATAAGTTTGTTCAATAATAATATTTGTAGAAAGTGGTAAGCTGTGGTATTTTTTGGTACATTCCAAACTCAAAATTGTGTAATATAAGGTGGATCAGATTGTTGACAGCTTGAATAACACATGCTAAGGTTCACTTGCATCTGTTACCGGTATGGAGCTTTTTCACACGTTAGTATGATGTTCTTTTTTTTTTTTTTTGGGGGGGGGGGGACTCTGTTTTCCGGTTATGGGCTACTGCAGCTGCCAGCAAACTTTCTTAACCTTCACCTCAATTTGCCAGATATTTAAGTCGAGACTGAGATCTTTATTTACTATTGTGTTTCGGTAATATATATGGCTTGGCTTGGAATCATTGAATCAAAAAACATTTTTATTCTCTATTTCCGTTTCTAGCAACTGCTATTTTGTTTCTGGTTGTCAATGGTTGGTGAATTTGATCTTAGAATGCTGCTATCATAATAAGTCAAAGAGTACTGGTTAAGACCTTCCATTTATTCTGCATGTGTGACTATTCTGCAGCTTCAATTTACTTCCTTGATGTTGGGTTAACATACATTTTTTACGCAGGGGCCTGAGATTCGAACTGGTTTCTTGAAGGATGGAAAACCGATTCAGCTTAAGGAAGGTCAAGAAATCATTGTATCCACAGACTATACCATAAAAGGAAATGAGGAAATGATCTCAATGAGCTATAAGAAGCTGGTAGTGGACTTGAAGCCTGGCAATACCATCTTGTGTGCAGATGGTACAATAACCCTTACTGTTTTGTCATGTGATCCACCGTCTGGAACAGTGAGATGTCGCTGTGAGAATACTGCCACCTTAGGAGAGAGGAAGAATGTAAACCTACCAGGTGTGGTTGTGGACCTTCCAACACTTACGGAGAAGGATAAAGAAGATATACTAGAGTGGGGTGTTCCTAACAACATTGATATGATTGCTCTTTCATTTGTGCGTAAGGGTTCAGATCTTGTCAACGTTCGCAAGGTTCTTGGTCCACATGCCAAGCGCATTCAACTAATGTCAAAGGTATGCAGAGTAATTTTGTCTGTATGGTTTAGTATGGTCGAATTTTGAAGCATATGAGTTGTTTAGGAGAGAAGAACATTAATACTTGGCAATGGATTGGTGTCTTCTAGATTTACATTCTTCTTCCTGAACATGTCTTTCCATTTATCACTCCCTCTCTGTGTTATGTTTTTTTTGGGGGGAAATGGTGGGAGAGATTTTTGTGATAGTGTGTTATTCAATGAGGGGAGTCAGATGTCCATTGTACAAATATTTGACTGCTAACTAGTTTTATGGGGTAGTCTGATGTTTTGATCTTCTGAAATTGTCTTGAAGGTTGAAAATCAAGAAGGGGTAATCAACTTTGACGAAATCCTCCGTGAGACAGATTCTTTTATGGTTGCTCGAGGTGATCTCGGAATGGAAATTCCAGTTGAGAAGATTTTCTTGGCCCAGAAAATGATGATATACAAGTGTAATCTTGCTGGTAAAGCTGTGGTAACTGCCACTCAGATGCTTGAATCAATGATCAAGTCTCCACGGCCCACCCGTGCTGAGGCTACTGATGTGGCTAATGCTGTCTTGGATGGCACTGATTGTGTTATGTTAAGTGGGGAGAGTGCAGCTGGTGCTTATCCGGAGCTGGCGGTAAAAATCATGGCTCGAATCTGCATTGAGGCAGAGTCTTCACTTGACAACGAGGCTATCTTCAAGGAAATGATCAGGTGTACCCCACTGCCAATGAGCCCATTGGAAAGTCTAGCATCATCGGCTGTCCGCACGGCTAACAAAGCTAGAGCAAAACTCATTGTTGTCCTGACACGGGGCGGGAGTACAGCTAAGCTGGTTGCCAAGTATAGGCCTGCTGTTCCTATTCTGTCAGTAGTCGTCCCTATTTTGACTACAGACTCTTTCGATTGGTCCATCAGTGACGAGTCCCCAGCTAGGCACAGTTTAGTATATAGGGGCTTGATTCCAATTCTTGGTGAAGGTTCTGCGAAGGCCACTGATTCTGAATCAACTGAGGTAATCCTTGAAGCTTCCTTGAAATCAGCCATAACAAAAGGGCTATGCAAACCTGGTGATGCTGTCGTGGCACTTCATCGTATTGGTGCTGCATCCGTTATCAAGATTTGCATCGTGAAGTAATCGGAGTGTGTCACATACCTTACAATTCTTGAGCTCCCCCTACCTGAGTTCATACTGATTTCCATTATGCTTTCTGGTCTTGATAATGCATTAATATGGTGATTTTGTCACAATGTCTTAGGATATCTAGTATTATCACCAAGGATTACTATATTTCATGTTAAATTTCATATCTGCTTCAAACACTGGATTTAAAATAAATATCCTTTGGTGTAGCAATACCTTTATGTTATTGTGCAAGGGGACATTTACTTTCAACCTTCTTGAGGAATTTATAATGTATTACACTGGAAAGAGTTTCATTGGCATCTGATTTACCATGTTCCAATGGTTCTTTCATTTTGGATATCAGTGAAAATTGCTACATTATTATATGTTCCTATATTTATGACTATTTATCCGAGGATTTAGATAGAAGGTTAGTATATAGTCATGCGTTGTGTAGTTTCCTTATCATTGTTGTTTCTATTACCCTGTCATTATCTTGTTCTTTGATATTAGTGTCTTCTTGGTTTCGGTTATTGTATTATTTATTGTTGCTATTGTTCTCTGCTTCATTTATTTTCAGTATGGATTCTTCACTATTATATTTGTTTTACATGCTTGATTTTTAGAATTGTTTTGTTCGAGTCGAGGGTTTATTGAAACAGTCTTTCTACCTTTCCAAGGTAGGAATAAGATTGTGTACACGCCATCCATCTAGACCTAACTTGTGGAATTCTATTATAAGTTGTTGCATCTATGAAGCCTACATTTGTTGTGCATGATGAAAATTGATCTGTCAATATAACTATTAGAGGAAAAATATTACTCACTTGATTTGTCTTGCAACTTATTTGGGATGATTGTTACATGTTGTATTTTATCATATTGTTACTTTGATTATTATTTAAATTTTATTATATTATATTATTAAATTCATTGTTATGTATTGTCGTAACAATCGTGTAATCATATCATTGCCTAATTTTTTTTTCCTCATCTTTGTGAGTAGGTCTATTTTGGTTTATTTATTAAACTAGTGTTTTTTTTTCCATATGGTGTTCGGAGTTCGTGGAGCCTCGATTAAATTCGAATCGCGCTTTGCAGGGCCAATTTGGAGGTGACGCTTTTTACATGATTTTTTCATTTTTTGGGGTTGAACTCGAAACCTCTGGTTAAGGGTGAAGTAGTCTCACTACTGCACCACAAATCATGTTGATTCAATAAAGTTAAGTTGTTTTTATCATACATTGTATATAAATTATTAGTGACTAGTTTAGTGTACGTGAGCGTTAAATTGTCAATCAATACAAAATATACAAAAGAAAAATAATCTCTTTTAAAATAGCATTTGACTTTAAATATAGTATATTTTTTTAGAAAATAAAATTTATAAATAATTAATAAAATTACGTACTTTGACAAATATAAATAGCAATTGTTGTAGAAAAAAAAATCAATTGTCCCAACAATCTTCAATATGATTGTTTCTTAATTTTTTTTTTTGGAAGATAGAGTTGATGAAGTACGTCATAATACACTGTAACATAGACAAAAATCAAGCTATTAGAAAATATATACTTTTAATAAGTTAAATAAATATTTGTTGGTTACAAACACAACTCCAATTTCAACTTCAATTTTAAAATTTCCAAATAAAATAAAAATATTTAATTTTTATTACCAGACGCCCACTATATATTCTTCATAAAATACCAAAGAACTTTAAAACTATCAGTACTATAAAATAAAATTGAGTAGAAATCAATACAAACACAGTAATACATAATTACTATATATCAAGAACTAAATACAATATACTAAAATAACAGATCAATATGTAGTCTGAATATTTAAATTTTTTTCATAATTGTCATCTCTATATGCCTAAACCCATGCCAAAACGTAATTTTCTAGGAGATGTGTTTAATTCCTTTTTCATTGATTCCTATCTATATTATATAAGTCTTTACAAAATCTTAACTGATTATTACAATATTAAGGAAAGACGTAAAAACGTAAAATTTTAGTCAACTTTTAAAGTAATAAATATTAACAGTTCTTACCTTTTACAAATAAATAAAAATTAAATAAAAAATGAAACTAACTTTTTAGATAATTAGGAGTCATATTAATTATTTTAGGATTTCTCCTCCTTCACGTAAACAATCTTATTGCTTAATTATTTTAGAATTCCTTCTACTTATTACGTGACTATACAATTTAATATAATAAAGATAATAATAATTTAGAAAAAAGAAAAAGACGATATTGTCTAAATGAGAGTATTTTAATGAAGGACAAAAAATTCAATGAACATTTTAAATTTTTTTCATGCTTTTAATATAGAGATTAGTTGAGTATATGTGTGTTGCATAGCATGTTTGTCCCTATAAAAAATTCAAATAATAGTAAATATTTGATTGATTTATGAAAAATAATGATAATACCATGAGTATATTAATTCATGAATTAATAGATATGAACCATAATCAATCATTATCACTAATCACTTATCAGTCAGTATATGGTCATGCTTTTATTTTTTAAGTACATTAAAACTAAAATAGAAATTCTATCAATCACATACACAAAAAGAAATAAGGAAAGGTTAGAAATATAAGCATCGGATTTTGCTACCTTCTTTCAGCACTACAATATGAACTCAAAAATTGATACATGTTGCATCGACTTGTCTTAATAGCTCTGTATATTTTTTGTATATATTTCTCTCTCATTAATTTTACCTTTTATTTTGCGGAAAATTTCAAGACCTACTTTAGTGGACAACCCTTTTTTCACCTCATATATAGAATTACTTTAATGGACAATCCGTTTAATTTTCACCTTATACTGTTCTATAAAGACTTCTCCATGTATTTATTTTATCAAGTTCTTCTTATATATTTTAGGACTCTTTTCACCTATCGACATTAGTAATTTCTTAATTATTAATTCTCTTAATATCTCTTATCATATATTTTACTCTTACCAAATATTTTAGAAATTCTTAATTTTAAATATAATTAAACTCGATTTACAACGAATAATGTACTTGATCCACCTTCAAACTTAATTAGTAATTAAGCCTAAATTGAAAGAATCAACTATAACCCTAAATTTATAAGTTCATCATTCAAATAAAGCTCCGTATATGAAAATTACACTTAATTATAACCTTATATTTCTAATTCAATAAATGAGTTTAAAAATCCAACTATAATACTAACGAATCATATATCAAAATATAGTTATATAACATAATCAAAACAAGCTACAATTAAACAAAGAAAGAAAAAAAAAGCATTGCATATAAATTTTACATCTACTAATATAAAAAATAAATATAATAAAAATAAATTGCGTGGATGTTTCACTTTGTGGGACCCACTTAAAATATATATTGTTCTCCCTTATTTTCATAACATTTCAGGCTATAAATAGCCTTACACAGATCGTAATACATACATACACTGAAATTAGCTCCATTCTCTCTTTCTCTTACTCTGTCCTTATTTTTTGCTAAGTTAGTTTATTTTATAACACATTATCAGTACGAGCCTCTATCACTTCGAGCTATTTTAAAAAAACGTTATAAAAGGGTAAGAATTTTATTTTCTTAAAATGTCTAATATCTCTATACTTGAATTTGTTACTCTTAATATATCTGGAAAAGACTACTCATCATGGACACTAGATGCCGAAATACATCTACAATCGATGGGTCTGGCAGATACCATCAAAGATGATAATATGGCTTCTTGTCAAAACCGTGCCAAAACCATGATATTTCTCCGCCACCATCTTGACGAGGGGTTAAAATTATAGTACCTCACATTAAAAGATCCCCTTAAACTGTGGAATAATCTAAAAGAAAGATATGACCACCTGAAATTGGTCATCCTTCTACAAGCACGTCATGATTGACTCAATTTGAAATTAATGTATTTTAAAAATATAACTGAATATAATTCTGCCTTATTTAAAATTATAGCACAGTTAAATTTATGCGACGAAGAAATCATTGAGCAAGACAAACTTGAAAAAATATACTCCACATTTCCACTAGCGAATATGCTCCTGCAGCAGTAATATCGCGAAAAAGATTTTAAGAAATATTCTGAATTACTTTCTCACCTTTTTATTGTTGAACGCCATAACAAACTATTAATGAAAAATAATGATAGTCGGTCCGTTGGTTCTTTGTCACTCCCTAAAGTGAATCAGATAAATTATAACTAATGAGAAAGAGGTCATGGCCCTAGTTATGGTCATGGTCGTGGTCGAAAAAAAAATTATAATCATGATGCTCAGCTAGCACCGATAAATTATCAGCAATATAAAAAGAAGAGTGAAAAGCAAGAAGCTATACCAAAGAAAAATTCAGAAAGTATATGTCATAGATGTGGAGGTATGAGACATTGATCACGGACCTGTCGGTCATCAAAATGTCTAGTTCACTATATTAGGCATCCTTGAAGAGGACAGAAAATAATTCAGAGACAAACCTTATCTCTGAAGATAATATTGAGCCTATGCATTTGGACGTAGCTTATTTCTTCAATTTCCGAGAAGGAAATATGAATATTGATAAGCCTGATAATATTTAAATAATTTTCTTTTTATTTTTCTGTACCAAATCATATGTTTTTATTTTTCTAATTCAGTAAATAAATAAAATTTGTATAATGAGCAATGTTTTAATTATAATATTTACTTTATTTCTTTTAGAAGAAAAATATGGATATGCCTCAAATTTTGTTTGGATCAATGATCAATCACGAGGTTATACTAACAAAGGTTGTGCAGACCTTATTGGTTATGCAGATACAGGTTATTTATTAGACCCACATAAATTTTGATCTCAAACAGGCTATTTATTTATATACGGAAGAACTGCTATATAATGACGATCTATAAAACAGTCTATTGTTGCTACTTCTTCAAATCATGCTGAAATAATAACAATTCGTAAAGCAAGTAGAGAATGTATGTGGTTGAGATCAATACAGTTCATTAAAGAAAGATGAAGCCTGAAAAATGATGTCAAAGTACCCACAGTTATATTCGAAGACACTGTTGCGTGCATACCTCAATTGAAAGGTGACTTCATAAAAGGAGTCAGAACGAAACATATTTCACCAAAATTATTCTTCACACATGATCTCCAGAAGAATGGTGATATTGATGTACAACAAGTTCGTTCGAGTGATAATTTTGCAGATTTATTCACAAAGGCATTACCAACATCAACTTTTGAGAAGCTAAGATATAAGATTGAAATGCGTAGTCTCCAAAATATCAAATGAAGTTTTCGTCAAGGGGAGTAAAATACGCGTTGTACTCTTTTTTCCTTAACTGAGGTTTTATTCCACTGGATTTTTCTGATAAGATTTTTAATGAGACAACACTTAAGCCGTATTACCAGATGTGTGTACTCTTTTTTCTTCACTAGACTTTTTTCCACTGGGTTTTTTCTAGTAAGGTTTTAATAAGGCACAACATCTATGGATGTTCAAGATAACTATGTATATTGTTTTTTGTAAAAATTTTAATGAGACACATTACACGTGGACATCTAAGGGGAGTGTTATGAAAGTAAAGTAAAGTAGTGGATGTTCCAATTTGTGGGACCCACTTAAAAATATATATTGTTCTCTCTTATCTTCACAATATTTTAGGCTATAAATAATCTTGCACAGATCGTAATACATACACTTAAATATTATTAAATTGATACAATAGTTGAAATCAAAGTAATTGAGCATGCTAAATTCTTTTTCTTAGGCAGAAAGAATGAAAATTGAGCATTTTCTAGGAAGTGCCCTAAAGCCTAAAGAAATTGGAAGTGCTACTTCTTCAAATCATGATTGACGATGAAGAGTCCTCAAGATGAAATTCTTTACTGTTTTGGATTTTGCATTTATTAGAAAAATCAGTACACTTGGAACAAAGAAAATAACAATTACTGCATTTTATGTATAACTTTCTCTCCAAAATATCATATATAACAAATTGAATTACTATCTCATATATATTGTTAGAACCATTCATATAATTACAAGAGACATTCCAGATAAGTTTATTAACTAGCGATTTTTGTAAGAATGCAATTAAATTACTTATTGGACCAAACTCGCTTTATAGCGTATATAAATTCTCCTCTCCGTAAATTAAGAGTATAAGAAAAAAGATAAACCTTTAATTTTTCTGGCTACTTCATTAGGCGACAACATACTTGTTTTCTTTAATTTTTCGATCAAAAATTTTTAACTGAAAGAGAAATACAAAAATATTATCAAAAGGAGATAATCCATTATGTATAATTCATATATAATCTTTAAAGCTATTAACTAAAAGAAATAAAGAAACACAAAAATAATGATAATATTGAAAGTAAGAAGACAACTTGAATCAAAACTAAAATTAGCTATAATTATAATTTTCTTGATCAAAACATATGTTGGGATCAAAATCCAATTTAAAGTGATTTAGTGGTTTTAGATTTGTGTTAGGACACCATAACTGTGAAAGGAAAAAAAGACTCCTACGTGTCAATAAAAAAGGTCTCCTCTGCAACTTTTTACTTTTTCAAAATAGAACATATGTGATTTGTGTTAGGATACAATTTAGTCAATTTTAAAATACTAAATATTTATTCTACATGTTACTAATAAAACAAATATTTTATAATTGTTATAAAATACACTAACTTAACAAAATAAGAAGGAGAGAGTAAAAGAAAAGAAAGGAAAACAGATGAGAATTTCGTATGTATGTGTGTGTTCATTTAAATTGCAAAATGAGGCAATTTATAGCAAAGAAAATGGGAAAATGTATGGGGGACAAAGGGGAGTGGAAAGAAAAGTGGGAGGAAAATAATTTGTATTTGTGGGTCCTACTTTATAAAGTGAAACATCCACTTGCTATTTTCTAACACTCCCCCTTGGATATTCACGTGTAATGTGACTCATTAAAAACTTACAAGAAATAATATATATAGTAGTTATTCTGAACTCCTATAGATGTTGTGTCTCGTTAAAACCTTATTAGAAAACATTCAGTGGGAAAAAGCCTAATGAAAGAAAAAAGGTACACACATTTGATAATACGCCTTGAGTACTGCCTCATTAAAAACCTTGCTAGGAAAATTCAGTGGGACAAAACCTAAGATTAACAAAAAAAGAGTGCAACATGTATTATACTCCCCCTGATGAAGACATCATTTAATATCTCGAAGATGACGCATTCCAATCTTGTATCTCAATTTCTCAAAGGTTGAAGTTGGCAATGCCTTGGTGAATATGTGTACTAAATTATCACTTCAACGAACTTGTTGAACATCTCTGTCTCATTTGATGTATCCTCCCTTTAATTGAGCTATACATGCAACATTGTCTTCATACAATATTGTTGGAGTGTCTCTTGTCAAAGAAAGGCCACATGTTTCTTGACTTGCTTCATGATTGGTTATTATCTCTGCATGATTTGAAGTAATGACAACTATAGTTTGCTTTGTTGAACACAATGATATAGCTGTACCACCACAAGTAAATAAATTGCTCATTTGCGATCGATATTTATGGGGATCAGACAAATATCCCGCATCTCCATAACCAATCAATTCTGACGTGGATTCATTTGAGTAAACAATTTCATATTTGTGATCTCTCGAAGGTATCTGAATATATGCTTAATTCTATTTCATTGTCTTCGCGTTGGTGAAGAATTAAATCTTGCTAACAAGTTTACTAAGAAAACTATATTTGATCTAGAATTGTTGGCAAGATACATTAATGCACCAATTGCACTAAGGTATGGTATTTCATGTAATGACCCATTTGGTCATTTTGAGAATGAGTCATCTCTCTTGTATAAAATACTCTCTCCAAAAAAAATAATAAATAAATAATAATAATACAAAAAAAAATTAAATTATAAATTTGGACTATTCGATAACTATGGTTATTTAGTTGAGGGGTAACTTTAAATAATTAATTTGATTGATGGGCTAAACTGTTAATTTATTTAAATACCATTATGACTTAGCCTATATATTAAAATAGGCTAGTGAAAGTTTGTCATTTTTAATACTTAATTAAGTAGAAAAGAAAAGAAAGAAGGGAAGAAACCTACCTATTGCGGCGAAGACAGTGCAAAGAACAACCACGTTCTTTAGGTAAGAATTTGTAGTTGGGTTTTTTTTATGTATCCACGTAGTGATTTTCACGTGAATAAGTAATATATATGTATAATATTCAGTGAAGGAGAATGAAGAATTGTGGGGTGGATTGAGAAAAGTTTTCATGAGATAATTGGTGGAATTGGTATTTGGATAATATAATATATCTACTCAATAGGCTTGGTTGAAAAGTTAGATAGAAGTGATGTAGTTATTAAGTAGCAATCATATTAATGCCCAATTATTGATAAGATATGGATTAGTTCCTGCAAATTGCCCTCCTGCAACGTTATTAAGTTCACTTTCATTTTAACTTATGCCGTTAATTATCATAATATGTTTCATATTTTAATATATTGAGATACGTAATCAAATATTAGGTTTATTGTATTAAACGAATATCATTAGATTTATGTTATTGACAGAAATTAAGGCTTAATCTAGGTATGAAATTTAAGAAATACGGGAGTTGACATGTTAAGTGACATTAAGATTAGGAACATGTTTATAGATTTGGATAGATTTTGAGTCTAGGCTAGACATATAATAATATGGGTGTTGTCAGTTTCGAAATCTTATTGTGGTTAATTATTTGTTTAGATTATACTTATTTGGAAACCCAGCGAAAGGGGAAGGCTCAGGTCTCGGAGTAATTGCGTGATTATTTAAGGCAAGTGAATTTCTAAACCTAAGTTTAAGCTTATAGATGCTTGTATTTCCGTGTCATATATACTAGGGAGTAATGAAAATTGGACTGGTTATTGACTGTATGATTGACCTTAAAAATGGAGATGAGGGATATAAAATGGTGATCTAATGACATGTATTGGTGGAATTGATATGTTGTGATTTTGGAAATGTGAAATGACTATGTTGATGTGAGATAGGAAAAATTATTGTTGTTGTCATATTATTATCGTGAATTATATGAACATGAATTGATTGCATTGGTTTTGACATATTGTGTTAAGATTGAAAATGCTATGAAACAAAAGGGGTTGGGCCACACGCTCCATGACAGGTATTACAAAACAAAGAGGTCGGGCCACACGCTCCGTGGCAGGTATTATGAAACAAAAGGGGTCGGGCCACACGCTCCGTGGCAAGATATATATGTTGAGGGGATGGGCCACACGCTCCGTGGCAGGTTACATGGACAGAAATGTCCCCCATGGGTTCCGGACTGTGATTCAGCGGATGTGTACCGATAGGACAGACATGCATCATTTCATTGCATTGCATTGCACCTTTCTGATTATTTGTGAATTTGTGTTTACCCCTATATTGCGATGTATATGTTGACTTGACTTGATAGGATTCATTGATGAGATTATTGATGAGTATTCGTGGACTATATTGTTGTTGTTATTGTACAAGTGTAGAGTTGGGCTGATTTTATGCAGGTTGTAGTTAAGTAGGTTCGGTTGGGAGGACAGGAGTACTTGTATCTATTAAGCTTTGCTTAGTTTTAGTTATCCACTTGCTGAGTACCGTGTTATTTGGTACTCACCCCTTGCTTCCACACTTGTGTAGGTTGTGAGCCCGGACCTGTTTGATCTTCTAGCATTTTTTACTACATCCGAGGCTATCATTCCGAGTGTCGAGGTAGCTGTTACATCTATCTAGCGGACACCTCTTGCTCTTTTCTTATGTTTTAGTCCTATTCTAGAGACAAAGACATTGTGACTGTATTTCGTTTCGTACTTCGATAATAAATTAGTGGCTTGTACACGTGATAACCAATCTTGGGGGGGATGTTGAGCTTCTTTTATGTGTTTTCGCTTAAGTTAAATTTTGATTCTTTTCTTTTACTTCCGCATCTACTTGTCGTTGGGTATTAGGCTGACTTATCTCGATAGATTGAGATGAGTGTCATCACACCCGAATTCGGGTCATGACATTTCAGCACGAACATGCTCTTCATTATTTTAATGAGGTCAAAATAGATCTTTCTTAATATCAAGAGATATCACAACCATTGGAGTACTCAGTGGGTGTGCTTTATCAATGTAAAATCTCTTTAAAATATTTTTTGTATATGTTGATTGATGGACAAATATCTCATTTGCAAAATGTTCAATTTGTAGACCAAAACAAAATTTTGTCTTTTCGAGGTCTTTCATTTGAAATTCTCTTTTCAGATATTTTACTGCCTTTGAAAGTTTTTTGAGAGTTCCGATAATATTCAAATCATCAACACATGCTGCTATTCTGACAAATTCAGATTCAGACTTTTTCATAAAGACACAAGGGCAAATTAAATTATTTTTATATTCTTCTTTTAGCAAATATTCGCTAAGACGATTGTACCACATTCGCCCTGATTATTTTAGCCCATATAAAGATTTTTGAAGTTTTATTGAACAAATTTTTCGAAAATCTTTATTTATATCAGGCATTTTAAATCCTTTAAGAATTTTCAGAATAATATCATTATTTAGAGAACCATATAAATAGGCTGTAATGATATCCATCAGATGCATGCAAGTTTTTCATGAACTGCCATATTAATAAGATACCTGAAAGTGATTGCATCCACCACAAGAGAATATGTTTTCATATAATCAATGTCGGGTCTTTGCTAAAATCCTTGTGCCACAAGTCGTGCTTTATATCTTACGAGTTTATTTTTCTCATTTCTTTTTCGCACAAAGACCCATTTGTACCCCACTGGTTTTATACCTTCAGGTGTTCAAACTATCGATCCAAAAACTTTGCATTTTTCAAGCGAAGCTAATTGGACTTGAATTGCATCTTTCCATTTCAGCCAATCATTCCTCTGTCTATATTTATCGACAAATTTTGGTTCAAGATCCCCATTTTGTTGCATTATTTCAATAGCAACATTATAAGCCAAATTATTGTCGACAATTACATTATTTCAGTTCCATTTTTCCTGATGAGACATAATTTATTGAAATTTCTTTATCATTTTCAGGCGCCTTAACCTCTTCCAAGGTCTTATCAATTGTTATGTCTCCTCGCTCTTGTTGAATAGGTTATCTCATATCATGATCATCTTGATTGTTTGCTCCTTTTCTTTTTTGAGGATTTTTATCTTTACAATTGACCGGTCTACCATATTTTAAATGTGTTTTAGACTCATTTGCATTAATTAATTATCCTAATGGAGACATCAACTTGAATTGGACCATTATCAATTGGAATATGAGATTTAGTAACTCTTGATAGGTCAGTGAATGCATTTGGCAGTTGATTGACAATATTTTACAAATGAATTATCTTTTAAACTTCCAGTTCACATTTATTTGTACGAGGATCTAAATGAGATAGTGATAATGTATTCCAATCTATTTTTCTTTTCAGCTGCTTATTTTCTCCCCCTAATATTGGGTTATACTGATTCATCAAAATGACAATCAATAAATCTTGCAGTAAATAAATCTCCAGTCATAAGTTTCAAATATTTTATGATAGGAGATTCATACCCAACATATATCCCCATTCTTCTTTGGGGTCCCATTTTTCTGCGTTGTGGTGGAGCAATTGGAACATATATTGCACATCAAAATATTCTAAGATGGAAAATGTTTGACTCCTGACCAAAAGCCAATTGTAATGGGGAGACTTTATGATAACTTATGGGTCTGATCCACACAAGACTTGCTGCATGCAAAATAACATCACCCCATAATAAAATGGGAAGTTTTGTTCTCATAAGCATTGGTCTAGCAATTAATTAGAGACGTTTAATTAATGATTCTATGAACATGAGCAACATGATGTTCAACTATTAGCCAGTGGACAAACAATAATCATTAAATGCTTGAGATATGAACTCGCCAGCATTATCAAGACGAATTATCTTTATTGCATAATCTAAAAATTGTGCTCTTAACTTGATTATTTGAGCAAGTAGTCTCGCAAATGTCATATTACAAGTTGATAATAAGCATACATGTGGCCATCTTGTAGATGCATCTATTAAAACCATATAATATTTAAATGGTCCATATGATAGGTGAATGGGCTCACATATATCACCCTATATACATTTCAAAAATATTGGGAATTCATTTTCCACTTTGATTATCGATGATCTAGTAATCAATTTGCCTTGAGAACATGCAGCACAAGGGAATTCTTTAAATTGAAGAATCTTTTGGTTTTTTCAAAGAGTGTCCATGTGAACTCTCAACTATTTTGCGCATCATATTAGAATCGGGATGACCCAACCGATCATGTCAAATAATAAAATTATTTGAGTTAGTAAACCTTTAGTTTACTATGGCAT
Organism: Solanum dulcamara; assembly: GCF_947179165.1. Lineage (NCBI taxonomy): Eukaryota > Viridiplantae > Streptophyta > Magnoliopsida > Solanales > Solanaceae > Solanum > Solanum dulcamara. Next base: position 68,037,717 of record NC_077246.1, on the reverse strand, counting down.
GTGTTTCAACCATGCTAATACTTATGAAGTATAAGTCGAATGAAAGAGCGGGTAACTTTTCAAGTATAAACTTTTTGCCCGACATCATTGTAGTAATATAAAGATATTCATTTTTTCATCATTTGTAGTCTCAATATGATAACCATTTTGATGAATGTCTTTGAAACTTAATAAGTTTTTTTGAGACTTACTACAATATAATGCTTCATTAATTGTTAAATTTGTTCCTCCGACAAGAACAACTTTAGCTTCTCCGGATCCTTCAGTTAATCTTGTACTACCAGATATTGTATTAACATTAGCTTCTTTCATAATCAAATAAAAGAAATATTTCTTATCTCTTAAAATAGTGTGTTTTGTGGCACTATCAATAATATATATATCATCATAATTATTTTTGGATCCAACTAATGACTGAGAATTTTCATATTCTTCATAAACAAAAAGATACATGATAAAAGGGTGAAAAACTACTAACATAATAAACTTTAAGAAACTCTACTGCCTTAAGAAATATTTTACGAAGGACAATATAATATCAAACATAATAATAAAATAACTATTTTTATTCCCAGTTAGATGATCAATTCTTCAGTCAACATTCATAAAATCTTCAGCTTTCAAATGAGTAATATTTGGTAGATCTTCGAAAGCATCATCTTTATAAGAGAGATTCACCTCAATATCTTAATATTTATTTGAGGGGTTTGCTTCATTATCATCACTTCTAATACATTGCGTCAATTTCTTATCAAACAAGCGTAATATATTTTAAAACGCTTATAATATATTTATATTGCATGTATAATTCATTTTGAATACATAACAAATTTATCATAATATTATTATATATTGCTATAAATTATAATAATTAAAAAATTTCATTAAAATCAATAATTATTTATTAAAAAGTATCCACTCAAATAATTTTTCCTTGTAAAAATGGATATTTGTACACTTTGCCCGTCAATTTGGCCAATCGATGGCCCCCGAACCGGTCCAACCCAATAACGTCACATCACCGTTTAACCGGGTATCCGGTTCAAGAATAATATTATTTTCATCTACACATATTAAATGACTAGAACCAACATTTGGGCATAAAAACAAGATATTTTCTTTGAACGTGAATTTTGTCACCATTGTCTCCATCAATTGGATAAGTTAGTCGGCACTCAAAAATAATACAAAAGTGTAACACATAAATATGTTTTTTAATTTGATTAAATTGATATATATGTTTTTTAATTTTGAATATATATAAGTAAACATTTAAATTTGTATAAAATTAAATAAATAGACATGCGTTCTACGTAACATAATATACATAAAAATACGTAAATTGCGATGTCACGTACTCCTTCCGTCCTATTTTAATTGTCATATTGTGTTTTTTCGAAAGTCAATTTGATTAATTTTTAAAGTTAAATTATATTACTTTAACTCAATATTATAAAGTAAAAAATTAAATATTCAAAAACCATAAGAAAGATATTATAAGTTATAATTTTTTTCATATTAATATGATAAAAAAATATATCTTAAAATGCTAATCAAAATTGAAAATCACCAGGGGACAGAAAAAGTAATACACAATGTGTTGATTTGTTTAAGTTTATAAAAAAAAATTTCATTATCAAATTCAAATTTTACTACTTTTAGCACTAGAGAAAAAAATATCTATATATAGCTATAGTGACTGAGCTTACATTTTATATATTAATGGAGATAAGAGTAAGTACCAAGCTAATACTTGCATTATGTCTACTGGTCTCCGCCGTGTGTGGCGGTTACTCCCACTGGAAGACGGCGGAAATGCGGTGGCCGGAGCAGAAGCAGCAAAAGGAGAAAGAAAATTCACTTGTGAAACGACGTAGTTTGCTTAATAATGGACTCGGCTTGACTCCTCCTATGGGGTAAATTTAACCATCCATAATTCGAATTTGATTTTTTCAGATTTTTAGTTATTTTTTATGTTTTAATATTTGGTTTTCATCTTTAATCATGTTGTATGATGACGTGGCATGTATTGTTTTCGGTTTAATTAAAGGCGGATCTAATATTTAAATTTTAAATTTGATGAATTTGCCGCTGAATTTGAAATTTTTAGTAATTTTTAAAGTTTATGTATGTGTTTCATGTTTAAAATGTTAGATTCAGTTGAACCTATAGTAGATGGCGCGGTGATGATCTGCATACATTTGGAGAAAATCCTAGATCCGTCTTGTGTTTGTTCTTTATTGTGATGGATTTAGCTCTAAATGATTTGTGTAGATTAATGCATTTTTAGCTTACCGAGAACATCATCTTATATAGGGTATGTGGAGGTTGCGGATTAAGTTAGATGGTTAATAGGTAGTTGAGCATTGAGTCACTTTTCTGTGAGATTGGTTTGGTGGTAGTTTGGAGCGCCGTAGTTACTTCATATTCCATACTAGTAGTATTAGTATTATTCTCGTACTTCTTTGATGTCAGTTAATATCTGTTGTTTTATTTAGTTGTTGTTATTGTCCTTTTCTTTCAGAATGCTATATTATGCTTTCCGCATCATTTATCATGATTTTTCTATTTTCGGTTTTTTTTTGTTTCTTAAATTGCTATCCTTGAGCTGAAGGTTTATAGGAAACAACCTCTCTACCTTGAGTAGGGGTAGGTCTACTTACACACTAACCTCCACAGACCCCATTTATAGGATTATACTGAATATATTATTGTTGATTTGCGTAGATTTTGACTAACAATAGCAAAATTTTATTTCAGGTGGAGTAGTTGGAATCATTTTGCCTGCAACATTGATGAGAAAGTCATAAGAGAAATTGGTAAGTGTATTGGTTTAACAATCACACATTCATATTCAGCTGTATATTGTTGAACGTTCTTTTGATTGACAGCCGATGCCATGGTTTCAACTGGTCTTGATAAGCTCGGATATAAGTACATCAATATAGGTACGTCTTTGAGTAAAGGTCGATGTAGAATTTAGAGACAATGTGTGAATCTCTTATGATATACGCAATTTTCAAGAATTTTGTTTTAGATCTTCTCTATGTAGATTAGAATGTACACTAGCTAGCACCCACAGCTCATATGCTTGATCCACGGCTGCATTTGATTATGCTGTTACAGAAACTGAAATGTTACTAATATCGTGTGTTTGACACTTTAATTTTTAGATGATTGCTGGGCTGAACCTCAACGTGATGATCAGGTACTTTTGTTTTAACTGGAAACTGTGTTTATGTACACTATCTTCCTTGCTAATTTAATCTTCTTATTATATGAAATCCGAATTATAGGGAAATTTTGCAGCTAAGAACTCGACATTTCCTTCTGGAATGAAAGCTCTAGCTGACTATGTTCATAGTAAAGGTCTTAAGCTAGGAATCTACTCAGATGCAGGGTAATTTAAACTTGCACATGAAATTCGTTTTGAAAAGATCATCGATGATCTTGAAAATTCAAACGTTTAAGGATTCTGCAGGTATTATACTTGCAGCAAGAAAATGCCTGGTTCACTTGGTCACGAGGAACAAGATGCAAAAACTTTTGCAGCATGGGTAAGTATAAGTTTCCTGATTAATCTTGACAATGAATCGTAAAACAATTCAAACGTAGTTGTTAATAACTACATTTTTCATTCAGGGTATTGATTATTTGAAGTATGATAATTGCAACCATGATGGAACAAAGCCAACTATCCGGTAAATATTTGATTTCTGTTCAACTCGCGAAATCATGTGTAACAAATTCCACTAGTTATCTATCGAACTTCTTTTCTTGACGGGGATCCTTTCTTCTGTAGATACCCCGTTATGACGAGAGCTCTAATGAAAGTTGGAAGGCCTATCTTCTTTAATCTTTGTGAATGGTGACAACTTCATCCCTAATAATTCCTTTTGTGGTTTCCTGCTCTCATTTTCACATTATTGTTAATGATCCTATGCACCTATTTATCTCAAATAGGGGCGATTTGCATCCGGCATTGTGGGGTGGCAAATTAGGTAACAGCTGGAGAACTACGAACGATATCACTGATACATGGGAAAGGTAATACTCCCTCCGTTTCAATTTGTTTGTTTGGTTTTGACTTGACACAAAGTTTAAGAAAGTAAATAAGTCTTTTAATTGATAGATTTCATGACTTGATCTTGTATTCATCTTTCCTTGTTTGACAGCATGATTTCTAGAGCAGACCAGAATGAAGTTTATGCAGATTATGCAAGGCCTGGTAGCTGGAATGGTTAGTATTTAGATGTGTTTTAGTTTTTTCTTAAAATTCTATATCATCACCGTTGAAGTATATGATCATCTCATTTTAAAGCCTTAGCTATTAGAGAGTTATATTATGTCTCAACATGCTCTTTCACGTGTGGGCCTTTTATCATTTTTCATGGGATGATACGATGTTAGAACGTGTGACCATACACATTTCAATTACTTAGTTATATTGTCTTCACACATTCCAAACAGATCCCGACATGCTTGAGGTTGGAAATGGAGGGATGACAAAGGATGAATACATTGTTCACTTTAGTATCTGGGCGATTTCAAAGGTACAACAACATCTTCACTTTTATATCAACACTATTCCTGCTCCTTTGGGCCGAATGCCAGAATGTATGATCCATTCTATGCTAATTCTAGGCTCCCCTTATCATCGGTTGTGATATGAGAAGTTTATCACATGATACCATGGAAATTCTTGCCAACAAGGAGGTGATCGCGGTAGATCAAGGTACTAAACTGCACAACATGTCAACTGCAACTAGTCGTTTTGTTATAATTATACGCGATTACCAAGATAGGAGCTAGTTGTCTTCAAGAGTATTAACTAACACTCATTCATTCCTTTGTGAACAGATGAATTAGGCGTCCAGGGAAAGAAGGTTAGAATGGAAGGCGATATTGAGGTAACAAAAATGTATACAAAGTAACTTTTTTCCCCTGGTTGTAATGCAGATTGCAGACGATAATCTGTTCACATTCTGTTATGACCAGATCTGGGCAGGACCTCTATCAGGCTATAGAGTAGCTTTAGTGCTTCTCAACCGCGGTCCTCAGAGATACGAAATAACTGCAAACTGGGATGATATTGGAATCCCTCCTAAAAGCATTGTAATGGCAAGAGACCTTTGGGAGGTATGTCTATGTTAACAATTCGTATTCTGGCTTTCAGAAGATTTCATGAAGAATAAGCTCCCAAGGCTTTGGAGTTTGGTCTAGTAGTAAGAGCGCAACACTCTTGTTACACTTTTATATTTGGATATAGACTCATCATGTCCAAAACATACATACGACTTGGATATAAGTACTTCATGGTGATCCTTTAAACAACAACAAACCCGGTGTGTTTCTACAAGTGGGGTTTGGAAAAGGTAGAGTGTATGCAGACCTTATCCCTACCTCGGCCGAGTAAACAGCGAAGAGGAGTCAAGAGCAACAAACACAAGATATTAAGATATTGAAACAACAAGTAGTGATAGAAATCTAAATATAATACTCAGCTCGATCCATAAAGTAATCTACCTTATACTCAACCAGATCGACAAAGTAGTCGATCATGCACCATTTTAAAAAGTTACGAAAATGAAAGTATCTTTACCAGTATTCACTCAGTGATTGTTAACCATTTTACTTATTATGGAAATAATTTGGCATATTTTGATGCAGCACAAGACATTGGAAACAAGATTTGTAGGGAATTTGACAGCTACAGTGAACTCTCATGCATGCAAGATGTATGTATTGAAGCCTATTGCTTGAAGATTCATATAGTACTGGTTTCCTCTCAAATTGTTATGTTTTTAAGTATAAAAATGAACTTGTCATTTGTGTCAAATGTATACAAAAGAATTAAACATCATTAATAAGATGTTATGTATGAGTTTTTTCTACCTATACTATAGCTTCCTGATTTTGGTCCTCAATTTTAGTTCCACTTAAATAGCCGTCCACCAAACTAATTAAACTAAAAATAGTTGGCGGATGTATAATATGTGTATGATCATGTATAATGAGTGAATAATCTATGTATACCAATTAAAAAAAGTATGCACTAAATCCATCCGTCCATGTAAAAATCCCATTTTTTCTTGAAATTTAGGAAAAGCACTCCCTAATACGGGCTCGAACTTGAAACATTTGAATCTCTTTCTTTCTTTTGAGTTACATATAGAGACAGACTACAAATTATTTTCAAAATCCCAATATTCATTCAAGGTGTGTATTTTTAAGGGACAATTTCAAATATATACAATAAACTAATTAGTTTACAACAAATATAATCATGTTTTATTTACATAAAAAATAGCCAAAAATCATAGGAAATATGTAGTGACTATACAATATAGCTTGCCAAAAGTCATAAAAAGTATACACTGATTGTACAATATAGATTACTTATATATGAGTTATACACTAAATATACATTATGATATATTCTATAAATGAAATATATACTTAATACACCCAAATATACATGAATATACAACGAATAGACTTTTTCGGTAATTAAAATGGCCGAATGATTATCTACTGTAATCATCCCATTTCTATTTCTTTTCAAATCCCAATATCCATTCAAAGTGTGTATTTTTTTTCCCATTAATTAATTGATAAATTCAAAATTAAGTAACGTAGAATTTAAAAAAAAAAAACAGAAACAATGTCGATGAATAGTTGACTTTGCTTTTTGAGAATTTTACTTTGAATGAACTTGCAAGTGTTCGCGCATGTAACAGAAAAGATAATTATTGTGACAAAAGTCATCCATACGGGTATATAGTCTTTTTAAATAAGAATATCATTTCTATATTTAGCAACTTTTTAATCACAACATTTCAAGAAAGATTATAAATTCAAAGGACACTTTGGTGTAACAGTTAAAAGATCACAAAATTCAAAAGTTGTATCCAGTCAAATTAAGACGCATAACATAAAATGGGGGAAGAATATAACACCACAGGTACATGAATGTCAAGATACCACAAGGTTTAGACACAATTAGATATATCAATCAACGCCTCAATCTCAAACTAGTTTGGCATAAAATACTAATTTTACCACAATTGATACATGATTTCACACAACAAAACCTAGAATTACAAAGAATAATATGTATTGGGGGGTTAGGTGAGAATAAGTATGATGGATCCTTCTCCAACAAGCAGGTTCATTAGCAGCAACATTGAGACCGGTAGCAACTTAGAGCATGTTGTATCCTTAACTTTCAATACAACAACACGCCTCAGTCCCAAACAAGATGGAATCGGCTTGTTGTCCTTAACAATCGATGATAAGTGTATATGTAAAAAGATTAGTAGTCAGTGTTGCATCTGCATAGAGGATGCTAGCTCTGCAAGGTACAAAAGCATGCAGTGCAGGCATCTACAGATCGACAAAAGTCGCCCAAGTTCAGCAACATAATCGTTACTTTCGATATTCCATGCAATTATACTAAACTCATGAAACTTCTTGTAGTGCTAGATTCAGCTCCTGAGCATATTTGGCAATTGATCCTCCTCTTCTAAATGAAAAAAAGATGTAGAAATGGAGAAATGTTAGCAATTTAAACTATCCACGGACCAAAAGATGGTTGCTTAAGATGTTTTCACATACCTCGAAAGAGCAGGCAGACAACTCTTGACTTTTTCAAGCTCAATAAAGCAGAGATTGTAGCGCTCCATCCTTTTGTTGTCAATAAGCAATAAAACCGTTCAAACTTTAACTAAAAAAACATAATAATTAGTAAGAAGTAAAAGAAATATGTAATAATACCTTTTCTCTGACTCAAGATCAACACCAACTGATGTTGGAGTAGACAATGAAGTATAAATAGGTGAACCAAATACTTTAACAAGCTTAAGCAGCATATTCAATGAAATATCTTGATGTCTAAAGGAAGTCCACCAAGAAGAGAACATGTCAGTCATGGAAACTTTTGAACAATGTTAGAGAAGAAAGGGAAAACAAAGCTCAATTTGTTCTACCTATCCAACTTGCTCTCAAGCAGCCCCGTGAGAAGTGGTAGAAGGCATGTGCAAATTTCTAATGTGATAATGTCATTTTTCTCTGCCAAGAAGCTCACTAACTCAGAAAGCACCTGTGTAAGCAAATGGAAACCATATGGTGTTAAAAAGGTACGTATCAAGATTAAAAATAGGGCACAAAAACGAGACTTACAGCATGATCAGCCATCTTCTCCATTACACTTACTGCCCCTTTAATATCATGTCTTTTCCAGTACTGGTAGACAACCTACAAATGGTCAAAAACTCTATATGATTAAGCGAACTCTTGAAGAGCAATATGACATGGTAGAGATCAACTGAATGAATTTTCCCCCGCTCCATCTGCATATCTTACCGATTAGCAAGAAAATTTACAAATGAGTAGGCTAAACATTCCGCGTAGGTTATCATCTCATGATAATGCAAATCAGTTATAAGGGACTTAAAAGTCTTAAACACAAATTATTTACAAGGGACTGCAAAAGCTTTATGTTGCCAGGTTAGAGCATCAAATAACCATTAGAAAATTTTCCAAAATTGCTACCTGTAATTTTGCCAAACGAGATTGCATCGAGCCAACAAATTCGTTGTGCTGGTCCATCAAGTGAGCAATGATATCCTCATCGTCAGCAGAAACCGCCTCACTTACAGCTGATAAGGGGTCTTCTCTCTTTTCATGTACGATTTTTGAATTAAGATGAGTTAAATTCTGTGTCAGGGAAGACAGAAATTATACGAGACATTCATGGAAGAAACAACTAAATTCATGAGATTATGTGAAAACTATTTTAGGTATTAACAGTTCAATGTTCTAGCTATCACGTGTCCTAATGCATTGACTACCATAGCAGTGAATGTCTATCTATGAAGTCGCTATAACTACTACAATAATGAATTACACTGAAGTTCATGTACAATATTCTACTCTAATAATTAGAAAATTTGTCAGCAATCGATCTACCAACCAAAATGATGATAGAGATCAAACAAGCAAAGGAAGTTCCAACGATGAATTTAGTTTCCTTTTTCTCTCAATGGTAACATTCTAGCTGCCCCACACGGCCTTATGATTCCTGTTTGAATGAACATGCCATCACTTTCAACTTTTTTCTGTTTGGGTTAGATAAATTAGAAATCGGGTTTCTCATGATTGAAAGTTAGGTTGGTTATTTTGCAGCCTCGTTTATTTTGTGACTTTATCACTGGGAACCTTCAACTTTTATGTTGAGTCGAGAATAATCTTTGCCAAGCCCGGCAGAGTTTTGACTCAGCTAGGCTTATGTGCACCCCTAACTGTCAACAGAAACCCCATTCTCCCCTGTTCCTGCACTATCCTTTTCCATGATTGCAAAGAGCTAGTTTAATTTGAAAAAATCCCACAATTTGCTAAAAGTATGTGGTAGCAAGTCACACACTGAAAATACTGAAATGCTTCCACATTTCATTAAAATTAGCAACAAATGGTTAATATTGTTATATGGGAAAATCTCAATATGAAATAACATTTGGAATAATAAATAAAGAAAAAACTCAGATTTGACACATACCACCTTGGTGGGAACCACATCCGGATCAGGTACCGCCTCAACAATGCAGGGAGCAAGACCCTCGTAACTAGGAACTTTATCTCTCTTTTCCCAGTTTGCAATAGTAGATCGTGTCCTACCTGATTTTCAAAATTCAATGCATGAGACAACCATAATTAAGAAGTGCACCAATAGCAGTAAAAAGAGTTCTACCTCTTTGTTGACCTAGCATGGAATAAGGTTTCCTATTAAGAATATTTCCACGGGCTTCATCTGGTACAAAGGGTAAGTTTAAACAATGTAGTTAGTTCATATTATTCTAAAGAAAAGGCAAAATACAAATACAGTTATTGGTAAACACAGAACAGGTCTTTTAAGAAATTGTACTGAGTAGAAGACACTTTCGCAAAACATATGTATACAAGTATGAATAAATCAAGGCAATAAAATTATTACATGAAAAAGCAAGACACACACACACATATCAGTAGATATATTCACTCTTATACTATTCCTTCGGAGGAGGAGAAACATCGGGCTTTCTTTTTTATAAATGAAATATAGCACCACTTAGAAGTATTTCTATGCAACTTAACACAAAAATGGTGCTAAAATTCTAGATCTAATTAGAGGGCACATACATAATTGATACTGCACAGCATAATATACCTTAAAACGTTTCTTGATCAAAAAATATACCTCACAACGTCTATAAAGAACCCACAGCGCACAAAAACATAGAAACAGAAAAGGTAAAGACAATATAAAAAAATAGGAAGGACACAAGTGAATACGTACAATTTTCAATTTGGTGTCTGGAAAGTGACTCAGGTGCTGTATTTATATCAAGTTTTGTGGAAACTAAATTCTTGTCATCATTCACATTTCTATCAGTTGAAGCAGTTTCAAATATTGAGCATTTGACAGAAGGAAAATTGTTCCTGTCTGCAGGACTACTACTTTCAATAGCCTTAGGTACTTCAACATCAGACTGCGCTGCAGCAGTTGGCCTCCCAAGGTCTTCGTTGGGAGTAGGAGACTTCCAATCAGATACTTTTGGCTGCAATCTTTGTGGCATTTCCCTTCCTGCAACTCCTCCTTTCCTGCATTCGGATGCCAGCTCCATTCTTTCATTATTTCTTGGGACAAGAACAGGTATTATCTCTGACTTAGTGACAATAGAGGCATTTTCTGTGGACGGGGTTTTTGCTGAATTCCTCTTTACACCGGTTGTATTAGGAACTGCTCTTGAGCTGATTGGAGGTGCCTTTGGACCAGTACTGAGATTTACTTTTTGTGTGGTGCCAGGAGTATCTGTGATAGCTTCAGAAGATAAGTGAGAACGTAAGAAAATATTCTGGCAACCAAACTTAAATAAAAGAAGATAATCAAAGGCTAGGAGCTAAAAAAAAAAAAGTAGTAAATGGGGAATTAAAGAAGCAGAGTAAGAACTTAAGATAAGGTGCCAAGCTAATAATGTTAAGGCAAAGGAAACATATAAAAACGGAAGAAAAGCATACTAGTAAGAGTAGAAGAATCCCTCTGAAGAACCATGTGTTGTGACAAAGAATGTCTTCTGAAAGACTTGGACTCTTTCACAAGATCAGAGTTTTGTGAAATTAATTGTCTCCCACAACTAGAATCTGTAGCATCCGCAGCAGAAGTGGATAGATTCACTCTTAAATTGGATTTCACCGCTGAGTGACCATTTAATTGTGTAGTACTATCCATTGTGTATGGTTCAAGACACTGCAAGAGACAAGCATGACAAAGTGTGGCATTACTTAAAAATCTCGGACGAAGAAAAACATCAAAGAGACAACTTCAACGGAAAAAGGTGACTATTACCGAAATATCGACAACCCACACTCCAACACAACTTTGATTATAAGAACATCCAAGAAGTTTTCCTTCATGAATACTAAGATCAGACAATGTAGACCATCCAACATCTACTGTATCATGATACCTAATTGGTTCCCACGAGAAAACCTACAAAGAAGAACTACTTTCTTTAGGAGATGGACTAAGTGCCACGATATATTTAACAAAACTATTTCTCAGAACAGAAAATGCATGTCTACCTTCAAATTCTCATGTAAACCACAAAGAAGGGTTCTTCCATCAGTATTAAAGGCCATGCTACGCACTCCTGTTGTCTAGATTTCAGATAAAAACAGTTCTTTTTACTATACTGACATTTCATACAGTTGCCAAGATACATGAGAAACACTCTGCAGTTGTACTGCAATGAGAAAAGGGAGATCAAATAGAAGAACCCAACGAAGATGACTACAACAAACCTCAGGTCCAGCAGAACCTATGAGTTCAAAAGATTCAAGGTCCCAGAATTTAACTGTCTTGTCAGCAGAACCTGGTAAGGCAAAAACCAAGAACAAATAGTAAGGCATCTGACAGCTTTTGTGATACGACACAATGCAGCCCAACTCTTGGTGACCTTTGTTTTATGATTAATTTGAGCCCTTTTTTCGATCCTCACACCCACTGGCACCCATCACCAGCAACTGAAAATGCAGGCTTCACTTAGTTAGCACCTTATAGTTCCTCAAAACCTAAATACAATGCCCTCCTATTTTGGTTCCCCTTCCCTCTTTCCCAACTTCAAATTTGAATCAAGAAAAAAGAAAGCTAAAACTTAATTCCCAATAATTGACACAAAAATATAGATATCACTTTTAAAACTAATCACTAGTTTCCATACTAGGGGATAGGGCACAATGTTTGGATTTCCTTTATTTTGGTTAGAGAAGGAAAGCTCAACTATGATGAAACAAAGAGAGTATTGTTTCATGGAACATGCGATGTTTATACGAATACCAACTCCCCTAAAAACATGCACCACAATGAGACAGAGCATTTCCATATACTATTTATGTAAGCACTTAAATGAAAAAACAGATTCTTATATAAGTAGACAAAGCAGTACTATAGATCCCCAAGATGGAAGTCACAGATCTGATTGGAGAGGAAAACACTTATACTAGAGATAAGAACAAAAAATACGAAAATAAGATTGAAAATAATGACGGCAGATAAATTTATTTGGAGAGTGAAGAATCAATAGCAAAACTTATCAATCTGGTCATAAGTCCAAATAAATGGGTATACTCTTCTCAATTTGTCATTTCTTAATCCAAATGTTTGGTTATCCTTATATATACTAAGAATATCATCATGAGAAAGTTTTAGGTTGCCACTAGATTCAAACTCTACATAGATCATAAAATATATCAGCGAACTCATTTAAAAAATACAACAAAAGTTACAGGAGAAAGTACAAGACAACAAGAAATATGACTTTCACTTAAGAAGAACAATGTAGCACTATGTCAAAGCTTTATCTAACCTGTAGCCAGTAAGAACTCATGAGGATGAAAGTCTATGCACTGAATTTTTCCTTCATGACATTTGAAATCGTGTAAAAGCTTTCCTGCAGTCAAATCCCATATCTGCCACAACACTGAATCTATTATCAGGATAATTAGGCTTAAAGAGCTTACAGGCTGATACAGCTAATTGATATCAAGCAAACAATAATATCCTAGAAAGAGGCACATGGAGAAAAGAAAAAGGGCAGCCCGGTGCACTAAAACTCCTGCTATGCGCAGAGTCCGGGGAAGAGCCCCACCACAAGGGACTACTTAAAATAGTAGCTTTGCATCGCTGTCACTTTATGTACGACGCGATTGATTTCAATAATGTGCTAAGTAGCACAATTAAAAAATCCGTCCTTCCATCTCATGACCATGTTTAGCCTAGCGATGGACCAATCTATAACAAAGTAGCTTCTGTAAGATGCAGGAAGTCTAAAGTCATCATCATAAGCGACTGTTTCATTAAGTTGATGTACGTCAATAATCATCTGTCCTTTTTTTTCCATTTTGAGCTATGTGGTTTAGACATCATCTGAAATATTAGCAAGTACAGTCTGATATGGCTCACCCAACTATAAGAAGGCACTCCAATGTGTTAGTTCCAAACTATATTACTGAACAAGGAAAGAAAATAAAAGGGAGAAGTTCGACCTTTACACTACTGTCTTCTCCACCTGATACAACCCAACGACCATCTGGCGTGAACCTGATGGTATTGACACCTCGAGTATGACCTTTGTATGTGTGAATGCACCCTTTGCGTCTAATATCCCATATCTTTAGATTTGTGTCCAGAGACCCAGATGCAAAGAACTCACCAAAGGGATGGAAGTCCAATGATATACAATTGGATCTATGTCCAGTGAGAGTCCGAACAACTGAGAAATATAGATCGATAAAGAGAGAGAATTTATAAATTTCACAATAAACAACAAAAAATGAATTTTCACAAAGAACAAAGTTCTAAAAAGCCTACTCTTGCCCTCCTCTAAATCCCAAAGCTTGATGGTACCACTTGCTGCTCCTGCAGCTACCAGAACTTCTGAAGAATCAAAGCTAACTGAATCAATTCCGCTTGAATGACCTGACAAGCTCTACACAAGAATACAGATACAAGACAATGTGTTAAAAAACAAACAATGTTATCGCTAAAATTGCATCTTTGCAAACAGAGAAAATGATAACGTAAAGGTTAGGCGTCAAACAACGGCTTCGATCAGGGAGAACATTCCATTGGGTCCATCCAAAAAGGGACTACAGATTTAGCTGCTTGAAAGTGTAACTCAAATATAATGATGTAAGTATTCACCCTTTGTACTCATATATCTTCCTTTTTTGGTTAGCAGCAAACGACATTTTGATCTCAATGCACACATACATAACAAAGCAAATGAAAGTACAGTGAAAAGAGAAACTAATAAGAGATACCAACCAATATGGCGTCAGGCTTGCCAATGGACCAGAGATTAACCTTGTGATCTTCTCCCCCAGTTACAAGAACCCTGGATGATTTTCTCCCGATCTTTAAGCAGTTGACGCTTAAAGAATGTGCTACAAATTCCTCTATAATAAAGCATCATCAAGGTCTTCAAATCATAGTCTGAGTTCTCTAATTTACCATTCATTTCTACAACAACAACATACCCAATGTGATCCCACAAACGGGGTTCGGAGAAGTAGGATGTACACACACCTTACCCTACCATTGTGAGGTAGAGAGATTGTTTCCGACACACCTCAGCTCACATTCATTCCCCCCCCCCCCCCTTTTTCCCAATATAAACAAAAACCATTAAGATCCTAGTCAAAACTATTGGTTCTCCCTACTATCATTTGTCTATATCCACCCCACTCAAAGTTTATCATTCACCACATTACATACTTTTCAATTTTTATCAAGAAATTATTTCCCTGTAAGATCAATTGCAAACCAAACAACAAAATTAAGCAAATAAACTAACAATATAAACCCAAAAAATACAAACAAAAAAGGATACGTAGCTTATAAGCACGTTTGGTGGTTGTCATCGAGAGAGTCAAAACCAGGCATCAATTAAGCGAAACCCACTTATCGATTCGCAGCGCATTGCACAAAAAATCAATAAACCCTTTGTTTTCCGTCCTTCCTGCCAAGATTTAGAGTCAGACTTCGAACTTCAAAGTGAAATGCATTACAAAAAACGCATAACATACAAATATAATTCAAAAAAAATGATTAGATTCGGTTGAAAAACTTACAATGCATAAACGCTGTGAATTTTAGGGATTAATGGATGATAAAAATTGGAAAAAAAAAAATAAAAAATATACATATTAAGTATATTTAACAAACAATGTCTTCTTTCAACTCAATTTTCAAAACGACAATTTTTAGGATAATTTTTCTTCATAATGAAACATGAAAACAATGGCGAAAAGGGGAAATTTTGAGAAGGTGAAGGAGGAGGAGAAATGGCGTTTTCAAAATCACGAGAAAATGACAAAAATGGTCCTTTTAAGTTTTTGGGGGGTGGGTTTCAAAAATTAAAATTGTTCCTTAATAAATATCTTGTGAAAAGTTTATGTTTTAATAATTTTTCACTAAAATTGACAAAAATAGTAAAAAGAAAAAATAAATTAAACCTTAAACACCAAAAGAATCTCACCAACAACATATGCCTACGTATCGAGTGTGATTTCATAAGTAGATCTCGAGAGATTGGAGATCGGGATAAAGAAGATATGGTGAAAATATCGAAGAAAAAAATATGCACAATAAAAATATTAAAAACAACCAAAGTAATAAAACAAACAATAATATTAAAATGAAAGAGTCAGATAATAATAGGATAATAATAAAAATACTACTAGAAGCATCTTGTTCAATAGAAAGTAGAGAAATTGTTCGACTACCTATTAATTTTTTATGTGCTCAAGCTCCATTCTTTTCCATTTTGGATTATGTATTCAATAAGTTAAAGATGGTTATGTCATGTTCAATCATCTCTCCTCAATTCTTCTTCAGTCTGCCAATGTCTTTTCTTAGGCCTGTCGTCATCAACATTTCAAACCTTTTTACTAGGACATTTATACTATTTCTCTTCTTATATTCGAACCATCTCAGTTTCGCTTACCATATCTTATGCACTATGAAGGTCACTCTCACCTTGCCGCAATGTCGCGTGTATTCTTATTTAAGTTTTGTCTCTCCTAATATATTCATACATTTATCTAAGTATCGTCAAGAGAGTCCCACTAAATCTTTATAAAAAATGCAACATAAGAAATTACACTAGACACCAAGATGGTATCTAAAAAAATAGTAAAATTACACATAAAAAGTATACCAAATTTTAGAAATAAATCAAAAATAGTAAAAATTACAATAGTTGTACCTCTAAATGTGATTTCTAGTTAATTTCCTTTTTTCATAGTACCAATAAAATCTTAAAAATTTTGATAAGTATTTAATGGAGTTTGGTTCTATTTATAGTTTTTAAAAATATTTTATAGTAACTTTTTCTCGTCAATTTTGAAAAGTAGGTGTCTCTATGTAATCATTTTATTACTTTCTAGAAAGAAAAAGGTGAAGTTTAATTATATATTTTAGAAAGAAAAAGGTGAAGTTTAATCACATATTTAATTGATTAAATTCATTTGCTTTTATCTCAATTTTGAAAAGGAAGTTTAGTGTAATTATTTTTTCTCCCCCATCCCCCCTCTTTCTAGACTAGAATAGAAAGAAAAAGGCAAAGTGTAATTATATTTAATTCATATGATTTCTTTCTAATTCATTATCAGGAATTTCAAGTTCGAATCTTGAATGTAAAATAATTTATAGTACGAAATATTATATTTTTAATAAGCTTTACACCTTACGTAATGTAAATTTAAATTAATCGAGACCTCAATACAAATATTAGCAACGGTAAAAATCCAAAAATACACTCATATGATTTTTTTGTTTCAAGTTGAACTTTGTGATGCATTAACCATTTGAATTTGAAGATAGACAGGAGACGAAAGGAATAAAAAATATGTCAAAAGTAATTTAGAGGGAAAACAAATCAAATGGAAGTATTGAGAATCTTTTGAAAAAATAATTTTTAAAGGAGTATTTTGTAAGACTTGTTTATTTAATATTGATGTAAAATTCTAATGTGGATTGATGTTTTTCTGAATTATTGTAATTATAAGAAGATTATCAGACTTGTAAGTAATAATTATTTATAAAAGAAAGGGGGGAATCAATATTATATTTGTTGCATTTCTTGCATTCAATTCTTATATTGAATTTTAACAAATGAATAGAAGAAAATATGATAAAGATATGATTTATTTTCAAACATTACCTCCCTCCATCCTTCAAAATTCAAGATATCACTAATTAATTCTTTGTTGAGTTTCTAAATTACAAGCGGTTTGAAATATAATTATTGATAAGCTCTCCTCATAAGTAACTTAAAAATAATAAGTAATTTTCTATATTTTTATATATTGATTGAATTCTTGGTCACCTCTAAAATCAACCATTGAGCTAATGATTTGATTGATGTTTAATTGATAATCTAAATCAACTCACTAAAAATAAAACATAAAAAGTAATCATTTTTCACAAAACGTATGATGTTTTTAAGAATAATATAGACAAAGACAGGCCAAATTAATGTTTAAGTTGAGAATTGAAATAAAAATATGTGTTATAAATTAACTAACTTGACAATTTTATAAAGGAAGAAGAACAAGAGAATATGTATATAGAAAGTATTAATAGAGAGAGTAGTAATATAGAGAGAGTAATAGTAATTCTTTCTTTTATGTGTTTGTGTGTTTTTACATTGAAGTTTAAGGCTATATTTATAGCCATATTTACAAGTGGAGGAAAATATTAATGGGCATTTTACCCACTTAAAAAGTAAATGGACTATCCACAATTTTAAGTGGACAACCATTTTACTTGGTTGATATTACTTGGTTGATAATACTCCCCCTTGGATGTCCACGAGAAATGTGCCTCGTTAAAACCTTATTAGGAAAAACCCAGTGGGAAAAATCCTAATGAAGGAAAAAGAGTACACATATCTGATAATACGTCTTGAGTGCTGCCTCATTAAAAACCTTATCAGGAAAACCCAGTGGGACAAAACCTTGACTAAGGGAAAAAGAGTACAGCGCGTATTTTGCTCCCCCTGATGAAAATATCACTTAATATCTCGAAGACGACGCATTCCAATTTTGTATCTCATTTTCTCAAAGGTTGATGTTGGCAATGCTTTGGTGAACATATCCGCCAAATTGTCACTTGAACGAATTTGTTGGACATCTATTTCACCCTTCTTTTGAAGATCATGAGTGAAAAAGAATTTTGGTGAAATATGTTTTGTTCTGTCTCCTTTGATGTATTCTCCCTTCAGTTGAGCTATACATGCAGCATTGTCTTCATACAATATTGTTGGAGCGTCTTTTGTCAAAGAAAGACCACATGTTTCTTGAATGTGTTCAGTTATTGATCTTAACCAAACACATTCTCGACTTGCTTCATGAATGGCTATTATCTCTGCATGATTTGAGGAAGTGGCAACCATAGTTTACTTTGTTGAACGCCATGATATAGCTGTACCACCACATGTAAATAAATAGCCTGTTTGCGATCGACCTTTATGGGGATCAGATAAATATCCCGCATCTGCATAACCAATCAATTGTGACGTGGAATCATTTGAGTAAAACAATCCCATATCAATGGTACCTCGAAGGTATCTGAATATATGCTTAATTCCATTCCAGTGTCTGCGTGTTGGTGAAGAACTAAATCTTGCTAACAAGTTTACTGAGAAAGCTATATCTGGTCTAGAATTGTTGGCAAGATACATTAATGCACCAATTGCACTAAGGTATGGTATTTCAGCACCAATAAGTTCTTCATCATTTTCATAAGGCCGAAACGGATCTGTATTAATATCAAGAGATCTCACAACCATTGGAGTACTCAATGGGTGTGCTTTATCCATAAAAAATCTCTTTAAAATATTTTCAGTATATGTTGACTGATGGACAAATATCCCATTTGTAAAATGTTCAATTTGTAGACCAAGACAAAATTTTGTCTTTCCAAGGTCTTTCATTTCAAACTCCTTTTTCAGGCATTTTACTGCCTTTGAAAGTTCTTCCGGAGTTCCAATAATATTCAAATCATCAACATATACTGCTATTATGACAAATTCAGATCCAGACCTTCTCATAAAGACACAAGGGCAAATTGGATCATTTTTATATCCTTCTTTTAGTAAATATTCGCTAAGACGATTGTACCACATTCGCCCTGATTGTTTCAACCCGTACAAGGATTTTTGAAGTTTTATTGAGCAATTTTCTCGAGAATCATTGTATGCTTCAGGCACTTTGAACCCTTCGGGAATTTTCATAAAAATGTCGTGGTCCAATAAGCCATATAAATAGGCAGTGACCACGTCCATTAACTGCATTTCAAGCTTTTCATGAACTGCCAAATTCATTAGATACCTGAAAGTAATTGCATCCACCACAGGGGAATATGTTTCCATATAGTCAATGCCAGGTCTTTGCGAAAAACCTTGGGCTACAAGTCGTGCTTTATATCTTACGACTTCACCCTTTTCATTTCGTTTACGCACAAAAACCCATTTGTGCCCTACTGGCTTGACACCTTCAGGTGTTCGAACTATTGATCCGAAAACTTCACGTTTTTCAAGTGAAGTTAACTCTGCTTGAATTGCATCCTTCCATCTTGGCCAATCATTTCTCTGTCTGCATTCATCGACAGATTTTGGTTCAAGATCCTTATCTTGTTGTATTATTTCAATGGCAACATTATAAGCAAAAATATTATCGACCACAATATCATTTTGATTCCACCGTTTTCTTGTCGATACATAACTTATTGAGATTTCTTCATTCTCATTATTTTCAGGTACTTGGACCTCCTCGGTGGTATCACCATTTGTTGTGTCTCTGGGCTCTTCTTGAGCACTCGCCTCCAAATTATGATCATCTTGATCATTCATTCCTTTCCTTTTTCGAGGATTTTTATCTTTGGAACCAAATGGTCTTCCACGTTTTAAGCGTGGTCTAGATTCATTTGCCTGAATAAGTTGTCCTACCGGGACATCAACTCGAACTTGAGCATTAGCAGCTGGGATATGCGATTTAGTAACCCGTGGAAGGTTAGTAAATGCATCCGGCAGTTGATTTGCAATATTCTGCAAATAAATCATCTTTTGAACTTCTTGCTCACATTGATTTGTTCGAGGATCTAAATGAGATAGTGACAATAAATTCCAATCTATCTCATTTTTCATCTGCTTATGTTCTCCCCCTAATGTTGGGTATACTGATTCATCAAAATGACAATCAGCAAATCTTGCCGTAAATAAATCTCCAGTCATAGGTTCCAGATATTTTATAATAGAAGGAGATTCATACCCAACATATATTCCCAACCTTCTTTGGGGACCCATCTTTGTGCGATGCGGTGGAGCAATTGGGACATATACCGCACACCCAAATATTCTAAGATGGGATATATTTGGCTCCCTTCCAAACGCCAACTGTAATGGGGAAAATTCATGATAATTTGTTGGCCTTACGCGCACAAGTGCTGCTGCATGCAAAATAGCATGCCCCCATACTGAAATAGGAAGTTTTGTCCTCATTAGCAATGGTCTAGCTATCCATTGGAGGCGTTTAATCAATGATTCCGCTAGACCATTTTGTGTATGTACATGAGCGACCGGATGCTCAACTTTTATTCCAATCGACATACAATAATCATTAAATGATTGAGATGTGAACTCACCAGCATTATCAAGACGAATTGTCTTTATTGCATAATCTGGAAATTGTGCTCTTAACCTTATAATTTGAGCTAACAATCTCGCAAAAGCCATGTTGCGAGTTGATAATAAGCACACATGTGACCATCTTGTAGATGCATCTATCAAGACCATATAATATTTAAATGGTCCACATGAAGGGTGAATTGGCCCACATATATCACCCTGTATACGTTCCAGAAACGCAGGGGATTCAATCCCAACCTTAGTTGCTGATGATTTGATAATCAGTTTTCCTTGGGAACAAGCAACACAATAGAATTTTATGATTCTTCAAAGTGTGCCCATGTGAATTCTCAATAATTCTGCGCATCATATTATAACCGGGATGGCCCAACCGGTCATGCCAAATGATAAAATCATCAGAATCAGTAAACCTTTTGTTTACAATGGCATGTGATTCAACAGTACCAATATTTGTATGGTACAACCCAGAAGAAAGTGCAAGTAATTTTTCGTGCACAATTTTCTTCTCCATATTTATTGTAGTAATATAAAGGTATTCAACCTTTCCTTCATTTGCAGTCTCAATATGATAGCCATTTTGGCGAATAACCTTGAAACTTAATAAGTTTCTTTGAGACTTACTACAATATAATGCATTATCAATTACCAATATCGTTCCTCCAGGTAGTAATAAGGTTGCTTTTCCAGAGCCTTCAATTAATTTTGTACTACCAGATATTGTATTGACATAGTCCTTTTTCATAATCAAATGACAAAAATATTTCTTTTCTTTTAATATCGTATGAGTTGTGGCACTATCCAAAATGCACATATCTCCATTATTCATCTTGAATCCAATTGAAGACTGATAAATTTATTTATCTTCATAAAATAAAAATGCATTGTAAGAAATAAAATAAGTAACAATTTTGCTAGAAAAACATAAGTCCCTTTTTTTAAAAAAGTTAAATTATGGTAATTTAGAATTTAAAAAATTATATGATTCAATTATGATGAATGTTACAATAATTTAGTTTATGGAATTGTATACTTATTAACCTTAAATAAATATTATACACAAGTATTAAAAACAAATATAAAATATTATAAAACATTAATATAATATTATTCATCATGTATAGATAATTTGTTTATTGACAAAAATAATACAATCATTATATATTATTAATGTCTAAAACATTAACAAGAATAAATAGTTATTATAATGACATTAAATAAGGCGAATATTATTTTTAGTAACAATATGATATTAAGATTAAATAATAGCACACTAATAGTAATTAATTACAACATTGTAAAATAACACAATGTAATAAATAATATACAATTATCATAAAAATGTAACCTTGATTATTATTTTTTTTCTTCAAATACATAAACGTAAAAACACAATAATTCAAAGTACATGATAACATATTGAAAAACATGAAATTAAACATCAATTAAGATCCTTAAAAAAATCTTCAACCTCCAAATGAGTAATATCATTGAGGTCATTAAAATCATCATCCCTTAAGACCATATTTGCTTCAATATTATCATTATTCAAAGGCCTTGCCTCAACATTATTTTCGAACGCCAAGTGTGACTCTATCCGAGCATTAGAAGAAGAGGCACCACCTCTATTTGCCTTTCTTTTAAAAGAATTTTGATAAAGTCTTACAAAATGCTCAGGCGTCCGACATTCATTTTTTCAGTGGCCTTTCATGCCACAACAATGACAGTTACTTTTTGAAGGGCCATTTTGAGAACTGATATTGTTCTCCCTTTTATGTTGACCACCACCACGACGATTATTATATCGTCCTCTGCCATTGCCACGCCCACGCACATTATTATGACCTTGATATTTATTATGTCTTCTTTCAGACTGGCCATGTGCTTTTACCATATTTGCCTCCGGTAACGGAGCAGTTCCAGTGGGACGGGCTTCATGATTTTTCATTAAAAGGGCATTATGTTGTTCAGCCACCAGAAGGCATGATATCAATTCAGAGTATTTTTTAAAACCCTTTTCACGGTATTGCTGCTGTAATATTACATTAGAGGCATGAAAAGTAGTTAGTGTCTTTTCTAACATGTCCTCATCATTTATATTTTCCCCACATAATTTTAATTGGGAAGTTATTCTAAATACAGCAGAATTATACTCAATTACGATTTTAAAATCTTGAAACCGTAAGTGCATCCACTCATAACGAGCCCTTGGCAATACCGTTGCCCTGAGGTGGTCATACCTCCCTTTTAAGTCTTTCCACAATTCAAGTGGATCTTTCACTGTCAAGTATTCCATTTTTAGGCTTTCATCTAGATGATGACGAAGGAAAATCATAGTCTTTGCTTTATCCTGACTTGATGCTGTATTTCCTTCAATTATAGCATCACCAAGACCCTTAGCGGTAAGGTGAATTTCAGCATCAAGTACCCATGACAAATAATTTTTACCAGAAATATCAAGTGCCACAAATTCCAATTTTGACAAGTTTGACATGATGAAAATTAATTTGAAAGTAACAAAGATAACTTAAAAATTAAATTTCTTTAGTAGATATACCTAATATAGAAGTTAATTTTCTGAAAAATTAGAGCTTCGTGCTGATAACGTGTTATAAATTAACTAACTTGACAATTTTATAAAGGAAGAAGAACAAGAGAATATGTATATAGAAAGTATTAATAGAGAGAGTAGTAATATAGAGAGAGTAATAGTAATTCTTTCTTTTATGTGTTTGTGTGTTTTTACATTGAAGTTTAAGGCTATATTTATAGCCATATTTACAAGTGGAGGAAAATATTAATGGACATTTTACCCACTTAAAAAGTAAATGGACTATCCACAATTTTAAGTGGACAACCATTTTACTTGGTTGATATTACTTGGTTGATAATAATATGAGCAATATTTGAGATATTATGGGAAATTTTCATAAGTAGCATTGTTAGCACCCACTAGTAAGAATTTGGTTTTGGTTTTTTTTTTAGCTTAGCAGCATTTTTTTCTTTTACAATGTAGAAAAATACATTGTATTCTCACACAATTTTTTGTATCTTAATTGAAATCGCGTAAATACAATATTTGATTGTAATTGTATGCGTGACCAATTGTATAAGTATGAATGTCAGTGGCGGGGAATTGTATAAGTATGAATGTTAGTGGCGGGGTCCAATTTTAACTAAAGAGGGGTCAAAAACTAAATATATAGTACTTGATATTTAAACTTAAAATATTAAGGTGAATTTTGAATTCTCTAAACGACTAAGCCAACCTCTAGCCCTTCTATTAATCTTATTGCAAAACTTTCACAGAATCATACGTAATGACCTAGGAAGAATTCATATAGGCTCGCCATTATCCAAGTGACTTCATTAGCATTTAGGGGTCACTCAATAGAAATTAGATGATTTTTTCAATTTTTCATGTATGTTAGCCCATTAATTTTTTGGTATTTCGGCTTTCGGATAATTTTATTGCAAAAGCTTTACAGTCATTTGTAATGATTTGGAAAAAATTCCTATAAGCTCACCACGATCGATGCGACTTCTTTTAGCATTTGGGGGTTACTCAACAGAAATTAAGTGATTTTATCAGCTTTTCATGTGTGTTAGCCCATAAATTTTTTGGTGATATGACTTTCAGATAATTTTTTTGCAAAACCTTTATATAACCATCCTTAATGACCCAGGGAAGAATTCCTATATGTTTTTCATTATCCACACGACTTCTTTTAGCATTTAGAGGTCACTCAACAAAAATTAGGCGATTTTTTCAGTTTTTCATATGTGTTAGTCCATGAATTTTTTGTAGTAAGACTTTCAGTCAATTTTTTTATAAAATCTTTACAGGACCATCCGTAATGACCTGGAGAAAAATTCCTCTAAGCTCGCCATGATCCACACTTCTTTTAGCATTTAGGAGTTACTCAATAAAAATTAGGTAATTTTTTTAGTTTTTCGTGTATGTTAGTTAGTCAATGAATTTTTTGGTGATATGACTTACAACCAATATTTTCACAAAACCTTTACAGAACCATCTATAATGACCCAGAAAAGAATTTTTATAGGGTGGCCATGATTCACACTATTTCTCTTCGTATTTAGAAGTCACTCAACATGAATTAGATGATTTCTCAGTTTTTCATTGTGTTGTTAGCCCATGAATTTTTATATGATATGATTTTCGGTCAATATTTTTGCAAAATCTTTATAGAACCATTTGTAATGACATAGGAATTTCTATAGGTTCGCGGTTATCCAAGCGAATCTTTTAGCATTTAAGAGTCACCCAACAGAAATTAGATGATTTTCTCATTTTTTTTCTTCTGTGTTAGCCATAAATTATTTGATGATATAACTTAGGATCAATTTTTTGCAAAACCTTTACAGAATCATCCGTAATTAGCTGGAGAAGAATTCGTATAGGCTCTCAATGATTCACACGACTTCTTTTATCATTTAGGAAACACTCAATAGGAATTAGGCAAAAAAAATTCCAATATTTTCGTGTGTTTTAGCCCATAATTTTTTTTTTGTAATATATCTTTTGATCAAATTTTTTTCAAGACATTTATCGAACCGTCCGTAATGACATGGGAAAAATTCTTATAAACTCGTCGTGATCCATGGAATATCTATAATCATTTAGGATTCACTCAACAAGAATTAAGTGGTTTTTAAGTTTTTCATGTGTGTTCTCCTATTAATTTTTTGATGATTAAATTTTCGATCAATTTTTTTTGCAAAACCTTTATAAAACCATATGTAATGACCTGGGAAAAAATTCCTATAGGCTCGCAATAATCCATGCAACATTTTAAAAATATTTATGGCTACTCAATAGAAATTATGCGATTTTCATAATTTTTCGCGTATGTTAGCCTATAAAATTTTGGTGATATAGAATTCGTTCATAGGCTCGCAATGATCCACGCGACATCTTTCAGCATTTAGGGACCACTCAATAGAAATTAAGCGATTTTCTCAGTTTTTCGTGTGTGTTAGCCCATAAAGTTTTTGGTGATATAGATTTCGGTCATTTTTTTTTGGGCAAAACTATTACAAACCCATCCATAATGAGGGAAGAATTCCTATAAGATTTTCATGATCCACGCGATTCCTTTTAGCATTTAGAGGTCACTCAAAAAGATTTAATCGATTTTTTTTCTAATTTTTGTGTAAGTTAGCCAATTAATATTTTGGTAATGTGGATTTCTGTCAATTAATATGCAAAATCTTTACAGAACAATCCGTAATGACCTGGGAATTCCTATAAGATCGCTATGATCTACCTGACTTCTTTTAGAATTTAGGAGTCACTCAATAGGAATTAGGGCAATTTTCTATGTTTTTTGTGTATATTAGCCCGTGATTTTTTTTGATATGGTTGTCGGTCAACTTTTTTATTAAACCTTTACAAAATCATCCATAATGACCTAAGAAATAATTTATATATGCTTGGCATAATTTACGCGACTTCTTTAAGCATTTAGGGGCCACTTAATAGAAATTAGGCATTTTCTTGATTTTTGTGTCTGGTAGCTCTTGAATTTTTTGGTCATATGTCTATTGATCAATTTTTTTGCAGAATCTTTACAGAACCATCCGTAGTGACTTGTGGAAGAATTCCTATAGGATATGCATGATCCGCGAGACTTCTTTTAGCATTTAGAGGCCACTCAACAAGATATATGCAATTTTCTCAGTTTTTTGTTTATGTTAGTGCATGAATTTTTTGGTGATATAAATTTTGGTTAATTTTTTACAAAATTTTTACAGAACCATCCGTAATGACATGGAAAGTAATTACTACAGGCTCGCAATGATCCACGCGAGATCTTTTAGCATTTTTTCAGTTTTTCGTGTGTGTTAGCCATGAATCTTTTGGTCATACAGATTCAGTCATTTTTCTTTTTGGAAAAAGTATTACAAATCCCTCAATAATGAAATGGAGAATAATTTCTATAGGATCTGCATGATCCATGCAACTTGTTTTATCATTTAGGAGTCACTAAGAAGAAACTAGACGATTTTTTTCTAATTTTTTTGTGTGTGTTAGCCCATTAATTTTTTTGGTGATACAATTTTGTTATTTTTTTTTGCAAGACCTTTACAGAATCGTCAATAATGAAATGAGAAAGAATTCCTATTAGATCGCCATGATCCACGCGACTTCTTTTAGCATTTAGAGTCCACTCAACAGAAACTAGACAATTTTCTAAGTTTTTCGCGTGTGCACCCATATATTTTTTGGTAATAGTGATTTCAGTCAATTTTTTTTACAAAATCTTTTTACAAAACCATCCGTAATGACCTGGAAAAGAATTCATATAGACTCGTCATGATCTACGCGACTTCTTTTAACATTTAGAGGTCATTCAATAGGAATTATGTCATTTTCTCAAATTTTTCGTGTGTTATCCCATCAATTTTTTTATTATATAGATTTTGGTCAATTTTTTTGTAAAAAATTTACAGAACTATCCCTAATGACTTGGAAAAGAATTCCTATAGGCTCGCAATGATCCACGTGACATCATTTAGCACTTAAGGGTCACTCAACAGTAATTAAGCGATTTTGTTTGTTTTTCGTGTATGTTAGCCTATACATTTTTTGTGATATGAATTTTGATCAAATTTTGACAAAACTATTACAGACCCATTCGTAATGACCTGGGAAGAATTCCTATAGGGTATCCATGATTCATGCAACTTCTTTTACCATTTAGGAGTCACTTAATCCGAATTATGCAAAAAAAAAATCAGTTTTTAGGTGCATGTAAGCCCATTAATTTTTTGGTGATATAACTTTTGATTAATTTTTTTTCAAGACCTTTACAGAACTATCCGTAATGATCTGGGGAAGAAATTCCTATTGGCTCTCTATAATCCACACGACTTCTATTGCATTTAGGGTCCATTCAATAGAAATTAGGCGATTTTCTCATGTTTTTGTGTGTTAACACATGAGTTTTTTGTGATAACGCTTTCGATCAATTTTTTAAAAAATAAATCTTTAAAGAACCATCCGTAATGACATTGAAAAAAATTCTTATAGGCTCGCCGTGATCTACGCAACTTCGTTTAACATTTACGGTCACTCAAAAGAAATTATGCAATTTTCTCAATATTTTGTATGAGTTATTCCATTAATTTTTTTTGTTATATAGATTTTAGTAAAACAATTTTTGCAAAATCTTTACAGAACCATTTGTAATGACCTGAGAAAGAATTCCTTTAGGATTGCAATGATTCACGCGACGTCTTTTCGCCCATACATTTTTGGTGAGATGAATTTCGATCAATTTTTTTGCAAAATTATTACAGACCCATCTGTAATGACCTGGAAAGAATTGCTATAGGATATTCATGACCCACACGACTTTTTTAGTATTTAGAGGCTACTTAACAAGATTTAGGCGATTTCTCATTTTTTTGTGTATGCTAGCCGATGATTTTTTTGGTGATATTGATTTCGGTTAATTTATTTCCAATACCTTTACAGAACCATCCATAATGACATGAGAATTCCTATAGGTTCTCCATGATCCACACGACTTCTTTTGAAATTTAAGGGGCACTCAACAGGAATTAGTCAATTTTCTAAGTTTTTCGTGTGTGTTAGCCCGTAAACTTTCTTGTGATATGCTTTTCGGTCAACCTTTTTTATAAAACCTTTACAATATCATCCGTATATTATTTAAGAAAGAATTCCTATAGTCTCTCCATGATCCACACGATGTTTTTTAATATTTAGGAGCCACTCATTAGAAATTAGGCGATTTTTTTTAGTTTTCTTGTGTTTTAGCCCATAAATTTTTGGTTTTATGAATTTCGATCATTTTTTTTGCAAAACCTTTACAGAAATATCTGTAATGACAGGGGGAAGAATTTTTGTAGGCTCTCCTTGATTTACGTGACTTCTTTCAGCATTTAAAAGCCACTCAATAGAAATTAAATAATTTTCTCAATTTTTCGTGTGTTAGCCCAAGAATATTTTGGTGATATAGCTATCGGACAATTTTTTGCAAAACATTTACAGAACCATCTGTAATGACGTGAGGAAGAATTTCTATAGGATCTCCATGATCCACGAGAATTCTTTTAGCATTTAGCCACTTAACAGGAATTAGACGATTTTTCTCAATTTTTCGTATGTGTTAACCCATAATTTTTTAAGTAATATGACTTTCAATCAAGTTTTTTTTGTAAAACCTTTACAGAACCATCCGTCAGAATTTCTGGAGGCTCTTCATGATACACGCGACTTATTTTAGCATTTAAGGGCCACTTAACAGCAATTAAATGATTTTATCAGCTTTTTGTGTGTGTTAGCCAAAGAATTTTTTGGTGATATGCATTTTCATCAGTTGTTTTGCAAAGAATTTATAGAACCATTTATAATAACCAGTGGAAGAATACCTATAGGCTCGTCATGATCCACGCGACTTCTTATATCATTCTGGGGCCACTCAACAAGAATTAGGAAATTTTTAACGTTTTTTTGTGTGTTACCTCATTAATTTTTCAGTGATATGGTTTTCGATCAAGTTTTTTTCAAGACCTTTATAGTTCCATCCGTAATGACACGGAGAAGAATTCCTATAGGCTCGCCATGATCCACGCGACTTCTTTTAGCATTTATGGGTCATTCATCATGAATTATACAATTTTCTCAATTTTTCGTGTGTGTTAGCCCATGAATTTTTAGTGATTTGGCTTTCGATCAATTTTTATGCAAAAAAATTATAGAATTATCTGTAATGACTTAGGAAAGAATTTCTATAGGCTAGTCATGGTCCACGTGTTATATACATATATATTATATTTTTTTGCTGAGGTGAACTCCTTAGCAATCTCCTAAATGCCTCCCCGATGGATGTTATTTCAAAATAGAAGTTGAATATGTATGTAATCAATTGCATATGCATGTATGCATTTTCTAAGCGGAAATTGGATATATGAGTATGCATGAGAAGATATCAAACATATATGTGAATAACTGAATTCAATATATGCGTTTTCAAAATTATATGTGCATGAAGATCTCTGTTGAAGCAACACCAATTAACCTCTTAAGATCGATTTGTATATTTTAAATTTTTGACGTTAAAAAAATTGACCTCCGGAGATTAAATTATGAAAGGATTACATATTAATATCATAGTGTTAAGAGCTAATTACATTTTATCCCCACTCTTTTTCAAATTACAAAAATCTCTTAAATTTGATGGAATTCGAATACATCTCACTACGTCCTGATAAATCGCTTAAGTGGTATATCCGATTGATATATCATGTTAATAGATATATCTGACTGATACATTGCATAAATAGATGTATCCGACATTCCGATACAAGTGATGTATCTAATCGATACATCGCATAAAGTGATGTATATGACCGATACATCACATAGAATGATATATTCGACGTCCTGATACATCATGTAAAGTGATGTATCCGACCGATACATCACGTAAAGTGATGTTTCCAAGAATAGGAGAGAGTAGAAATTTTTGTAATTTTTTAAATGGTAGGAAATTTTGAAAAATATGATAAAATAAGTTGCATATTTAGGTAATTTTTGATTAAATTATTATACTAATGTATGATGGGCCTAGAGTGAGAGAGAATTCTAAGGCCTCAAAAAGCCCAATACGCTTCCACCTCCAATATCCGAAGTAGCTGAAGAAACGAGAAAGACCTCTCTGCCGCAACTCCAATGGCGTTATCGTCCTTCGTGCCGGCATTATCTTCTCCGCCGCCATGTACGACGGCTATGTTAAACCGCTCCGGTTCTCCTTCTTCAACATCGTCGTCGTTACCTTCGTGCAGTGTCCTGCTTACCTGCTCAATCTCTCAGCCGCCACAAACCGTTGCTTTTATGCCGTTTCTGAGACCGACTTCTCTGTGTTATTCTAGACGGAGTTCACAAATCGTGCGTATGGCGCCGGAAGAAGAGAAGAAGACTCAACGCTCTCCTCTCGACTTCCCTATCGTAAGCTTCGGAAACTCGTTTTTTCTTCTTCTGGTTATTTAGCTTTAATTGCAGCTGTGTTCTTCTAGTAGCCATTCTGAACTGCAGCTTAGTGTGTGCTAAGAGTAAAACCTGTTACGTAGAATTAAAAAGACAACTTGTTTAATGTAGATATGGTTTTTTGTTGTTGTAAGTGTGAGCTGTTGTTGCTATTTATATGAAATGAATTGTGCTGATGCACTCAAAGTGCCAAATCCTATCAGAAAATAGCAAAGGAAATTGCAATTTGGTTTGTTAAAACCTACTATGCAACTTCAACTTACCGAGACACGAACTTAGATAAGATGGTGGGGAGTTTTCAACTTACCGAGACACGACCCTAGATAAGATGGTGCGGAGGTTGTGGATTAGGATAGAAGGATAGTAGGAGTGGGGTGTTGTCTTGCTTTTCAACGAGTTTAGGCTTGATGGTGTCTGTCGTAGTATTAAACTTATTCTTGTAGTGTCTTGCCATAGAAATTCATCATTTGTTGTTATTTTTTCCTTATTAGTTGCTATATGTTTCTTCACTATCGTTTTTCCTTTTCATAACTACTTTGATTTGTTGTACTCGAGCTCAAGCTCTTCTGAAAACAATCTCTCTACCTCCACGAGATAGGGGTAAGGTTTGTGCATACTCTACCCTCCCCATATCCTACTTGTGGGATTTCACTGGGTGTATTGTTACTTGTTAAAACATATGATTAGGAGATAAAGCTAACAAGTTTAATCTAGATACAGTTATTGGTTTTAGGTGTTAATGATTTTTGTTCTTTGGATGGATTAAATTGTGCATTTACACTCGAAATCATCAAGCTACCAATTTTGATTTTATATGGTTAACAAGAGAATGTAATTTCCGAAATTGTACCCAGAGTGTATTAAACTTCATGCCAAACCAAACTCCCTATCCGCACAATAAAGTTAGCTCCTCTGTTTGATTGGTCAGCTTTCAAGAGGACTAATTCTTCTTGCTATCTTAGTCATAGTATTTATCCACTATTTGGCCTGTTGGAACAACCAAGAAGAAAAGTTGTCGGACTACATAACCAACTTTTGAAGCCCAGACAATCTTTTCCTGTCAATCATTCATCAGGAAGTAGTGGAGCAAGATTCATCTTTTGAAATCTAATTGTTGAAGGCATAGAGACGGCTGGGAAAAAGGGATTATTTTTTTATAGACATGTATAGATCACTAGGCTTGGGTCCATAAGCAGTGACAATTGCCCTATGAAGACTGGCAGAAAGTCAAGTATTGGTCGTTGTTGTTTGAGCCCCCCCTCTCTCCCCTTTCCAGTTCTAGTACGTGGAATGATATCCAATGAGTAAAAGTTATAGTCTTCTTGGGAGAGAGGGGAGACATGAATTGATCGAAGTTATTCATACTCCACTTAAGAGGTGTACTGTCTCTTCCAAGTAGCTAACCTTGGTATGTCAGGAATCTGGTACCAAAGATATAAAAGATGCAATACAATTTTGATCCTTTCATTTAGTGTTACTTTCTAGGAGCTTCTAAAAGCCCTTTGCAATGTCATTCTCGAAATTTCGATGTCCTAATTTATGACCTTTTTGCATTATAATACTGCATAGGAAGTGTAGAAATTGAGCCGATACTGCATTTTGCTTTCTAGAATAATGTAATTAAAGCTGCTAGGCAATTTGACGAAACATGTTTATTGGCAGGAATGGGAAAGACCCAAGCCTGGACGAAGACCAGATATCTTTCCTCAATTCAGCCCCATGAAAACTCCCTTGCCACTTCCTATGCCGGGTGATCCTCCAGAAGAGGAGGAGGAAGAAGAAGAAAAGAAAGAGGAAGAGGGAGAAGAAGAGGAAGAGAAGGAGGAAGAGAAAGATCCTGAAAAAGAAGATCCAATTAAACCAGAGCAGTAGCGCCAATCTGATGATTTTATTCCAACTAGGTAGACTCACGTTTGCTATTGTTGGCTTAGTTGTTGCGGCTTATATACATTGGCCCTAGGCCATGTTCTAGATAGAATTTATGTTGTGAAGAGTTCTTGAATTCAAAATTTTGTATTAAAGTCCTGCTGTCAATACAATCAGTAATGTGATGTAATGTTTTGTTTCAACAAGACTCGGTGTTACTATTCTTAGCCTACAGTGCTTATTCATATTGTTCATTGAGTTGATGATATCTGGGTTAATTGGATGTAACTGGATGCTGCTTGCATGAAACCTCTAGTTTTGGTAAACGGACTATCTAATAAGAAAAAACAATGCATCAAAACGTTAGTTTATTTACTAGATGTAGTCTAAATAAGTATTTGCAATTGGGGGTATGGGGAATTCTTGCCTTTACAATTCCCCTAATTATGTCAAGTGAGATCCTTCTAACAAAAGATATTTTTCTCTTCTTTGGGCCTCAATATGAAAAGTACAAGAATCGAACGATCCCCCAAACATTCAACGCAAACGGAAAACAGATTGATTCGAGCATGTATTCAATTTCTTGTTAAGCAATATTACGAAAGAGAATTGGTTGTGATCTCAAATTCTAACATACATGGAATTAGAAGAAATCAAATCTACAACATGATCACCTAAGTATATGAAAAGATTACACAAGGAATGATCAGTTTTGACAAAGTTCTGAACACTGGCTTTAAATTAATCAATGAACTGCCAAGGAACTGGCAGAAAGTTACTCTGCTTCCTAGCCTCTTAAAGGACGAGTGTCCTCAGATCAAGCTAATTGCTTGAGGACTGGATCTTAGCCGAAAGGTCGAGAAAGGTAGAAATGGTTGAGGATTACTACATCTCCTGCTTCTTGATTTATCTCCTCCTCGAATCAGATCCTTTACTTCTTGCCTTGTCTGCTTCATCGAGCGTCGACTTTTGCCTTCGTTGAATATCTTCAACATATCGGCGCCATAAGGATTCCCTATCCTTTCTTGCCATTTTTGAATATCTTAGATCACCTTTGAGTAGTTGTTTGGCTGTTGACCAAGAATTTGCAACTGTTTTACCATCTTCTGTCTCTCGTGAACAAGCTTCAATAGTTATAACCTCGGCTAATAAAGCTTTAAAATCTTGTGCACACCGCTAGTAAACCAAAGTATATAATATGAGAATAAAGAAGAATACTATATTCTTGATAAACAATGAAACAGATAAATTGTGTGATAGGGGCCGGCCAAACCAAACAAACGTACACACATCAGTTTGAATATGCAAAACTGCTAGTAATTTTTAAGCAACAAAGGGGGATACACAACACTTGCCTCTTTAGCAGGTTTTAGGTACTTTAACAGCAATATGACATATTTATTGCAGTCAAAATCAAATTACATTTGGAATTCATCAAGAAAAGAAGGAAAAAAAAGAGCAGAGAGAGAATGTTAGTAGTTCAGGGCTTTGAAGGAACTAAACTATCATCTTAGAAGGTTTTGTTCCCTCCTTTCAAGGAGACACCCCTAAGAAGTGAAATTATTATTATTATTATTATTATTAGAAAAGGCAAGGTGAGAAGTGTAATTAAAAAGTTCTTAGACTGACGTAAAACATTCATAGCAGCTACAAGGAGCAAGAGCAGTTCTGAGGCTGAAATGGGTAGTATTTTGTAAATTAAAATGTTTAATAATGGGTAATGAGTAATAACTTCGATTGTTGAAGCTTAACGACTAAGGAGGTTGGAAGCATGACAAAGGCTGCTTTGAGCTGGGAAAAATGAGAGTTTAAGTTCCATTACTGCATTAACAAACGTCTTACACCAGATGGAGCAAATGGACAGTGTGCGCTTACATATTGCGGACACAAACTAACTGGAGATTGACGTGTTATAGTTGCTGCATCAACAGTCATTAACTGTGGTTAGAGTGACAATATCTAGTGTTCCAAATCCCTCCTGTATCATCTTGGCACACCTAAGCAAGTTGGAGTGTGCATTGTTTAATGTTCCATCCAGACCATTTCTATGCCCCTGTTTTATGCTACAGAATAACACAATTAGTTAGAAACTAAATCCTCTAACTAAACACAACTTTAACATCCAAATACTCTTTCCAATTTCATCCAAATGGATACTTATCAGCAACTCAAAATTTAGATTTGATCATTTTGGGCCAACTTTATTGCTTTATTCTATAAGGTGTCTTTTAATACAAACTACTCTCCAATCACACTCCAAGGTGGTTCCTGGAAGAAAAGCAAGAGCTATTTTAAGCTTGAGAACTGGTGGTTAGGAGCTGAAGGCTTCATTGACAAAGTAAGGATATGGTGGAATTCTTTTGATTATACTGGGAGACCTGATTACATCCTTGCATCAAAATTAAAAGCCCTGAAACACAAATTGAAGGAGTGGGAGCAGAAATGAGCAAGGAAATCTTGGCCAACAGAGGAAATCTTTACTTGAAAAGCTGGCTGCTATGGAAAACATTGCTACTGATAGAGGTCTAACAGAGGATGAGGCAACGGAAAAGGCAGGTTTACTTCTGAACTTGGAGGATTTGATAAAAAATGAGGAGATCTACTGGAGGCAAAGATCAAGATCAATCTGGTTAAAGGAAGGGGATAAGAACACCAAGTTCTTCCATAAGATGGCTAATGCACACAAGAGGTACAACAACATAGACTACAGGGGAACATTGTCCAAGAACCAGAAAGAATCCAAAGGGAGATAGTGGAGTTCTATCAGAAACTCTATACAATGGAGCTGCAATGTAGACCTGCCAGCAATTTTTTGAACTGCCCAAGGTTGACAGGGGAGGAAAAGGAGGATCTTGAAAGAAGTTTTGACGAGGAAGAAGTTCTGAGGTGTTTAAAGCAGTGTGCAACTGATAAAGCACCAGGACCAGATGGCTTTACTATGGGGTTTTATATCAAATGCTGGGAGGTGGTGAAAGGTGATATAATGGAGACTTTTCAGAACTTCCATGAACAAGGGAGGTTTGAAAGAAGTCTGAATTCTACATTCATAGCCCTGATCCCAAAGAAGAAAGGTGAAAAAGAATTGAGGGACTTTAGACCTATTAGCTTGATAGGTAGTATGTATAAGATATTCTCAGAAGTGCTTACTGAAAGGCTGAAAAAAGTGATGTCCAAGCTTGTTGGTTCACAACAATTAGCTTTTATTAAAGGGAGACGGATAATGGATACAGTCCTCATAGCTATTGAAACTATAGATTCCAAGTTAGTCTCAAAAAAACCAGGAATTCTATGCAAATTATACATTGAGAAAGCATATGACCATGTCAATTGGGACTTTCTTATGGGTTTGCTAGAGAAGATGGGCTTTGGTCACAAATGGAGACAGTGGGTCAAATTTTGCATATCTTCTGTGAACTTCTCAGTATTGGTAAATGGCTCTCCAACAGGATATTTTAGGTCACAGAGAGGTCTTAGGCAGGGTGATCCCCTATCACCCTTCCTTTTCAAACCAGTCATGGAGGGACTCAACAATATGATCAAGAATGCAAGCAGTAAAAGGTGGCTGAGAGGTTTTGAAGTTGCTAGAGCTGGAAGGGAAAGTCTAGAGATCACTCACCTACAATATGCAGATGACACCCTGATCTTTTGTGATGCTAAGAAAGACCACCTTAAAATACTGGGACTGATTCTAGTTATTTTTGAAGGTATGTCTAGGTTACATGTCAACTGGATGAAAAGCTTCATGTATCCAGTAAATGGAAGTACCAAACATGGAATTTTTTTGAAGCCAATACTTGGAGGTGAAGTGGGTGTCCTCCCAACCACATACTTAGGTATGCCTTTGGGGGGAAAATCCAAGTCTATGGAAATCTGGAATGGGGTGATTGAGAAGTGTGAGAAGAGGCTAGCAAGGTGGAAGTCTCAGTACCTTTCACTAGGGGTCACTAGGGGGAAGACGGACTCTGATTAATTCTGTGCTTGATGCACTTCCAACATATATGATGTCATTATTTCCTGTCCCTCCAGGAATCATCAAATAGGTTGGATAACATCAGGAGAAAATTTTTGTGGCAAGGGATCTAGGAAAGGAAAGGGTATCACTTAGTCAAATGGAAAACTGTGATCACTGAAAAAATAGTTGGGAGTCTGGGGATCAAGAACCTGAAGAACCAGAGCAAAGCTTTGAGGATGAAGTGGCTTTGGAAGTACTCAAATGATAATCAGAATCTGTGGGGCTCAGTCATAAAGGCAAAATATGAAGAGCGTGATAGTTGGATGACAAAGGAGGTTACCACCCCTTATGGTGTTAGCTTATGGAAATCCATTAGAGTACTTTGGAATGAATTCAAACCAAACACCAAGATCAAAGTGGTAGATGGCATAAGAACTAGATTCTGGAAGGATGATTGGCATGCCGAAGGAAATCTGGAGACCCTCTTCCCTGACATCCACAGTTTAGTTCTTCAGCAACAAGTACTATAGCTGACTTATGGACTCCTCAAGGATGGAATTTTGTATTTAGAAGACACCTCAATGACTGGGAAATTCCAAGAGTAACAGAATTTTTTAGAAGCATTGATCAGTTTAGTGGTCTGGAAACAGGACAGGACAGATTGCAGTGGTTGGGAAACAGTAAAGGGATGTTCAAAGTAGGTGCAGCATACAGGAAGTTGAACCATCAAAATCTGCAGTTACTCAAATGGCCCTGGAGACATATATGGAAAGCCAATATCTCCTACAAGGTGGCTTGCTTTGTGTGGTTACTGGCTAAAGAAGCAGTGTTGACACAGGAGAATTTAATGAAGAGGGGAATTACACTTTGCTCTAGATGTTTTTTCTGTGGGACAACTGCAGAAACAGTCAATCATTTGTTCATCCAATGTGAAGTCACTGGCCAGTTGTGAAATTTGTTCCTGAGACTTAAAAACATCTCCTGGTTCAAGCCTAGGAGATTTCAGAGGCTCTATATAGCTGGGAAAAAGCAGGGTCACAAGCAAAAAACACAAGTAATTGGAGAATTGTCCCTGCCACTATATGGTGGACAATATGGAAAGAGAGGAACCTTAAGAGTTTTTGAGAATAGGTAGAGTAGTATGCAACAAGTCAAACTGAATTGCATTTTGACTCTGTATTTTTGGTGTAATCAGATTTAGAGCCCGTTTGGATTGGCTTTAAGTTGGTCAAAACCAACTTAAAGCCCCTTTTCAGCTTTTGGACGTGTTTGTCTAATGCTAACTTTAAGCCAGAAAATTCTTAAAGTCAGTCAAAAATGAAAAGTTAGGATTCCTAACTTTTTTTTTCTAAGTGCTTAAAGTCATTTTCTTTGACCATGGAAATTACTTTTATATCCCTTATATTTTAACTAAATTTACAAACTACCCTTTTATTTTTTTAACCCTAAAATTCACATAATTTTCCTCATTTAAGCACTTTTATCCAAACACTCAACTGCTTATTTATAAAAATAACTTTCAGCACTTTAAAGTTCTAAAAGCACTTTATACATAAAAGTTACTTTTTTTAAGCCCATCCAAACGGGCTCTTACTCTAATGATACTTTCTCTAATACTGATGTCTTAGACTCATTATAGGGATAGGTCAATCTTATTAGAGTTTCCTTGTGTAAATATGGTTTTCAGTACAACCTATATACTGTTTTACAGAAATAGAAACAATTACCATTTTCAAAAAAAATAATACAAACTAGGTTTCTCTTCGAGAGTTCAAGAGAACCCTAGTTCGGAGGGTTCGCAGGGAGGTTGCAGAATTTCAAGAGTTGGTAGAATTGCTTCACAATCAAAGTACTAAACATGATAGTTGTGATGCATGGAGATGGGAGGTGGGAAACGGTGGTGTATTTTCTGCGAAATCCAATTATAAGAAGCTTCTAGTAAGGGAGGTGTCAACTTCCCCAAATCTCTCGGTATGGATCTCTAGTATACCGAGAAAGATGTGCTTTCTCACTTGGCTAGCAGTGAGGAGCGTGATTTTGACGGTTAAGAGTTTGAGGAACATAAAGATTATATACATCAATTGGTGTTTCATGTGCAAAAGCTCGGGTGAGGACGTGGATCATCTTCTGTTACATTGCAGGGTTACTTCACATATGTATGGGAGATACTGTGATGTTTCAGTCTTCAATGATGTCATGCAAGAAAAGAAAGTTATGTTCAATTGGACAGTCAGAAGTCCCAAAAGAAGATGCAGTGCATTGGATGAGGCTTTCTAGAACTAATGTGGAAAATTTGCAGGGGAAAAAAGAACTTTTGAGGTGTAGAGAATGATTTTTACAATTGAGGAATAGCTTCTTGCCCCTCATCGCTTCTTAGTGCACCCACAAGATTCTTCTATACTGCCGTTTTTTTCTGACCATCAATAATATCTAATTACTTCATTAAAGAAAGTATTGTCTAATCTTATAAGACCACCCGTCGATCTTAATAATCGCAGTTCTACATTACTTATATTGTAGATATGTTGTGAACTTGTGCCTTACCCAACATTCTAATTTAAGACAAACACGGGTGGAATATAATCCCAACATAGCAATAACCAGAAGAAAACCTGCTAAACAAAACACAACCCCAAAATTATGATGCAAGCTTCCAAACAGCTCTATTTTTGTGCTATCTTATATGAATGAAAAAAGAGCTTCTTGATCCTATGAGATACGGGTAAAACTAGAACAACAAATTCTATGAAATTGCACAACCTCCTTATGCAAGTAGCTCAGATTAGATAATATTAGCAACTCTTGCAAGTATCAACTCCCCCCTAAAAAGCAAATAACAAGGATAACATTAACTTAATAAAGAATAACAACAGTCATCTTACCTCATACAATATCTTCACATGTTCCCGGAAGAGCTTTTCCAAGTCAGACTGATCCAAATGAGGATTAGCTGCACGTCCTTGGGGATCCTTCTCTAATTTAGGTTTTGACTCTGTCCAAGATGCCTTCAGTGCAAGGAAGAAGGATATCTCAACAATTTGAAAACAGACATCTAAGAGAATAAAATGGAATGACCTTTTCAACAGTTTACCACATAGTAACCACAATTCTTCCAGACTTCATTAGTAAATGTAAAGCCAAAACTCAAGAATTCTAACTACATAAATGATGAGCACCAAGGAGCAATGCTATTTACAACTACAGTCAAATTTAGGAAGGCAAACACCTTGTATAAAGATGGATGGACTTTGCACCAAACAATGTTCGTTCGAATTTTCTTTCTTACTTAAGATGAAGGCAGGCAAACAGTTGAAGAGCTTATTAAGATGAAGCAGAAGTTTTGTTTCAAGGTTCTTGAACTATCCTGACAAACTGTCTAATCAAGTAAAGGGATATGATCCATGACATATGTTCTAAGATATTTCCTTGTAGTTGTTTTGTCTATACAATATAATACCTGAGGATCCTTAATTATTTCAACCAGCAAGGCTTGATAAGATTCAACAGCTTCCTTTCTACGAGCTTTCAACCGCACCCTCTCCACTTCTTGTTCTTCTCTTTCTTTACGTTTTCGCAAAGCCCGCTCTCTCTCCTTCAATTTATCCTAAAAAGTCGAGCAGAAAACCGTTAACATCTTCAGAACTACAAATGTCCCAAAACTTCAGATTGACGGTCCATATACACACATATAAATTCAAATAAGTCAAATTAATTAAAACCACACACAATCAATTTTTAGTTTTCTACCAGAATCAACATAATAGAGAGAATCAGCGAGAACCCTTAGTTGGAGGCACAAACACAGCAGCTTGAATCGGCAGAGATAAGAGACAACCATTGAATAAAGACAAATAAATATGATTAAACTACCAAATGAGGTGACCTATGCAGCACGTTAAGAGGTGGTAGGGTTTCATATTGGTTGAGGGTATGAGTTATCTCCTTATATGTTAGTCAAATCTTAGGTGTTATCTGTACATTTAAGTTCCACATTAAGATTTACAGTATAATTAGTTACGGCTAAATAGGAAAAAAAATTATAAACCATATATTAGAAAGACAGTTAAGAGGTATCCAACTCCCCCCCCCCCGGCATCCCAACCAAAAATG
This sequence comes from Solanum dulcamara, assembly GCF_947179165.1. Classification (NCBI taxonomy): domain Eukaryota; kingdom Viridiplantae; phylum Streptophyta; class Magnoliopsida; order Solanales; family Solanaceae; genus Solanum; species Solanum dulcamara. The sequence continues at coordinate 67,997,009 of NC_077246.1, read as the reverse complement.
GAATATATATATATATATATATATATATATATATATATATATATATATATATATATATATATCATGATAATACATTAATCAATATTCATACAATAATAAAACAAAAGGCATGTTGAAAGAAGAAATGCTTAAACAAAGAAAACCAAGGTGCCAAAATTGGACAAGAAGAGTTTTTTTTTTTGGGAATGGTAATGTTGTATTCATTGGAAAAGAAGAGTATTCTCACCTCTTCATCATGTTTTGCTTTTGCGATTCGTGCAACTTCCTGTTCAGCAGCCTTCAGTTCCGATAGATACTCATTGAATAAAACCTCTCTGTCTTCATGCTTAACAGACTTATAACGAGGATCGCTTCTTAAGCTATCCTTCACCTAATATCATCAGGAAATTGCAACTTAGGGGAAAATAAAAGCTTAAAGTAAACTTTATATAGAATGTTCATCAAACTAAAACAAGGGCAAGTAGATTTGTCCTTCATGAGCATTTTAAGAAATGGACAAAATTGCAAGAACCATATGAATATTGGAAACCTGAACACAACTTCCATTGATTTTAAGAAGAGACGATAGGGGGCTGATTGAGAAAATAAAACAATGTACAAAGAACAAATCATTTCTATCTTGTTGATTTGCAGACATGATAATCATCATCTAATTAAAAAGGATACAATTCGATGTTTGACTATTATTTTAGTTCCAGATAGCAAGATTTTTAATTCTATTAATACGCTACGCCCTTTCTTTCAAGTTGATGCTACCTTTATTTACTTTCTAAGGAAAAAAAACATTGATTTAGGAGAGTGTATTCAACTGGGGCTTAAATATAAAATTCATTAAAACACAATAAAGTATGTTGGGAACTGAGAAAAGCGATCCATTAAACTTACTATTTCATAAAACAAATGATGAGATATTCTGTCTTAGGGAAGTCAAATATTATTTTGGCACTGCCCAACATAAACCTGTGCCACATAATTTAAAATAGCGGGCTTGTTTTACTTCACAATGTTAGGGAATTATTGATAAATTTGATGACATTGTAGACTTTAAGACCAATTGAAGTTCAACATGGCATGAGTTTTGCAGAATGCTTCACCGTATTAAGAACATGAAAGGAGATTTGTTGAGAAAATTAAAAGGAAGTTAAAATATAACAGAACTCGAGAAAACTAAGAAGTTGCAGGTGCCACATACTTCTCCATATAGAATTAAGCAATAAACATAATAAGTGTACATCTTAACTAGGCAGGCCAATGCAGACTAAGCAATCAATTAGCAAGCAAGTAAAATTTCTTATCATAACATAACATATAAACCTACCTTTGACCACCGTGTATTTAAAGTAATATCTCTTTGTTCTCGAAGCATGGACTTGAATTGAGATATAGTAGCAGCACGTACAGCATGAGCTTTTTCTTGAGCTGCTTTCCTAAGCTGAAGCACCCTACACAGTACGTACAATCTTGCCTAAACAACCGGATCATTATAAAAAAAAAATCGTAGAATTGCCACGACCCAAAAAGTAAAAGGAACAAATCCAGGCTTGCAAAAGAATAAGATCAGAGAATGTTAACTAATTGATTAGTCCTCCAGCAACTGAGCATAGTCACAACAAAGACCTGCACAAGCCAAAATAAAGTTCTCTGCTTGTCGAAATCTCTTTTGGCATAAACTGTGAGAAATATTGGAGAAGAATATTATTGAATTGTGTATCTACATTATTACATTGATATCATATTTCTAGACACTACAATAGACTCTTTTTCCAACTAGGACACTACATTACAATCCTTTTTCAAGTAGGATTCTATATACTAATACTTTTCAAAGTACGACAATTCTTGTTCCTATTCCTATTCTAACACCCTCCTCAATACTTTTCATTGAGATCATATTTCTAGACACTACAATAGACTCCTTTTCCAACTAGGATACTACATTACAATCCTTTTTCAAGTAGGATTCTATATACTAATACTTTTCAAAGTAGGACAATTCTTGTTCCTATTCCTATTCTAACACCCTTCTCAAGCTCGTACATACAAGTCATATGTACCGAAGTTGTTAATAGATGTAATTAATTCGAGGACCGGTGAGGGGCTTGGTGAAGATATCTTCAAGTTGATCACTCAACTTCACTAATTTTGTAATAATATCTCTTGACAATATATTCTTTCTGACAAAGTGATAGTCAATCTCAATGTGCTTAGTCCTCTCATGATATACTGGATTTGATGTAACATGTCGATAAAACATAGAATGATCAACTCCACTACGAATCATGCCAAACTCTTGAATTATCGTGATGATCTTCCCAAACCAAGCTTGAGAAGATTGTTTCAGACCATATAATGACCTGTGCAATCGACATACAAGGCCACTGGACTCCCCCTGAGCAACAAACCCATGTGGTTGCTCCATATAGACTTCTTCACAGTTAAGCAGTCACCGAAAAATGCTCAAAATCTGGTTTAAAATACATGGATTATCTCGGAATCAAGAGACGAGTCGATATTAAACAAGAAATTCGCCCGAAAACAAGCTCACACACCGGAGTGTGGTACTAATGCGGTCGCTGGAGGTTGTTGGACCTTGAGGTGGTGTTGGATTTTGCACAACACCAATAGAAATAGAGATGGTTGCAAGTAGTCATCGGAATTTGCACAATGACTGCTGATTTCACTGAAATGATGCACCGAAAATGCGCACGGAACTATGCAAATCAAATCTAAGGAGTCATCAAAAAGACGAATGGTGAAACGTAATTCAGCAATGAGAAAGTAGTTCGGAAAGATGTACAGTGCTACAAAAATTAGATATGAGAAAGTAGTCATCGAAAAGATGCACAGTACTATGCAAATTAGATATGAGAAAGTAGTCACCGAAAAGATGCACGGTGCTACACAAGTTAGATATGAGAAAGTAGTCACCGGAAAGATGCATGGTGCTACGTAAATCAGATATGAAAAATAATCATCGAAAAGATGCACGATGATACACAAATCAAATATGAGAAAGTAGTCACCGAAAATATTGGAGAAGAATATTATTGAATTGTGTATCTACATTATTACAATGAGATCCTATTTATAGACACTACAATAGACTCATTTTCCAACTAGGACACTACATTACAATCCTTTTTCAAGTAGGATTCTATATACTAATACTTTTCAAAGTAGGACAATTCTTGTTCCTCTTCCTATTCCAACACTTACCATTACTAATTGTAAGAGCATCAACGGGAAAAAGGTGGAACACTCGCAAAGATGGTGCAAATCCTACTGTGCGCACCCCATCCCCCCAAAAAAATAAAAAAAATCCATGGGCAGGCAAGAGATAACCTGGCGAACTGAAACATCTTAGTAGCCAAGGGAAAAGAAAGCAAAAGTGATTCCTGTAGTAACGGTAAGCGAAATGGGAGTAGCTAAACCATGAAACGAAGTTGGGGGAAAGCAATACAAGCAAACGTGCATCTGGCTGGACATTTTAAAGCTGCTAAGGACTCGCATTAAAATTACAATAATATAACATAGTATAAATATTTTATACTTTGGAAGACGTCCATTTAACAAGTTAGATTTAAGCTAAGTTGCCCGGACTCTTCACTTTTGGTGCCGCACCCGTGTCGACACGACATGGGTGTGGGTGTGGGATCCGTACCCGATATAGTCAACCGATTTTGGGTACTTTGACCAAATTTGAGGGAGAAATTCTGGACAAATTCAATGATCTTTGTAATCAAAACATAAACGAAAGTGAAATTGTAGAAATTGGAGTAACTTGTATATATAAATTTCTATTGTCACTCCCTTTTCTTTTATCTACTTCCCAGATTCTCCTCTTGATCAATATTTTCTCATCAATTTTTCCACATAATATCTCATAATTTAGGTTTTACAACTCTATTTATAGATATTAGAATTATTTTTAGTCGAATCCCCATTCCCCCATTCCATACATGGATCCGTATCCCCAAATCTTACAATTTAGATCATAGAGGATCCGACCTCTAGACCCCCACCCGAGTCCAAGCAACTTAGGATTAAGTATTCTACGATTTGACAAAAAAGGAACACATGACAAGTTCTTTTAAACTGCAGGGGGGGAGTACAAAATAGTGTGTCTTAATCAAAAGAGTCATTTATTAAGGCTAAGAAGAGAAAAATGAGGAAATAAGCGACATTAGAGTAAGTAAAACTTAAACCAAGATTGAACCCGACTAATACCTCTCATTCAGAAGCACTTCCCTCTCCTTTCGATCCAAGGACTCAAAGCGTGGATCATGACCCCATTTTTTTTTGAATGATTGATAATTAGTATCCTCGTTGATATCCTGGACATAAGTTCAGCAAGCACTGTAAGCCCTAAAATTTTCATATTCAAATAAAAAGTTCAACTTTAATTGAAAACAATCTATTCCCTTCACCCTAAAGTGAATACTTACTTTCCAAGGAAAGCTATATTATATTTTAAATTATTTTTTTTTGAAAACTATATCATATTTTACATTATACCAAATGCTTAAAATGCTTTCAAAATATACTTGCTTAACCTTAAACTACTAGGGGTCATTTGGTATGCTAGACAAACATCATGGGAAAAAAATTTAGTACTGTATTAACCCTTGTTTGGTTACTAATCCTAGGATAAATCATACCAAGAATAGTAATTAATATCGGGATAAGTTATCTTTGTCCGAAGATAGAATAATAGTACCGGGATTAACTATCCTAGGATTAAACAATGAAATGACAAAAATACCCCTGAGATCCCTCAAACCCTTTTTCTACTAAATAAGATGGAGGGTATTTTTGTCAACAAAGTTCTTAGAAATTATGCAATGAAGATTATTTTTAATACAGCAAACCAAAGAGTCAATAAGAAATACCGTCAGGATAAGTAGTCCTAGCATAACTAATCCCAAACCCAATATAACCTGTCTTTAAACCCCCCCCCCCCCCCACACACACACACCCCACAGTTTTAGTCAAGCCAAGCAGAAACCTAGACATTTGACTACCTTAAGCAAATTAAAATTTAATCATGCCAAGTAAAAATTAGATATTCCACTGTGACGGAAGAACTAGTAGAAGAATATTGTGAGATTACATCTGAAAAGAACTAAAGAGAGCTTAGGAACAAGATAAACCTCCTTTGCTTCTTCTAGTAATTGCTTGAAGCCCTCCACTGCAGCCTTCTGTGCTGCCCGCTTCTCCTTTCTTTCTTCATCTGCACGTGTCTTGACATAATGCTCAAACAGAGCTTTTCTAGCACTGTAACTTGGAATAGCCTGGACAGGGAGACCCACTATTTAGGAAGGTAATGAAGAAAGCACCACAAATAAGAGACGGAAAAAACAACTGGTAACATGATTATGCATGAACGATCATATGGTAGCTCTGAACCTGGAAAAGGATATACATTTTACTATAATTTATCATGAATAGACCATCTAGTTACTCTCAGAACAAGTGAAGTGATCTCAGAGTTATTAGCTTGCAGATAATCAATGTCAATAATGTAGTTTTTGTTAGAATGACCCATTTAGGTTGGGGTATGGGTTGTGGTCTCCCTATGTGGTATTTGACAACCCTCATCTTATGAGCTAGCTTTTGAGTTTGAATGAGACCCAATGTCCATTTTCTTAACATGGTATCACCATGTCAAAGCCAGTCGCATCCTATTCTTAGTTTATTTAATGTTGGGTTGTCCTACATTAGTAGAAAGTATGATCTCCTTATCTGTGAACCAAAAAGCTCATCAGCCCATATCAATCAAGGGGAATGATGCAAGCCAAGTTGCCTCAAGGCCATTCGCAAGGAGTCAAGCTTGGAATCTCCAAGCACTACAAGGATTGTTCGTGAAGATGGAGGCACTTGAACACATTTTGATGCCATCCCAGGGATTCCACGTCATGAAGACCACCTTGTGCCTTAATGAAATCTCACTTCATCAAAAAAAAAAAAGATCACCTTGGAAAACAAAATGGATGAAGGAGGGAGGTCTGACTCAACATGTGGAGCAGAGTACGGTCCACATAATCAACATACGAACCCTATCTTCACCGTAAGTCAGGATACGGCAAGAGCAGAGGAGACTAATACACATACAGTCGTACATCAGATCGTATCTCAGGAGCTGGAAACTGTCAGATTCGGCCCAGAATGTGTGACAACCTACGGAGTAACATGCAGATCGCAAATGGTCACATACAACCGCATGTCCACCGCAAGCCATGCCTGGCAGTGTTTTGGGGGTATTTTTGCAATTTTTGGAGTGCCACTTCTGGAAATTTATGTAATAGTTAGACTAAACTATAAACCGAGAATAGCTCATTTAGACCTAGTTTTTTATGATTATTGATAATGTTCTCATTGTGAAATGATTTGGTAAAGCTCTTGTTGTTTTTTGTTTGAGAGGTAAATTGCAAGGTGAATTGAATTCCCTTGAGGTTTACTTAAGAGAATAGGTGCTTGTTTGGATTCCATTAATAGAAGGTTTGAAGGTACAAAGGCGAACCTTGATAAAATTCAAAGTTGGAGACTACCAAGATGAATTCTTATGTTATGTAGTACCAATGCAAGCTTGTCAACTTACTACTTAGGGAGACATTGGCAATATGATCGTACGACAAGGCATGATGGTGGACCAGTAAGTACTCGGTTATGCAAGATGGTGGCAGGTACATCTCAACCGATTACACCTTTGCAAGTTAGTGAGGGATATCGAAAGATGAAGGAGCTTGGGGAGAAAGGCAAGGGTAAGGAAGTAGGAAGTAGGAAGTAGTGAGAAGAGTCCCAAAGGAGGAAGTGGGAGAGAGAGAGCCTGCGGGAAGGGACAAGGTGGTCCTTTTATCAAGCTATAAGGAGAAAGGTCCGGTGGTTCTTTTTTTTTTTTGCCTTATCATGTATAGGGACTACTCTTTACATACTAATGAATTAACATCTTCTTTGCCTAGTCCTCTTTCTTATCTTTTGCAGGATTATGAGGATGTGTTCCTTCGAGGAGCTCCCACAAGGATTGCCATCCCTAAATGGAATTGAACACCAAATTGACTTTGTATTGGATTTTCAATTACCAAACAAGGCGACTCATAGAAGCAACTCGAGGAAACAAAAAACCTTCAAAGGCAAGTTGAGGAGCTTCTTGACAAAGGAGTTGCAACTTGTGAGAGAAAGCATGAGCCCATGTGTGGTTCCGATCATACTAGTTCCAAAGAAGGATAGGACTTGGGTATGTGTGTTGATTGTCGTGCAATCAACAAGATAACGGTAAAATATCGCTATCTCATACCCCGTTTAGATGACGTGCTTGATGAGTTGAATGGTTCGTGTATTTCTAAGTTAGATCTTAGGAGTGGTTACCATCAAATCCAAATGAATCCCGGAGATGAGCAGAAAACGGCATTCAAGACCGAATTTGGTCTATATGAATGGTTGGTGATGCCTTTTGGTCTCACTAACGCTCGTAGTACTTTCATGCGTTTGATGAATCATGAGATGAAACATTTTATTGACAAGTTTATGGTGGCTTACTTAGATGACATCTTAGAGTATAGTAAAACCATGGATGAGCATGTTAATCATTTGAGATGTGCGTTTGAAGTACACTTTCATAAAGAGAGGTTCCCGAACAAGAGGAAGACCAAGACCAAGTTGATGACAAGAGGAGATGGACCATTGCAAGTTCTTGAAAGGCTCAATGATAAGCACTTCTCTAATAGATTCTATACTACTGCTTTATCTATTACCTCATCAAAAAAAAATAGACTCTCTACTGCTCCAAAACATGAAATTACCTTTTTCAGGTAACTTGCTGCTTCCTAGTGATAGGTTGTCCTCCGCATATACAACTCTTCTAATCTCACCTTTAAAATATGGTTATAATCTTTCAAATTCTTCCTACTTTGAATGACAAATAGCTTTTGACAGAAAAAAAAAAAGGACCTTAGTTAAATGGATAATAAACCAAAGTCTGAACCACCCAGTACCTAAGCATTGGATTCCCATTACAATTACCACATACAACCCAAAAAAGCACTGCATTCCTTGAGGATGGAACTCATACATTGCTAACAGGCAACTCAGTTGGCAGATGCAGCAAACTACAGACAACTCAATTCACAAAAATAAGCTCATGCAGTCTATGAGAAGTACGATTTATAGAGATAAACCTGTCTTTTAGGAGGTGAAGAAAAGGCCACTAAGTCCCACATAAAGTCTTTAGTTTCAACGAACCTTAAAGCGCGGATCAAACACTATCTTTGGTAATTCCTTCTCCCATTTTGAGAATGGTGCTACTCCACGTTCCTTCAGCATCTCCTGGAAATTTCACACAGATGGGATACATTTAAACCAAAAAGAGCAAGACTAACCAAGCCATGATTCAACTGAAAGCAAGGGACAAAATGATGGTATGCCCAAACACCATTGTTAGAGTATTTACAGCAAAGAAGGTAACTGAGCAACAATAAAAGAACCACTGGATAGAGTTCAAAGATAAGTCCAAGTATAATGAACAAAAGAAGGATATACTAATCAAAAATAATACAGAAGGATAACACTTATCCCAAACAAAATTAAAAAAATACAACAACAGAAGGATATAACTGAGACCTTGAATTGGTTATAACTACACATATAATCCTACAAATTGATTGAAACAAAAAAGTAACAACACAAAAAGAGAACCCATGAAAAGAGAATTGCACACAGGAAATAAACAAACAGTGGAAGTACAATATGGACACCTGTAAATGTATCTCAGATTTCCAGAAAGGTCATACAGATAGAAGTTTTGTGGGGTCTTACATAAAGCAAGGGAGTAAACGAAAAGTCGGAATATAAACCTTGGAATATTATTTTCAGTAAGAAAGGCTTTAGTAATTCGTGGTGGGGTGACACTAATAATTCAAGAAACTAAGCTATATCTAAAAGCAGGTGTGAATTTAATAGCTTCAATACCATGGCAAATCAAGTGTTGGAAGGAACATTGATGCAGGGGTCATAGCGAAAGTTCTAGAAGACAAAGGTTTTTAGTGCTAGCACCAGGATGTAAGTGAAAAGGCATGAGCCAATTCTTACTTTTCTTCATAACAGCAAGTTAGATACCAGTACCTAGAATGTAGTATCAAAATAAATTGTTTGCGCGAAAAGTCAAAATAAACTACAAAGAAAAACAGAACCAAAGTAAACAGATAAATGTTGGAAGGAACATTGATGCAGGGGTCATAGCGAAAGTTCTAGAAGACAAAGGTTTTCAGTGCTAGCACCAGGATGCAAGTGAAAAGGCATGAGCCAATTCTTACTTTCTTCCTAACAGCAAGTTAGATACCAGTACCTAGAATGTAGTATCAAAATAAATTGTTTGCGCGAAAAGTCAAAATAAACTACAAAGAAAAACAGAACCAAAGTAAACAGATAAATGTACTTGTGTATGCATAAAACTTAGGTAAGCCATAAAATCATGAAGAAATAAAAAAGGAAAAAACTAGACTTGCTTATGAAGTAGCAAAATCTCCAAAAGAGACCTTGAATTGGATGATACAGTCCTCTTTGGTTGGTACTCTCTCATCATCCTCTGAATCTGAAGAGGACTCAGACATATTGCCATTGTCATTAGCTTCTTTTGACTTCTCTTTGCTATTTTCTTTTTGTGGAGCTCTGGTTGTAGATTCAAGTGCTTTTGATCCATTTACTTCAGATGATATTACTCCTGATGAGGCTGGGGATGGTGAAGAAATAGCAGGCGGAGCACCAGAATCCATTAACTTCTTTTTTACAAGATCCAGTGCAGAAGATCCTGGAACTAATGAAGGTCTTAGAGTTGTCGCATCACGACCACCAGTACTAACAGCAGGAATGCTTAAACTAATAGGAGCAGATCCTTTTTTAGTAGACTCGTTAACATTCATTGTTGATGGTAATTGAGCCTGCAAAGCATCAGCATCATGCTTCTTTTTTAACTCCGTCACCTCAATAGGAATTTGCCAGCTGCTTAACTGGGTACAAAGGCATAAAAGGAGAAAGTACATTAGAAAAAGTAATTGCTACATTGACAATCTTTGAACTACGTCACCAAGTAATCAGTGCTAAAACCTATATATATTGTTCCTTTTTGTAATAAAACAAACACTTTTTTTAATAAGAGGAAATCTCCGGTATACAAACAGTATATCAAAGAATCTATAACATAATATGATTTTCTATGTACGACAGTCAATCTCTACAAAGTGGAGCTTCATTAGTGCACCAAAAAGAAACTAGGAATGGGAGGTCATTCTTCATCCCTTCAAAAGCTCTTTTATAACGGAGAAATCCCCATCCGTCCCACTACCCCTCTGCACTTAAATACAAGGCTACTATTGCAGGGTTTAACCTCGTGACGTGCAGCTAATCCACACATCATGCGCCTTACCATTACACCAAAGCCCGGGGGACTACTTTCTTATATCGTTTGAAGTACGAAATACATGGTTTAAATTTATTTGAAAGAAACAAATAGATTTCATCTGAGACTATGCTTGCAAAAATAATGTTGTAGATAATACTTCTGGTAAGGGAAGAAAGAACATTTAACATGATTTGATGGACTAATTTAGAATTCAGACCAAACTTACTTCAAAAAAAAAAGACCTCAGACCATTCTACGCGAAGAAATACATGTCAAATGAAATAAATGAATAAGCATAAATCTCTAATAAAACAAAAGGATTTTTATAGGAAAAAGAATAAGCTGATTGACCATACCTTTGTTTTTGTGTTATAGTAGTATTTTTGTCCATCATTAGTAGCAACCAATGCCCAATCTGTACCAGCCAACTTTTCCCTGATTGTAAGTGAAGAAGTTGGAATGGTAAGTTGAGCTGGTAAAGCTTGTGTCAGTATTAAAGATGCTTGCAAATAAGAACCAATGCAGATCAATCAACATTTGCTTATGAAAAGAAGCTTCCGTCCAACACAAACTGAGATAACGAAAAGGAAAAAGACCTAGGAGATCAAGCAATAAACTCATCATGCAATAGATTTACACAATGAAACATGAGCTGTGAAACTCCTAAGGAACAACTGCTACTCTGAGAAGAAGAGCAGGGTCATATTCTGACACCAGACAGGTATGAATGATGCAAGAGAAGTATACTCCTTACTGATGTCCTGTCCAAATTTTTCTGGCCCCTTCACAAGACAACCTAGGCTTACACTGTCAACCAAATCTTCTCGACAGTGACACTGTTAATCAGTTCTATGACACAGATTCAGAGAGAATTCAAATCGATGTAATCCTTCCTTCTACCCTATGTAGAGACACCCATACAAGTATTGAGTAGATGAAGCAACCGACTTTATATCCAATAATAAATGGATATCTCTCTTGCATATCGTTGTTCACGTAATTACAAAGGTAAGTAATGAAGTTTTGATGTATCTGCTAATTACTGGCGTCGATCTAAGAAAAGAACAGATAAAAGCCAGATCTCAGTTCAAGAGGTACACTTTCTTAAGACTTGCTCAAGGATCTTGCCGAACTATGAAGTTTAACACTGTGCTTTGATTAACAAGGATAAATGTTAGTTATAACTAGCTATACTGATCTTATTTGAGACTTGTATTTTACCCTTTTGCTGAACATTCTTTGATTTTGATATGATTGTCTTTCTGCTGAATTTTCTCTTTGCTTAGTCGTATCCAGGCTGAATATCCTTTATTTTAATTTTATTCCATTGGATTTCAAATTAAAATGTTCGTTCTGAAACTAGAATGCTTACTTTATGTATGGCATGGGAAAGAAACAAAGGAGAAGCATCATGAGCGGACGCTCATAAATCATGAACCCAAAAAATCTGATAATGCAAGAAGTAGCACATTTTTCTCTGGAACACAATGGTATATTGAGCTCACGACCAGATTTTTGTCTCCATATTATCCACTATTATTCATTGACAGTTGATGGGTAGTCTTTTCCTATAGGCTACAAAGCCTGTGGATCCAGTATTATTGACCAAGCTCACAAGTGTTCGCCAACATAAGCAAATTTAAAAAAAAAAAAAGAAGAGGACAATTTAATGAACCTCTCAGCGCTAGCATATAAAGTTCTGGCAAAATATTTATATTATCGATATGTGTGTTCCAATAGATCATCATTTTGCTTGTGTGCTTGAAGAACATCACATGTATGCAAATATTCACTTAAGCAGTCAGCCCATGTAGAATAAGCCATTCATTCACATGAATAAACAACTGACCTCAGTCCCAAACAAGTTGGGGTTGGCTATACCATATGAATCTTCCCTCACCATGTTACTTCATTTAATACAATATAATCAATTTATTAAGAAGCACAAAATACAATAGTACAAGTCAAAAAGTTATTATACTATTGAAATTTACCATGAAACTGGAGTTGGCTGCGCAGCTACTTGGCCAGGCTGCACCAGAAGGGGGAAAACAACATTGTCATGTGCTATGAAAGATAATTGACATGCATGGATAATTAAAGTGCGTGAATAATGAAGACTATAAGCTTTAATAGATTATTTTTTTTGACAACCAAAAAGTAGGGACCGAATTGTTTCGGGAATTCTAGAAGCTTTATAGATAGAGAGGGAAAATAGTGGCAAACTACGTCACAGACAGATAAAAAGGGCAACCCGGTGCACTAAAGCTCTCCCTATGCGCGGGGTCCGGGGAAGGGTCTGACCACAAGGGTCTATTGTACGCAGCCTTACCTTGCATTTCTGCCAGAGGCTGTTTCCAAGGCTTGAACCCGTGACCTCCTGGTCATACGTCACAGACAGATGATTGTAGTTAAATTTTGCTAGCAATGTTACTATAGAAAATGCAATTAAAATTTCTAGCACAACCCTGTAACCAAATTAACCATATCCAAGCCAAAAAACGATCATCTCAGCGAAAGTTACAAACTCTTGCTTATTCTAAACTATGATAGTCATCACCCAAGAAGTCAATTAATAGTGGATGGAGAAGTTCATTGGGATTTGAGGTTTAGGAAGAACATGCAAGACTAGGAGATCGTAGAGTTCCAGAGTTTGATGGAGTTGCTCCACAAACAAAATATCTCACAGTTTAGCATTGATGTTAGGCGGAGGGTAATAGTAGCGTCTTCTTTGAAAAGTTTTATAATGAGAAGCTACTAAGTAGGGGGGAGGTGAACTTTCCTCATCTCTCGGTATGGATTCCTAGGCTACCTAGGAAGATGTGTTTCTTAACTTGGCTAGCAGCAAGGGGGGTGATTCTTACAGCTCAGAATTTGAGGAAGAAGAGAATTTCATGTGTTAGTAGGTGCTTCATATGCAAAAGATGGGGAAAAGAAGTGGATCATCTGCTCATGAGACAGAGAAGATCTAGAAGAGCTATGGGCTCTTCAATAAAAAATAAAAAAATGAAGAACTGTGTGCTAGTGAAAGCATTTAGACACAGCCCTGATCTATTATCTTGTGAGAATTGTAGTAACAGTTGCTGATTTCCATCACCCATTTTGAAATGAAGACGACACCTATAAACTATGCACTTGCTTAAAGCTCAAAGACAGAGAAGTGATCTACCTACCTCTCCCCTGAAGCCAGCAGGTTTCTCGTAAGTAGATTCTCCTGTCAAAGAATTATAGTAGTATATGGCTCCTGTTTCAGTCCGGTGAGCAGTCCAGGTCTCCAGTTGTTCACCGGTTGAAGCTCCTTGTTTTGTGTCAGCACCAACTCCAGGAGGTAACTCTGGCTGCAACCCTGAAGCATGGGTTGACTGGCTAGCAGTAGTCGGCACTCCAGGTGGAGCTGCCACTGGGGCAACACCAGGAGGTTGGGTGTCAGGCAATGTCCCTGAAGAGAGTGGCGCACCAGTAGCTGACAAAGGAAAGGGAACAGTAAAACCTGCAGGATATGATGGAAAAGGTGGTCTTAGCATGGTAGTGACAGGTGGAGGCTGCAACCAAGGTCCCTGGTGAGATGGAGCCATAGGAGTTGGAGGAAGATAGGGAGAATATGTTTGTTGCTGAACAGGTGGAGTGGCCAGAACATGAACAGGAGGCACATTGGGCCTTAGGGGTAGAGAAGGACCTCCGGGTGAGGCTGTAGCAGTAAGATTCGATGATGAAGGTATAGCTCGACCAAGACCAGGAGGACCAGGCGTAACAGGACTTCTAGGAACTCCTGCTGGAACCTGAAATTGAGGTGTATGGGGCATTCTAATTATATTTGGAGAGTCCATATGAGAAGTTGGAAATGGAGTTGATGAACTCATATGACCGGCCTGTGAAACAGACTGCATGACAAAAGTTGCAGAAGTCATTCCTCCTGTTTCCTGTGCAACGTCTACCCTTCTATTCTGCAACTAGAATAAGACCAATCAGTTATGAAGTCATGATCAATTGTTTCAATGGCTCACAATAGAAAATGATCTGTGTTCAGTTTATATATATTAGACCAGTCTTCAACAGGCATAAGTAATGCTTTAAACTTCAACAGACAGCATTTTAGTAACACATACTGGTTTCATTGTTTGATCTGTCTGCACCATCTGAGGACTTCCACTGAAAGATAAGTTTGAACCACTTAACAGGGGGGCTGCAGCTGCTGCAGTTCCAGGTATGAATGAGCTCAACCTTGTGGACACCAGAGGAAGAGGAGGCTGTAATGATGCAGCAGGAGATGCATTCTTTACATCCACAGAATGATCAGGAGCAGAAGGCTGCCATAAATAGGTAGGACTTGTCAGACACGCACCAGTGCCAGCAGAAGGAAAAACTTTTTAAAAAAATAGCTCTCTCTCACAGACATGTGAGAATCCTAAGAAAATTTACGAAACAATTTTCATAATTAGTGGGAAGGTCAAATCAATTGCCACAATGATGCCTAGGAATTACTAAACAAGAAGACTTCAACAATGCAATTTTCCAAACACAACAGTGCAGCCCTCATACTTGTCAACAGCAGCGGATGAGGGAAGCAAAGAGTAACAGATATTTCAAAGCAGCCTTTCATAGAACACTACACAAAAGGACATTTTGAAAGAAAGCAACATATTGTATTTAGAGTTGATTGAACAGAGCTGCCAACTGCTTTAAAAGCTAAATCACACCTATAGACATAGCTTCAAAGGAGAAATTGCATAAATGAACTTACTAAAATATAGCAACAGAATGGTAAAAGCATAAAGCAAACAAGGACTTCCAGAATTCTGGATTTTGTTAAATCTTATCTTCTTAAGCAATGCACAAAATAAAATGCAAAACCAATAAGTACATTTTTCATAGATTAGAAATCTGCAAATGTCCTTGTAAAGTTTCTATGTAATTTGATATTTGATAATAGACAGCAGTTATGCTCTTCCTAAATTGTAGGATGCAATTCTAACCAAATGAAACCTCAGGTACAATGCAAAGGGTGTCTAGGAGCAATTCCTAAAAAGTGTCATTTATTCATTTCCTTTATTTAAAAAAAAGGATCTCCTCTCCAGTATTTACCGTTGTTCCAGCCCTAGCATACCTTCCAAATATTGTTCTCCTGTATGGACTTAAACCACACATCCTAAAGTGCTCACAATCTAACATACTGTGATTTCAGCTAACTACACTTACTCTACCTCTGATAATTGCAAACCTACAGGGTGAAAGATTCCACTTCAGCTTCAGGATTCTCACGAGTAGATCCAGTGTTAGTTTTCCCATTGGACATTTACCTGGTCTAATATACCATATGTTACACAAACTGGCCACTATAATTGGCATGGCCACGCAATAGAAAACAGTAGTCTTCATATGATATCTAGAAGTGGAAATTTCCCCAAAGTACCCACTGACTACATGTAAGCCATTCTGATAATACATATTAGCCAAAATGTATGATGTAATACTAGTATACTGCTTTCATCAAAGGAAACTAACCCTCAAGGTGCTAGACGAGAACTGTAGGCCACTGGAGAAATTTGCATCAGTTTGTGAGATATTGTATGAAAATGAAGAACCAACATTTGCAGACTGGCCAGGAATGGGAGGTTGGAGCGATGCTGAAGAACCTGCAGAAGTTGATGGAATGACCTGCAACAAAAGCCAAGTCATTCGAAGTCTCCAGATGAACCACTGTATCTCCAAAAACATAAAATGTAAAGATTGACTAACAGGACTTGAAGATGACTGTTGAGAGCTTCCAGAAGGGACATTAGCATTCATATAAGAGAAAGAAGCCCGACCAACACTATATCCAGGAGGGGGGATAAATTTCCCTAGGGCAGCTTCCTGAGTTGAATCTGCATTTGGAGTTGTAGAGCTTGTAGTTGGTTCTCCAGTTGCTGAATTCATAACAGATGTATGTGAGCTTGAAGACTGCATTTCCTGGGCCAGCCAAGCTTGGGATGCCATTTCACTGCATAAATTACTTGAAGAAATAAAAACTGTGATCCTCTAGTGCTACTCCTTTGAAATAATTATTTTGCTTTCACCTATTTGGTTGGTGTGTCATATTTTATTTCAAATTTATGTACGTATAGTTTTTTTGGTATCAAAAAAAATGTTTTATTTCAAATTAGAGAGAGAGAGAAGTTACAGGAAAAGATTAAGAAGGTCCTCCATCATTATAGAATGCAACGACAAAGGAAATACATATCCACCTAAGAAGACACTCCCTCTGCTACAGGGTAATGGGTTACTTTCAGTATCCTAGAGTTAAACTAATTCATATCATTTCACAAAACATTTGGTAATGCAACGATATGCAACTTATAATAGTTTCCACGAAGTTTCCAAGTCTCTAAAAACATATTCTCAAAACCAAAAACAAAAAATAGATGTGACTCACACAGAAAATTGGCCAAATTGGCCCTTCAGAAGTTAAAAAAAAACACAAACGGGAACAAAGGGATTCCCATTAACATACTACTCACCAATATGATCTTCTACTTCTGCAATTTAATGGTAACTATTGACAATGGTGAAGGTGAAATGCTTGTTATAATCCACTTTTTTTATTTTTTTGATAGGATTCCGCTATCAATCATACAAGTGAAAAGTATATGGGTAAACATTTTGTATAAAAGGGAAACAATAGTTACAGTTCAGAGAGACAATTAGAGGAGGGAGGCAGTCATAGCCAAAATAAAAGAAGAAAAATTACATGTCATATTATTTTACGACTAATTTAAACTTTCTTTATTCATCTTGATCAACTATCTTCGTGTGGACAAAATGAACATTCTTCCTGACGTGTTTCCAACTTTGCTTCCATCTACATTTCTAAATCTGATTTAAATTTGATCATAGGAAAAAAAATCAATTTTTTATCTAGAAAGAAACATCTTACATCACATGGGGATTGTTTGCTAGTATGTATAAGAATAGTATTGAAGAGAGTGTATTAGATGTGAAGGAATTAGTAATGTAGGAAATAGGTAAGGTATGCTAAGATTATTTCTTATCGACTGTGGTGTATTAAGAATAACATGCATTGTATAATCTTAAAAAGAACTATTTGTTTACAAATATACTCTCCACATTCTTTAGCTTTGAGGGACTTCAAGGGCAATTTTATCTTGTAATCATGTTTATGCATGCATCAATAGTCTTGGTATTGAATACCATGGTTTGATATGTATTAGTAATACGTAGGATAATGCCAAATAGGATGTATAACCAATATAAACTAATACTTGTATTAGTTATACATAGGTTAAAAAAGTGTACCAAACAAGGAATTAGTAATACCAAAGCTAACACTTGTATTATTTTCTCTAATATATCCTACCAAACGACCCCACAATGTCAAAATTTTATGGAACACATATTTCACATGTACATATTTTAAGATTGCAGTTTCAGAATCCTACACAACTTAAACTGACCCCCTCAAATATTCCACATTACCACATATTTTACATTTCTCTTTTGTATGCCTGCAAGAGTTATTAACAAATTGGGGAATACAATGAGAATTCTCTTATGGGAAGGGAAGGAGGGAAAGAAATTTCATTTAGTAGAGTGGAAAAATATTTCTCAAGGATTTTATTTCACTATATTCTGCACAAGCATAACAGAAGTTTAACCTAGTCGTTTAAACTTTAAAGTCAGAAGTTTACTTCCTTCACCACCCTCTTTTTGCTTTCTATCGAATTCAATTTATGCAATTATAATGTTCTATATCTAATATTATCTTTATACTATATGCATATTATTAGTTGTTACGTTTTCTTCACTGTCTTTTTCCGTTTCATACCTACTATGATTTGTTGTACTCGAGGTGAGGGTTTTCTTCACTGTCTTTTTTCTATTTCATACCTACTTTGATTTGTTGTACTCGAGCCGAGGGTCCTCCGAAAACAGTCTCTCTACCTCCACAAGGTAAGGGTATGATCTGCGTACACTCTACCCTCCCCAGACTCCATTTTTGGTCAACCAATTAACTAAGCCTCAAATTTGCACTAGATGAGGTCAACTAGACCAATTCTATATCAACTCCTTCTAATTGGACCCCTATTTCATAATGATGATGTCCGGGTTAGCTTGAACACACATCGACCATTCTATCACATAAATTTTACCTCCACCAACACAAGTATTGGTAACTTTGTCGACTGAAGCTTCGGCAAATGGGAAGAAATTAATAGCAATGTTTGTCTCTATTGAGATTTGAATCATGGTCTCCCAGGTTACTTTATTGACAACTAGGTCACACTATAGGTGCACTATTGGGGACCATTTTGTTCCACTACTAAACAATTAGAAATAACTTGGATCACTTTCATTAATAGCATACATATAGCTTTGACAACCATAAAGGCATATGGCTTAGACATGCAGCATAAAGCATGTAACATATAACAAAAGGAGATGTGGCTAGAGCACTGTTTTAGTCCAGTTAAACGGCAATGAAATTAACAGTACTAAGCAAGTGAAATACAAAATAAAACACCACGTCTGATATTTAATTCTTCAATCCCTCTTTTTTCTCTCTATCAATTCGAAATATGTTGTGAATTTAAATATGTAGTTCCATACAAAATATTTTATTCCTCGACTCCAAAGTAGTTCAGGTAGTCTGCTGAATCCTTCCGCTCTATTCCAGTTTATTCTTATATTATACAACAACAATAACAACAAACCCAGTGAAATCCCCCAAAGTAGGGTCTGAGAAGGGTAAAGTGTGCGCAGGTCTTACCACTACCTCTTCCGAGGTAGAAAAGTTGTTTCAAAAAGACTCTCGGCTCAAGCAAATCAATTACTACCGCCATGTTACACTAACAGCGTAGAAAAATGAGAACCGTTAGGCCAACGGCTGGGAGATGCAACATACAGTAGAGAAATAACAACCTGAGTTGTGTTTAGAGCACCACTGAAGTCCAGTATTAGGATGTCAAAAATTTTATTTTTTTTATGACAAGGGAAATCAACAGCCGCTACCCTTTAGGCGCGCATAGGGTAAATCCCCCGCTCCTATGCAATAGCTCGCAGACCACATAGGAGAGGTAACCCGTTAGGATGTCAAAATTATAGTGTAGAGTAAGTAAACTTAATCTTTTATGTGGATATGAGATGAAACAAATTGAGGATTTTTCACCGTAGCTCATCAATCAATCAACTACGCCTCATCTCGAACTAGTTGGAGTCCTATAGGTCCATTCAGTTTCACCCGATCTTATTTCTTTCCAACACCGGCAATTATGGGGGTTTCCAAGATCGTACACATCATTCTCATTAGGTAGGGCATGTCAGGGCTCCTAAACAAACATTATGAATTAAAGGGCTTTACATAATTTCAACAACACCCATTGGAGTCCTTTAGCTAGGGTTATACAGTAGTACCTATGTTCAAAACTTATGGCCATATGGCAAATGCATATCTGTTTCTATTCAAGCACATACGTGGAGAAAAAGGCCATTGAATAGAAAGAAAAAAAACAATAAGCAGAAACATAGAACGGGATAGAGAGTGTGAGAGAGGGTATTAATTGAGCCTTTTTTACCGTAATTCATCAATCAATCAATCAACAGCACCTCATCTCGAACTAGTTAGAGTTCTACAAATCCATTCCGTTTCGCTCGAGCTTATTTCTTTCTAACACTTCCAAATAAGAAGGTTCCCCAAAATCATTCACATCGTTCCCATTCGGTAGGGCATACTCGATCTCCTAACAAACACTACCAATTAAAGAGCCTTACAAAATTTCACCAACACCCATTTCGAGTCCCATAGCTAGGGTTATAGTAGTTGTACTAACAAAAAAACTACGGCCATAGACGAATGCATATCTGTTGCTATTCAAGCTCAAGCATGGAGATGTTTAGAGAGAGAAACTTATATGCGGAAACATATATATAGAGAGAGAGAGAGGTTACCTGCGAAGACTAGGAGTGAGAGGAACTGAACGATTGATTGATTTGACGGAGAAATGGACAGAGATACGGCAGCGCAGTGCCCGCTGGGTGGTGGTGCGAAGGAGGAAAAGAAATGTGAGGGATCAGGGCTTTTTGTTTTTGGGATATAAACACTGTTGTGGCGCACCGATGGGTTACTTCAGGCTCTGGATACCAAGAAAATAAAAATTTTGTTGAAAGGGTTATCTCCTGAATATATAGATTTGAGTGTGTGATTTGAATTTAATTGAGACTTCAAACATTATTTTTTTAAAAATAAATAAATAATATATGCATAATATATAAAATTACTTTTTGAATTTTGTTTTATTAGATAGCGTCAAATTAAAGAGCACGTTTATGTGTTATGTTTTTACTATATGATAAAGTATTACTATTAAATATTTTCCATTGAAAAAAAAAATGCACGTGCCCTCGATTGTTAATACTTAAATAGATTAATCACTTATAAGATATTATCTCCTTAATCATAAAATCTAAAGCTTATTGCAATTGACAGTGATGTGAATAATTAAATAATGTGATATATTTAATGTAGCGTTTTCAAAATATAGTATTTAAAAGTAAAATATATATAATTTAAAAAATTAATAACAAATACTTAATAAAAGATATTAATTACATGGTTTGTATAAACTATTTATTTGATGCTTATAATTGAAGGGTAATTGAATGCTTTGGGTAAAACGTGTTCATCCAATGCGATTTACAGCCTTTGGTTTGTTCTCAACCATTTAAGGAAAGAGTTAATTTCCTAAACGATTATTTAAGTTTTGAAAATTGTCTTCAAGTAGCACTTTTACTTCATTTAAGATGAAAATATTACGTAATTATCATTATTTTTCTCAAAAACTACTAAACGCCTCAGAAGTGTTCTTCTCTCTTAAATGACATGCTAACATCATAATGTGGCATGTCATCCCATTAGGAAAGAAAGTGGTGTTTTTATTATGTCAAGTATATTTTGAGAAAAATACAAATAGTTAAGTGATATTGTAGTTATAAAAGAAAAA
Organism: Solanum dulcamara; assembly: GCF_947179165.1. Classification (NCBI taxonomy): domain Eukaryota; kingdom Viridiplantae; phylum Streptophyta; class Magnoliopsida; order Solanales; family Solanaceae; genus Solanum; species Solanum dulcamara. The sequence goes on along the minus strand of NC_077246.1, from coordinate 67,975,622 downwards.
AAAGTGATATTACTAGGCAATTTCCCAAAAATTGATAACTATTCAAGAAATTTACTCGATGGATATTAGAGAAGTAGGTGGACTATAATGGTGGTTAGTATTGGTGGTGGTGGCGGTGCTTGATACTTAGGGGTCATTTGGTAAAATTTGTTAGGAAAAAGAAAAAAGGCTCAAATATGCCATCGAATTTTGAGAAAATGCTTATTTATGTCATCCGTTAAAAGTTTAGTTCATTTATGTCATTGACGTTTGAGAAAAAAACCATATATACCATTATTTTTAACTCTGATTTTGCAAAACCAGCCAAACAACTTTTAACACTTTTCAATTGGAATTTTGAATCAAATGTACTCTTTTTGCTCTTTCTTCTTCAAGAACACATGGAGAGTACATTTGATTCAAAACTCCAATTGAAAGCTATTGTTAAAAGTTGTTTGGTTGGTTTTTCAAAATCGGAGTTAAAAAATAATGACATAAATAAACATCTTCTCAAACGACAATGGCATAGATGAGTCAAACTTTTAATTGATGTCGTAAATGAGCATTTTCTCAAAGTTCGATGGCATATTTAAGTCTTTTGCCCAGAAAAAATAATGCGTGTATTACCTTTGTGTATCAGTAGTACCTTATTTGGTACACTTTTTCAACCTATGTATAACTAATGCTTGCATTAGTATTGAGGAGTGTATTACTAATACATAAAAATCAGCAATACACTAAAATTCATGGTATTAATAATGTAAGGAAATTTAATGCATGCATTATCATATAACTCACTTGCTCCTCAAATTCTTTTTTACATCATTTCCACTATATTTGTGGAGGGTGTCTTTGTAAATATTTTTTTTAAAAAAAATACAATGCATGATATTTTTAATACACTAAATCAAATTATGCATAAGCATTAATGCAATCATAATTAATGCAAGCATTACTAATACAATCTATTTAACATATTTTTTTGCGCCTTACCAAACGAGCCCTTGGTTGCTTGGTGGTTGGCTTGATTGTTTAGGGTGGTTGTGCAGTGAAGACTAGTGGTACACGGGGGTGACAATGAATGATACTTAGGCCTCATTGGTTTGCACTTAATTAATGTCCTAATCTTAATCACTAAATGCGTTTATTTTTCTTATTATACAGTCACTTAATGAGTCTAAATATGTCTGAATAGTTAAAATCTATAATAAAGTCTTAATGTAATTAAGATGTATATTAAATTATTTGTATAGAGATGACAGTTAACCGCTACTTCATCTACTTTCACCCATCATCATTTCAACCACAACTACCGCCACCGTCAATCACCATCACTCATTATCCATAACCAACATCCTTGGTCCAACCGCAATCACCAAAATCATTATCACATCCATTAATCACTATCGATAGTTATCCCCATTAATCGTCACTGTATTCCGCTAACTGCCATCGCCATTCGACACCACCATTAGCTATCAATATCATTTCACTACTAATTATCAGTCGCTACCACCACCAATCACAGTTAATCGCTACTGACAACTATTATACGATAAGATACTACTCACAACTACCATCATCAGTCAACATTATTCCAAATTGACGCACGCAATCACAATCGTTAGTCATCACCATTAGTTCTCATATAAAGATTTAAAAATATTTTATTGCTATGATACTAGATCAATTAATATTTTGTTTGAAATTTATGCTTATTATTTTCTAAATAAAGACAAATTTTATAGATTTAGATATTGAGAAAACAAACCGTCTTAATTATTTAATATTCAGATTTTAATGCAACATCTTAATATGATGAACATTCATATTCAGATATTCTAATTTTAATGAAAATAAACGAGACCTTAATGACTTGATGATAACTGTCTACGATAGTTGTGAGGTGATTGATAGTAATAATAATGATGATAGTAATAATAAATAAAATTGTGTTAAAATATTTCACTTACTTAAAATTAAAAGTAAACATTTTAATGATTATATATTTTGTATAAAGTACAAATGATTCTAATCTATTATAAACTAATATATGATTGACCCAGATCTCATTTTTATGAAAATAAATTGAGTCTAAGTGCACATTTAACATCACGCTAAACAAGTTACTATATTAAAGTCCATGGCACTATGCCACTATTATTATTATAAAAATAAGTAACTAAAAAAGAAGTTTTTTTTACTATAAAAGCGATCCAACTTACATTTTATTTTTATTAACATTAAACTTTATCATGTGAAATATATATTATATTCATTTTTATGAAAATAAATTGAGTCTAAGTGCACATTTAACATCACACTAAACAAGTTACTATATTAAAGTCCATGGCACTATGCCACTATTTTTATTATAAAAATAAGTAACTAAAAAAGAAGTTTTTTGTACTATAAAAGCGATCCAACTTACATTTTATTTTTATTAACATTAAACTTTATCATGTGAAATATATATTTTTATATTCACTTGTTCATTTTTGAAGTCAACTTGTTCAATTAATTAGATTCATGTTGAATGGGAGATAAAAAGACTCAAAGAATATTCTAATTCACATGCCTCAAACTCAAAATATTTATTAAAAAAATAAGTGATTTTAAATATTTCACCATCTATCCAATGATTGATTTGTGATATAACACAAAACATTATATTATTTCACTAGTTCAGTGGTGAAACAAAAACTTCAAAAAAGTAATTTCTTATGCCAACAGATCCAACAACATATATATAAATCACGTATACACACATTTATATATTATAATTTTTAACGACTTGTTTTACTGTCAATATTATTATTATTTTTTAGTATTTTTATTGAAGCTTCATCATGTTTGTATCTTTCAAATCTCCTACTGAAAATATTTTTTTTTGAGCCGAGAGTCTATCAACAACAACTTCTGTAGCTCACATAGATTTTGTACTTTTCAAATCTCACCTATAAAATTATATTGAATAAGTTATTATTATTATAATTAATTTCTTAACATCATTTACCTCTTGACTTCCGCCTCGAAAAGAACGTGAATGCTCATCTATGTCAGTTTCCTCATGAACAAGTTAGTTCTATTACTCTATAGTTGTAAAATTACTATTTATTCTTCAAACAACAACAAAAGTGTAAATAGGAAAAAGTCACAAAGAAGAAAAACCCAATATTTGCCAACAATTATTGGATCAATCTGCTTATTGGGACTCCCACTTTCTGCTGCTGCAATTCAAGATTTGCTAACAATACAACAAAACCAAAAAGTATCTACCAATTATTTTGTTTTTATTTTATTTTTGCACACTTCCCATTGCTTATCTTATTCTTTTATCCTATTGGTAGAGAGCCAGCTAGCAATAGTAGAAGCAAAAAGATCCTTCAATGTTCAAACTCCACAAGGCTAGAAAGTGGCATAGTTGTAAATTACTTAAATATACATTTTATTTTATTATAATCTTAAAAAATAATTTATCATTCTAAAAAAATTTAAAAATCCTCTTTCGGATACATCGTTCTCTTCTCGCTGATAAATCTCTATCCTTCTCTCGGATACATTCCTCTCTTATGTATTCAGATATCCTATCCTATCTCTGATATACATCTCTATCTCCTCTTTAATACATCCCTCTTTTATGTATTCGGATGTCTGTTGATGTTCCCGAAAAGTATCCGAAATTCATAAATTTTTTAAAAAATTTGTAATTTGAAAAAGAGTAGGAAAATAATGTAATCTTCTCTTAACACTATGAGATTTATGTAAATTACACATTTTTTTAGTATTTGACATTTATATTGAGCTGACTAATATAAATTTGTATCGTGTTAAATTTATTAAGGAAGAAATTTTTTTAAAAGTTTTTTTCATTGTAAAAATTCAAGTCTGAGACTCTTAAATAATTATCAATCAACATTCTTCGAGTGAATGTTTTGGAGTAGATGTCGAGTTATGTCAAACTCATAAAAGTCTTGCTCACTAAGAAGAGGTCAATGAGTTTCAATATCATGAAAGGCACACATCATTGTATTTAATTCATTGATGAAAAAGATAGAGAATTTAGGAGTTTTCGTACTTAATCAAATATCAACACATAAATTATGATGAAGAAAATATATATTTTAATTATACAGAATTATAAATTGATAATCACACACCATAATTAACGTGTTGAAAATTTATAACCGGCAACTAAAATGCAATTAAAAATTATACTAATTATATTAGTTAAAATATATAAATAATTCACTTTCTAATCATTTTTTTTCTTAGCTTTCGTGGTTAAATAAATATTAACACATAAATTAAAATGGAGTGAGTACATATTTTAGTTATGTAAGATTGTTAATTAATAATAAAATACCATATTTAATGTATTGAATTTTTTATCTATCAACTAAAATACAGTGAAAATGATATTAATTATATTAATTTTAATATATAAATATTTCACTTTTTATAACAACGTAATTTGTTAGGATATTTTTTTAAAACTATTATAACAAAATATTATTGTAAAAAACATATAGTATAACATGATATATAAAAAAAATTATTTAAAAAAAAAATTAATCGTCGTAGTGAAATATCATTGCAGAAGGTGGTTGTTATAAAAATGCTTGAATTGTAATGCAGTCTACGAGGATAAATAATGTAGAAATTATAGTGTAGGAAACTATAATGAGATTTAACCACATCAAATATTTATATCGGATGAATATAATTACCATGATTAAGTAATTGAAGTAAAAAAATACCAATTAATCATGATTAAATAAAAAAAACTTTATATTAAACTCATGACATGCATGTATTGATTTGATGTAAACACGTGAGGAAGGATTTTTTACCAAAAATTGCAATGTAAAGATTATTTATTAGTTATAAATACTTAGTTCATTGTATTAAAAATAATAATATAATGTGTAAATTTTAATACATATATATATAATTAAAAAATTATGTATCCAATCCGAACTTGTTTAGACTAAAACATAGTTATTATTACTATATACACAGTTTTTATTTTTGTCCTTTAATAGCTTTAATTTCTGTATTGCTAATTCTTATATTCTTATTTCATATTATATCCCGCACAAATTAAATGAATATAAATATATATTTTTAGGACAAGATAATCTATAATCAATGCAGAGTTTATGAAAACGACAAACACAAATAAACAAATTTAATGCAAGTACATTATTATATTAGCTTATGCAGCAGACCAAACGGACCCTTATGATTTACGTGTTTTAGAACAATTTGTTATGCTATTTCAAGTCCAGATAAAGGAGAAAAACTGTAATAGGTCGGTAATCAACATAAAACTTGTTGATTCATATGAATCCTCATAATATAGTGATATGATATGAAGTTAAATAACAAAACGAGGTTTTATATAATTGATTTCAACTTATTTGAGGCTGAAACGTAGTTATCATTGTATATTAGATGCTTAATACATACAGAAACACTTGAAGTTAACACAAACTTTCACATAGACACCTCAACTAAGTAATCTTACCTTTTAAATACCTACAATAAGACCCAAGTGTCTAGTTTGACATTTTTTTTGACTTAACAACTCGCGTGATTTTCGCATGAAATATGCACGTAAAATTTCATTAAAGCCAATTCAATTCATTGCAAAAAAAATTTAGAAATTTATTCAGATTGTTTTCCTCAAAAGTTTTAGGTGAATATCGTATCGAATATGTTACTTCTTTGTTATTTCCTTTTTTGTTGTTATCTCCTTTTTTGTTGTAATCTACTTTTAATGCAAGTTGATTATCTCGACACTTGATGAAATATCCTTTTATTTATTTTCAAGCAAAAAGAGATTCAAATCTTATTTATTCATCATAATTTTTTTTCATAAATAATTATAATGCGTAAACAACGAGCATATCTCCGTAATTTCTCCCCTCTCAGAATAGGCCTAAAGTAGATTGACATTTCATTTTCTGTCTTGATAATAGATAAAACATCAAATCAAGAGATTCAAATCTTATACATTCATCGTAAATTTTTTTCATAAATAATTATAATGCATAAACAATGAGCTTATCTCCGTAATTTCCCCCATCTGAGAATAGGCCTAAAGTAGGTCGACATTTCATTTCCTGTCTTGATAATAGATAAAACATCAAATCCTAGGTCTCAACTTTATAATATACGTAAAATCATTGGTCCAAAAATCTTCATATTATTTTTTTCCATAAAAGAAAAAGGTAAGACTAGATAAAGAAAAAAATTTCAACAAGATTTCTCCTTTTTTTCCCTGTTCTGTCAGTTCTCTCACTCTGTACCTCCACTAATACTTACATGAAGTACTATTTCTTGATTCTTTGATGTTGGGTTTTTATTCTTTCACAAAATATCTGAGTTTCATTTCATGGGTAATCTTGTGAAGCAATGTAATTTAATCAACAAAGGTAACAAATACCCAAGTGGGGTTTTAGTTTTGAAGGGGATTTTCATCTTGGTTAAGGAATCTGGTGAAATGTATTGTCTTGGTACTGTATAATTTAGTGTTTTTGCAAACCCCCTTTTACTCTACTGGGAAAATCAATGAACCCCAGATAAAAAGTTTGGGTCTTTTTGAAGTTCTGATTGTAGTTTTTACTTTTTTTATTTCTATTGTCGTGTAGTTCTGGGTGGATTGAGGAGTTTAGTGAATTGTCTTGGTATTGTATAATTTTGTGTATTGCAACCCCTTTTACTCTCCGGGAACAGTGATGAACCCCAGATAGATTTTGGGCTTTTATTTTTTGTTTTTGAAGCTCTGATTGTAGTGCTGTTTTGCTTTTTTCTTCTGTTGTTGTGTAGCTCTGGGTGGATTGAGGAGTTTGGGGGAACTGTCTTGGTACTGTATAGTTTTGTGTATTGTAACCTTTTTTACTCTCCTGGAACAGTGATGAACCCCAGATGAATTTTGGGTTTTTGAAGCTGCTGCTTTTACCTATTGTTATGTAGCTCTGGGTGGATTCAGGAGTTTGGTGAATTTTTCTGGAAGTACTTGAATAGAGTTAAATGCTTTAGTGAAGTAATGGCTGCAGAGTCTAATACAGGGTTTCACCAGCAAGCTTTATTATTTCAATCAGGGGCAATTGGGAGCTCATCATCTCAGATGATGTTGATGAGTGATTACTACAGTCACCTTGGAATGAATTTCGATGTAAATAATAGTGGTGTAGGAGGAGGGATGTTGTATTCAGGGAATCCAACAATGATGACAACCAATAACACTAGTAGCAATAGTCCAATAACTAGTCAGTATGGAAGTTGTTCAGATTCTTTTCTTATAGATACAGTGCCAGGGCTCAAGCATGATACGGGCCTCGCTGTTGAATGGACGGTCGAGGAACTTTACAAACTGGAGGAAGGACTTATCAAGTTGGTAGATTTATTTTGGGTCTCTTAATTAATATAGATGCTGAGATATTTTTGAGTCTATCCATGTTTGTGACAAAAATATATATCCTTACGCATGTATTTGACCTTCAAACTTTTTTGTTAATAGGTATGCCAATGAACCACGTATAATGAAATACATTAAGATTGCAGCCACACTCCGCGATAAAAATGTCCGTGATGTTGCACTGAGATGTAGGTGGATCTCGGTGAGCTACCCAGTGTGTTTAATATCTCTCAATTACTTGACTGTATCTATCTCTATCCTTCATCTCTTTTGTAGAAGCTATTTCTGATGACTCCTTTCATTAGTCTGAAGCATTTTTTGTCATAGCTGATGCTTGTTGAGAAAGACTTGCTTACATCTTTAGTTATTGTTTGTCAGAGAAAGCGAAGGAAACAGGAAGACTATAGTTTGGGGAAGAAAGTGAAAGACAGGAAGGTGTGCTATCATCTACTTTACTTCCTTTTAATCCTTTTCCTAACTTCCCTTTATCTCGTATGGTATACAAATTACTTTGATTTACTTATCTAAGGTCCTCAAAGTCTAGACTGATCAGACATAGTGAGTTATTCAGTTATCCAATAATTCTTGAATCTGGGAGTTTTTAGAAACTGTTCACGGTAACTTTTATGTTTGAAAATTCTTTGGTCATGGTAGTTTAAAGAAATGTGCATGCTTTCAAATGTAATTTTACTATTCTGACCAAATACTAGCTTATCTGTCTAAATGTGACATCTTTGTTTCCAGCTATAAGCAGAGAGCAAGTTTGATAATATTAGGAGAGAATTTTTATGTGAAGGAGATAAAGTGGATAATACTTTCCCGGCAGCGAAATGGAGCAAAGTAACTAAAATAAAGGAGAGGAGTTATGGATAGAAGTTTGATATTGCGAAGCAAGAGTTTATTGTATTACTGGTTGTGGAGATATTGCCAGGTTCCAATGACCTTTAGGAACAGGTGATCCGATTATCTGGAGGAATAAAGCACATCGTAAGGTGGTTGGGTTTTGTTGGATTGTCACATTTGATGCTTGTTTGACACAATCAACTCTGCAGAAGATAAGATTTTAATGTGTAGTAGGTGTTATAGGTGTGAGATTTATGGTTAAGATACAAGCCATCTGTTGCTACACAGCTAGTGGTTAGGCAGCTATGGAGTTTGTTTCTGAACGTTGATGGGCTGATAGTTTAAAAAGATGAGTGATATTGGGTGCCTAGGACTGAAGGAGGCTTTCTTAATCTATACAGGAAAGGAGCTGAGAAAACAAAGAAGGAGCATATATTATTAACATACCAGCTTGCCCTTTTTTCGGGTGATTTGGAAAGAGAGAAAAGAGAGGTATCTATCATAGAGCAAACAAAATCTACAAAGCTATCAGCTGGAATCCATTGGGGACAAAAAAAACCAACTATATAAATACGAAAGACATTTAGCTTTGAGCATAGATTGGCTAGTTGAGAGGCCATCAAAACATCTTCTATTTCTTTCATTCCAGGTAGTCCAAAAGATGGAAGCTGGTATCATCTTCCAAATCTTTTTGATGGTGCTGTCAACTTTCCAGTGGCTCCAGCCTTTTGGTGTAACTTGTTAAATGCTCATGAATTAGATATTCATATAGGTTTTCCAGCCCCTTTTGAGATTAATTGGGAGTGAGTTTTTGCAACTGTAAATTTTCATTGCCTACTTGTGCTGGCTTTTAATGAGTAAATTCTGTCTAAAATGAGATCCACTTGATAGGTGTCTTATCATATGTTAAAATGTCCTTGTCGAGCTATTTTATCTAACTGTTGAGTCAGTATAGATGTATAGTTACTCACTCACACCCAACTATTTAGTATTTATTCTCTTTCTCGAAAGTTAACTAAACTTGTTAATGAAGAGGAAGAGGGTGCAATCTTTATTACCTGGAATCAATGGCAATTGAAAACAGCTAGTTAAATCAATTTTGAAAAAGAAATGACCTCTTCCCTGTATTTGTAGAGTGCGATTCAACATTAGAGAACTTGATCATTTAACCAAAAAGAACTTCTTAAGTATTATAATCATACTACTGTTGCTGGACCAAAGAAAGTTCTTTCTGTCTTGCCTATGACTATCCAAGAATTTCAATGTTTGAATCGAGGTTTCAAATGGTAAAGATTATCTGATTTTATTTATTTTAGAATTTTTTTCATAAAAAAAGTTCCTACCTGTCTTGCTGGATCTTTTGGGACTTTGTTATTATACTTCCTGCTGTTACATAGTAGAAACTATACCGGTGCTGATGGGTGTGAGTGTAGGGGCAGGTGGATTTTGTCATTTCTTCTCTTTACTGAGGCATCACCTTGGAGTAACTGGTAAAGTTGCTGCCATGTGACCAGGAGGTCACGGGTTCAAGCCTTGGAAACAGCCTCTGGCAGAAATGCAAGGCAAGGCTGCGTACAATAGACCCTTGTGGTCAGGCCCTTCCCCGGACCCCGCGCATAGCGGGAGCTTTAGTGCACCGGGCTGCCCTTCTCTTTACTGAGGCATCACCTTTTTGTTATTAATGGGAAGGAGCAATAGGATTGTCTACATATCTAGTAGAATGTGCCAATTGGTTTTGCGTTTTGCCTCTGCTTCAGGAAAATTTCTGAATGGTCACATTTCAGATCACTAATGAACTAGTAAATTCTACTTTTAGAAACCGAATTAGTGGAATTACTTTTACGAAAGTTCATATGTTCTGCCCTAGTTACAGTATGTCATGACTCATGACATTAATCACTAATCATCTCTCTATGTATGTCTATTGGGATGTCTCTATCTACATGCATCTTTCCTTTTGCATATTTTATCATAGAGAAAGAAAAACATTACATTTTTCATGCTTCTTCAGGATAAATTAGCAGAAATATCCTCAAAGAGTAGTGCATCTGCTTCACTTATGAGCTTGGCTCCATATTCCCTCTCCATGAATCATCATGGCCATGGTGATGTTTTGCCATCAGGAGGTTAGTTTCACCTGTTTATCAATAGGAAACTATTCTTCTCCATTTTCCTTTTGCCAGAAAACAAAGTTGTTCTATGACCTCTCTAACTAAATAGCTGTTTCCTGAAATTGACTTAAATGATCTTGTAACAGATAATTGCTTACCTAATAATACCTGATGCAGCTAGATAATGTTTCTGGTTAAAAGTGTGTGTGTTATTCATTCTGGTATCAGATGAACAGCAATCTGCTATAGTGAAAAATATAGAAATATCATTTTATTAAGCTTCTTCTTTCTTCTGTGATAAAATCTAATGACAATATATTCACTCTTAAATCTTAATAACAATTCGTTATTTAGCTTCTTCTTGCACAATTCACAATGCTTAGTTTGGAAATCACTATCCCGATAAAGTGAAGGAGATGGAAAAAGGTTGTGTTGCATGTTTTTGTTTGAATGGGAAAGGGAAGTTTAAAATAAGAAGAATTGGGATGTTACAAGTTGATCATATTTGAACTGTTTGTGTGGGTTGCACAACTTTCTTGTAACCTAATTTCGGGAAACAAGATTTGTAAGGATAAATAGAGGAAGGGAGTGAAAGTGTGATCTTGTACGTGTTCCGAATGCAAGTATACTGTTGGTTTTTTTAAAAGATGGGACAGCAAAAAAAGAGTTAAAATGACTCTCTTTGGATTGAAATGACTTTCAATTGCTTTTCAATAATTTTATTAAGCATTGAGGGGCTTTAAATAGCCAACATAAAACATAATAGTTTGAAATTTAAAACTAACTAAAATATCTCAACAAACTAATCTATCTAATAAAAATTTAAAATTCAAATTATCCTAAACTTAAGCAACTTATTAGACTAAAAATTACTATAGTAACTAAAGTAAATTTCAACACTCCTCCTTTGCTTTATTTACTGCAATTTATAAAATTACTACTCCTCAAATTCCGCTTTAGTGGTTGGTGATTCTTTGATCATTTTTGAACTTGCAAAATTTCTTCTTCTTTCTTTTTCTTCTTTTGATTTTGTGCTTAAAAAGCACCATCTATGATTTTCTCTTGTTTGAAAGTGCTTTCATTTGGAAATTCGGAGTTGCAAAGAGTTGTTGTGATGATTTTTCTTCCATCACAATATCACATAAAAGATATGTTTCATAATATGATTTCATTTTCAATGACCAATTCTGATAGTTTTTGTCAGTGAAACTTTTTTGGGCATTCAAAGAGAGACTGCTACTTGACATCCTTTTTTTAGGTTGAAAATTGATTTAAAATAGCCTATGCGTTGAAAAAAGCACGGGTTGAAAATAGCCCTGGTGGGTTAAAATGGATAGCCCTTATGGGTTAAAAAGGTAGTCCTTACGGGTTAAAAATTGTATGGTAGTTCTTTGAAAGAACTCACAGATCCCGTAAGATCAATAAAGCTCTTGATGCCACTGTTTTTTTTTTAAAAAAATGGGGCAGCAAAAAAGGAGTTAAAATGACTTTCTTTGGATTGAAATGGATTTCAATTGTTTTTCAATAATTTTATTAAGCATTGAGGGGCTTTAAATAGCCAACATAAAACACAATAGTTGAAATTTAAAACTAACTAAAATATCTCAACAAACTAATCTATCTAATCCCCAGACCCCACGTTGTGGAATTTCACTGGGTTGTTGTTGTTGTAAACTAATCTATCTAATAAAAATTTAAAATTCAAATTATCCTAAACTTAAGCAACTTATTAGACTAAAAATTACTGCAGTAACTAAAGTAAATTTCAACTTATACAACTGTCAAAATGTTTTATGTTTGACCAATTTATTCACGCAAACACTGAAATATGTCATTTTGCATAATCTGGTAAAACTCTTACTGAAATTACTGATCAATCTTGTTCTTGTGCTAATACTATTGTGAAATTCTTATGTGTTTTTGGTTTTGTATCTTGAGTTGTTTCATTCAGCTTTGCCTCTAATTGTCTAACTGGTTTTTGTGTTGCTTAGCAGCATTACTTGGAACAAGGCGTCTATTGGAAGAAAATAATCAGGCCCTTAACAAAATTTCAGCTAACCTCTCAACGTTCAAGGTATCAGTCTCAACCTCTTGTTTATAGAATGAAACTTATGAAATAATTGGGGGAGAATCAGAAAAACAAGATGCGGACTTCTTGTTGAAGGACTTCAATAGTTTTCTTGAAATGGAAGATGACTTGTAGAAAATTTTCTGGGGATGATATTTATTAAAAGCCATAGCCCAACAGGGAAAAGAAAACATTGGCTCTGTTAATACTGACAAGAAAAGAGCTGGACAAGTCTTGCTCTCTCTGCGGCAATTTTCTGATTCTGCAGCATCGTTTCTGATCCTTTAGTGCTAACATAAGTTTCATTCACGCAGCATTATAAGCTTGTCTAAGGCGACTCATGTGTGATCATATCTTGTTTAATGAGAAAAGAGCTGCATGAAGACAGGGAACTCGAGAGAGGGGAAGATTTTTTTCCCTTGGGGCAAGAAGTCTATCGAAATCGTTTCACACAATCAGACAGAATTTTCATGGTTTTAATATATTGCATTGAGAAAAAGCTTGTGTAAACAGAGGAATAATCAACCAGTGAAGTTTCAGATGCTGCTGCCAAATCATATGAAGGGCATAGCCATCATATGCAGGAAAATGAGTAAGTTGGCTGAGATCTCTGGATGTTTTTTAGTACAAAAATTTGATATGAATGGTCAGTTTGGACGCATAGAAGAATGAAGATGAATGAGGAAGTTGTGATTAACATTTATATATGTTTCTTCCAAATTGATGATGAAACAAGGGGTCAATGTTTGGTATGGTGGATGAGGATATGCATGTGATCAGGAAGAACCCTTTATCAGAAACTATCAAGGCACAAATGGGCGAATAGAATTATTCAATACTGGTATGACAAGAATCAAACACCTGGTGGAAATCATGCTCTGGATTCTGAAAAAATGGAATTTCACTTGGCCAAACAGGTACAGAAAACGTGACAAGGCCATGTCACGATGGGTTGGATAATGTCTGAGGGTAATTGTGAGAGAATAAATATCATTAAATACCATGTTATTAAATGGGAATAGTTGATTAAGCCAATGAATAAAGGAGGGTTTGGTGTCAAAAACCTTTCAAAGCACAATACTGGTTGTTGAGGAAGTGGCAGGAAATAGACTAACACTTGGTGTAAAAGTAGGGAGGTAGGTTGCAAAAGAGCAGTGGTGGTGCTTGAAAACAGTTGCAACCTCACATGGTGTGAATTTCTGGATAAAATCATAAGGCAGCTGGAGGTGTTTGGAAATTCATTAGATATAAAGCTGTGAATGGAATGTAAAATTTTGGACAGATTGTGGTTAGGTATGTTGCATTGAGGGAGAAGTTTTTATAACATACCCAGATTTGCCGCTCTTCTGGAGGCTCTGATTGGATAGAACATCTCCTCAGAACTTTATACCATGACTGTCCACAACAACAACAATATACCCAATGAAATTCCACAAGTGGGGTCTGGGGAGGGTAGAATGTACGCAGAGACCCTCGACTCAAATATGTCGGCCCCAAATATGAGAAAAAACCAATTTATATAACATAACGGCAAAAAAAAACAATACGATGCAAATTTTACAAGGCAAGAACAATAACAAATACAACATACTAAGATACTCAAAAGGCAATAACAACACAACTATAATGATACGCCTAGAGCTACAACTAATCCTAAACTGTCACAATGCATGACATCATTCTATCCCTACTAGCCTTCTACTCCTACTAACCTTCTACCTTAATCCGCGACCTTCACTCCTTTCTATCTAAGGTCATGTCCTCGGTGATATGGAGTAACGCCATATCCTGTCCAATCACCTCATCCAAATTCAACCGCTCACACCTCCTAACTGTGGCATCGACACCCCTCCTCTGCACATGCCCGAACCATCTCAACCTTGCTTCTCTCATTTTGTCTGCCACAGGGGCCACTCCTACCTTCTCCCGAATAGCCTCATTCCTAATTCCATCACTCATAGTGTGACCACATATCCATCTCAACATCCCCATCTCCGCAACATGCACCTTCTGAACATGCGAGTTCTTGACTGGCCAGCACTCCACTTCATATAACAACGCCGGTCTAACCACCATTCTATAAAACTTACCTTTAAGTTTGGATGGTACCTTCTTATTACACAGGACCCCAAAGACAAGCCTCCATTTCATCCATGCTGCCCCAATGCGGTGCGTGACATTATCATCGATGTCCCCACTACTCTGGATGATGGATCTAAGATACTTAAAACTTTCTTTCTTGGGGATAGGTTGATTGGCAAGCCTCACTTCTATGCCCTCTTCATCCATCGCAACACTGAATTTGCACTCCAAGTATTCTGTTTTGGTCCTGCTCAATTTGAATCGTTTGGACTCCAGAGTGTGTCTCCAAACATCCAACTTATCATTGACTCTGTCCCGAGTCTCATCAATCAAAACTATATCATCTGCAAATAACATACACCATGGAACATCCTCTTGAATAGACCGTGTCAGCTCATCCAACACGAATGCAAAAAGAAACGGACTCAGCACAGATCCCTGATGTAGTCCCATCTCAATAGGAAAATGCTCTGAGTCATCTCCCACCGCCTGAACCCGTGTCTTGACTCCGGCATACAAGTTCTGTATCGCTCTGATATACACCATCGGGGCACCTTTAGCCTCTAGACACTTTCAGAGAATATCCCTTGGAACTTTGTCATAGGCCTTTTCAAGATCAATGAATACCATATGAAGATCCCTTTTTCTTTCTTTAAATTTCTCCATCAGTCTCTGCATAAGATGGATTGCTTCAATAGTCGACCGCCCCGGCATGAATTCAAACCGATTCTCCGAGATTGACACTCTTGGAAACACTCTGAGGATAGAAGAAATGATATAATCAACTGGAAACACACTGAGGATAGAAGGTTTTCTGTGAACAAGCTCTACAGGATGGAAGTAGGATCTCTTCAATGAATCAGATTGGCAAGGTGGAGGCAGATTTGGACAAGTCAGGCATCAACTAAGGTGAAGTGTTTTGTATGGTTGGTGGCCAAGAGAGCATGTCTCTCGCAAGAAGTGTTGAAGAAGAAGGGCCAACAAATAGTATTCAGATGTTTTCTCTGCAATGAGACAGATGAGACCAACAATCACCTATTCTTGCATTGCAAAGTCACTTCCCAGCTTTGGTCCATGTTCTTGAAACTCACAGACAACAACTGGACTATGCCCGAACACACTGCTGACCTACTGAGCTGTTGGATTAGGAGAGGAGAAAGTAAGAGCCAGAAGAAATGGCGGAGAATGACCCCAGCTTGCATTTGGTGGATAATATGGAAGGAGAGAAATGGAAGATGTTATGAGAATAAAACAAATTCCATTCAGAAAGTGAAAGAGAAATGTATTTGTCTCCTTTTATTTTTGGTGTAAGGAGTAAAGTACAGAGGAAGTAGAACAGTTAGTAGATTTGTTAGGTTCACTGTAATTAGCCTTTTTCTCCTTTTCTTGTTAGCAACTTTTTGGAGGTCCCCAGCATGTCCTTAATGCCGAAGAGAGCAATTACCAATTTAAAAAATAAAATAAAAAATCTCCTCCTCACAGAATGACCACAGCTGGGACAGGAAGTTTTCCAGAGCTGGAAGGTGATAGTAGTAAGTCAGCTATGTCAATAAAACATGGATTTGATTGTATAGGCCCTGATACTCATGGACGAAGAAAAGAGTTGAAAGATTCACAGTTAAATGTTTTTTTTTTGCAAGGAGAAGAAGGAAACCAACAATCATCTGTTTCTCCATTGTAGGATTAGCACACAGATCCGGTCTCTGTTTCTAAGTATGTCTCAAGAAAATTGGGTAATACCAGAACACACTGCTGACCTACTCATCTGTTGGATAAGGAGAGGAAGGAGCTAAATTTTGAAAAACATATGGTTGTCAACATGGAGAGAGAGAAACAACAAATGCTTTGAGGATATCTCTAACCCAAACCAGAAAATTAACGAGAATTGTATCAATACTTTGTATTTTTGGTGTAAAGAAGAGGGTATAGAAGAAGCTTAACAGTTAGTAGACTTTTCAGGATCTCTGTAATTACTGTAACTTTTTACTTTTTTCTTGGTCCATAACTTTTTGGAGGTTGCCAGCATGTCCTTAATGCTGAATAATACAACTTTACCATTTTCAAAAGAAAATTGTTCTATGCTCTAGTGGTCACACTTGGCACATGGTCAGCAGTTCCGCCGAAAATTAAATAGAAGCTACAGCTCTCCTGGAGGTAGTTGGTTGAACGACAGCGCTGGAAGCAGTCCTTAGTTTGGATAACCACAAAAGAAAGAAGAGGAGTTGTGCCATAGATATTTCATGTGTGGGTGGGATGGTGAAGCAGTCAACCATCTCTTTATATTGGTAGGTGTTGATCTTTTTTATGTTCAAGGTGGAATGGCCATACCAAAGCCAGTGATGGATTTTCGATGTGTTGCAAGAAAATGTTTGGGGAAACTAGAAGATTTTGGCCCAGGGAAGGAAAAGAATAGGAGGTGCTTTGGAGTTTGGAGGACATGCTCTAGCTATAAATGCCTAAAAATCTAGTTGTTTGAGAAACTTGTTTTTGGTGTAATCAATGTTATCTAACAACAACAACATACCCAGTATAATCCCACAAGTGGAGTCTGGAGAGGGTGGGGACGACAACAACAACAACATACCCGTGTAATATCATAAGTGGAGTCTTGGGAGGGTGGGGTGTACACAGCCTTATCCCTACCTTATGAACTACCTTGTGAAGGTAGAGAGACTGTTTCTGATAAATCCTCGGCCAAGTAAAGCATATTAAACTATCTTATCTAAATGACTTGGAAAACTATATGGATTTTCTGAACACTCTAGGAATGTAAACTTTGTTAAGTTTGCACCCCGACTAAGCACCTCAAATGGCGTTTACTACCTTACATTATAAAGAAAAGCACTTTAAACCGGTGCTACTTTTTATACAATAGAAACACTAACAAGAAAAGAAGGAAGGCTCATTAATATGAGATTACAGGTATACAATGACAAAAGATTGGGCCAATTTAATATTAAGTACTTTTAAACCACTCTTCTAAAATGAAATTAAGATAATTCTGAATTGCTCTTGTATATGTATAGAAACACACACCCAGGGACACATTTAAGTTGCTGATTCCTTGTAACCATATCCAAGTTTTGTCTGTGTTCACATTAACTTTTAATGAGCCTGATCCTTCGACAGCAATGGTAATTACCACGACTTGAGAGTGCATGTAACATAGGTCATAAAAAAGATCGGTGACATTTTCATCTGTTGGCCTTTCTGTGTCAGCTTTGGTAGTCCTTTTAGTTTGAGTACAAAGAGAATGGTGATACTTGTTATTTACTGTTAAAATAATAGAACTAAGTAGGTCTCAGGTTCAAATCCTAGCAGAGGCAAAAAACACTAGGTAATTTCTTCCCATCTGTCTTAGCCTTGGTGGACAGAGTTACCCGGTAACTATTGCTAGTGGGAGGTGGTAGGTGTCCCATGAAATTAGTCGAGGTGCGTGAAAGCTGGCTCGAAAACCACAGTTATTAAAAAAAGGAACGAAGTAAGAAAACTAATGTGGGAATTGAATGAGGTGTATAAAATCCTTGGAAAAGTAAAAATAAAGAAGATGGAATTATTTAACTTTTTCTTCATGGATTAGTCTTTTTTTTTGTTTTTATTTCTGTTTCTATCGCATCTTTGGGAGGGCGACTGGCAGATGTTCCTACCTTACTATTTTCTATTTTGCATAGCTTCTGATATCTGATGTCAATATGTAAATGAGCAGTTGCAGGACAATGTTGATCTCTTTTTCCGGACGAAGAACAATTTAACTGCGATTTTAAATAAGTAATTCTATCATCCTTTTTATTTGCCACCATGCTGACTTTTAATTGTCCTGCCATTCATATAATACTACTGTTATTATGTCATTTCAGCATGAAAAATATGCCAGGGATTATGAGCCAAATGCCACCACTTCCAGTCTTCTTGAATGAGGAGCTCGCTAGTAGTCTTTCGCCTAGTTCAGCCCAGGTGATCTTGCTTTTTGCACCCTTTTTTAGACACAACGTTCAATTCTTATGCCATATCACTAGGGTTGATCCAGCGCCTTACTGAATCGGTTCTTCAAGTTCCACCATATCACTAGAATTACCCTGTCAATAGAACTTCTGTGTGGTCGTCTTAAATATGCTCCAAGTTCATCTATGTTAAACAAGATTTCTTGCAACATGTCATGATGGTGATGGATCCCTCTATTTCCCCAGCCGATGATGTTTGGCTGCAGAAGTGGAATCCAGTTGAAACAGGAGCCAGCTTGTTGATAGAGAATGCTCGGTGCTCAGTTTGGGTTATTGGCTAGTGTAAGTGCACAATTTTGTGTAAATGCATAAAACAACTGGCGGTACTTACATGACTAGGTCAATGAGAAGAACGTTTTTGAACCATTTTCGGAAGCTGAATATCTGAGCAAGAAGTATCAGGAAATAACAGCCTTTTTTCGTCATCCCATATCAGGCGAGATTATTCCACCTTTCTGTGTGTAAATTCGAGAAACAAATATAACTTCGAAATCATCCTTTCGTTGTGTAATTGTTCTCTCTTTTTTTTTCTTCCTAATTTGCTGTAAAAATCAACAAATTATTGAGTATTGGATTGAAATGAACTCAAATAGAGCAGAATTGATGTAAATGATTTATATAGTTGATCGTAACTAGTTTGCAATTTAAGTATTAGTTGTTTTCAGAAAAGGGTGACTGGCTAGCTAATCCCAATTCGCCCCGTGAAGTCCTACTTCAGGGGTTAAGTACTTTATACTAAAGACGATTTCATTTTCAGGTTCAACTCAACCTCTTTACCTTAAGAGGAAGTACACGTTAAAGAACATATTTACATAGAACGTGAGCTGTATATACAGAGGTGAATTTGTTGTAAAGGGTATGTATTTGTACTAAATTCAAACTGTTCATAAAGAAAGATTTCTGGTCTACATGTGGGAAGAAACGGTACAAGTAACTTTACAAAGGATCCTGATGCTGTTTAAGAAATTCAACAAGTAGATGAGACTAGATTTTCACCAAACGGTTCATCATCTACTATATATATATATATATATATCTACTATATATATATATATATACACACGTAAAGAAGAATATTTTGACCAGTATGTGTATTGTGATTTGCCAACAAAGGAGACTCGAACAAATTGTGCCTGCTCAACTGAAATTTAGGGGCAAGTTAGAGGGGCTGCGTATGTGTTTGGCATTCGCCGTTTAACGTGCACTCTCACAAGTCAGATGTTTTCAATTTCCTAAACTTTGATCTTGGTTCTATGCTTTATAAATCTGTGCCTGCTCACACCTATATCGAAGACAAAAATCATTCCCAAAACCGCGAGACAATGCACCGCCCATCCCCAAACCAACCAACACAACAACAAAAGGAGAAACTACAACTTAACGAGAAGGGAAATATGTTTACAGCCGAATAGAATTGTAGAGACGGACAGCTTCTACAACTTCCATCTGCCTTGTGCATTGTCTGGCATATACTAGAGAATGTAGTCATATTGGAAATGGCCAAATTGCACACTGATTAAGAACCGAATGCGCACTATGAAAAATGCTTTGCACAAGTATCAAATATTCTGTAACGGTTTGGTTTCGATAATTTAACCACTAGCCTTAATAATTAAGTCTATTCCAGGGCATACTTTGTTCACCATTAAATAATTTATTAAAAAGGCAGCACTAAAATTTGATAATAATTCACTAGCTAATCCTGCAACAAACTTCACAAGTTCATGTCAACCAACTTCTTGTAGAGAATTCTGTCATCTCTCCCGGTGTTGCTCTCTATAAGTGCACTTTGCACAAGTTCCTGGGTGACATGTGTTATTGTCAGCAGACATGCAAAGTAACCCAGTAAAGGTACAACCAATATACGAAATAAACCAACCTTGACATCTCTGTGAGAAAGGAACTTCCCCAAGTTGTGGAGGATTAGTCTCATATCTTCGACCTGATAAAGGCATACATGATTGAGTTCCCTATGCAACAAGTAGAGAGAGAGAGGAAAGGACAAAGCTTAGTTGGTTTACCCTAACATATCCCGCTCTGTTTCGGTCAAAGAACCTGAAGGCCTGTTCCAAAGCAAGAAGACATCAGATAGAGAACATAAAGAATGATTAATAGAAATTAAGAGAGAAACCAGCAACTTACCTGCAACAGCTCTTTGTTAACCTCACCCAGAGCAATTCTAGTATTTTTTTCCACCTTTGTCGTCTCTTCTTTGCTGCCTGATTCCAGATTTGGCTTTATCTCAGAAGCTCCTTCATCTTTGCTGTTTCCAGACAGTTCACCTCCAGTATCAGCATCAGTTTGCATTTCCTCGGCATTTTCCTAATCAGAAACATACAAGATTACAGTAAATACTACACCAAATCTAGTCTCTTCATTTCCACACCCTTGCTGCAAAACCAACTTACCAATCAATGGGTTCAAATTATTGTTTGTCTACCTCAATATGCGGAAACAAACATATAAAATTTGTAGTGGCACTACAATTTCATATTATATAGATCAATGTTCACCAATGAACTCTCTTTTATTTCACCAATAAGCTGTTTGATAAAGTTTATTTCACCAATAAGATAATAAAAAAAGTTAATTCACCAATTACCAAATTATACAAGTATTTCTTGTGTTGGCAAAAAACTTCTACATAAACTACACTATCCCAATCCTCTATTGAGTCTTAATTGTACCAGAATATCCAAAATATTCTTGAAAATAGATGCAGAGCAGTGTTTCTTCATATTGCTAATTTAGTAAGACTCTGATTGAATTATATAAGAAACTGAAAATACCTACTGCAACTAATATTTACCGACAATGTTCTCGCTAAATGAGATCAATAAACAGCAAATTCCAAACATAACTAAGTACACAGAAAACACAACATAAAAGAATTGTTAAGTGGTAGCAAGAGAAGACGGAACCTTTGACTCCTTAGCCTGGCCATCCTGTGGGCTTGTGTCTTGCATTTCTGATTCTTCCTCTGGATCTTCCTCCGGATCTTCATCCATCTCAGAGTCATCATTCGCATCTTCATCTGGTATAACTGTCTCTTCAGCATTATTTAGTGATGTAGCCTCTTCCTTGAAAGGCGATTTCTCATCTTCTTGATCATGTTTGCCATGTGATTCAGTTTTAGTAGATTTGGCATCCTCCATATGTTCATCTGTCTTCTTTGCACGCTTGGCTGATTTTTCCTCACTTTTCTTCTTGGATGATTCTTCTCTCTGTCTTTTCTGCTGGTTTCGCTTGATCAAAAACTTAGGGCGCAATTTCTATTATAGAAGTAACATAATGGGCAAGCGTTAAATAAAAACTTGCAACAGAAATATCATTTCTCAGGGAACTAACTGAATAATATGACTTGCACAAACCTGAAGAAAAGTTAAGAGACGAGAAGCCATGTTATAGTAGAGCATTTCATACAGGGATTCTGCAACAAGTGAGAGCTGCGAAAGGGATAAGCAAAAGGTGACGCAATAACATCCAATTGAATCAAAAGTACAATAATCAATTCACTGATGATGATTTAGTAAAATCATAGGACAAGTATGTGATTTCCAGCAAAAAGTACAGCCATGGTTGTTTTATATTCTAAGAAGTTTATACCTCAAATCTTGATTCTTCCATATCCTTATCAGTATAATCCAACAAAGAATCCAATGAAAGAGACAATGATCGCAACTGTAAGCATAGGAACACAACAACATAGTTATTTCTTACAAACAATAGTATAAAACATTTATTCCAACTTGAACAGTCAAGCGATTCTGATTCAACCTACCTTCATATCCTTGCTCCCTTTTGTTTGAAGAAAAAATCCAGGGTGCCGAGGAGGATCTTCACTTCTCTTTTCTTTGATCTCTTTAGTTGATTTGCTCTTCGAAAGGATTTTCTCATCCTGATCCTTCTTTCCTGTTTGTTCTTTGAGGCCTTCCTTTCCTTTAAGCTTTAAAAGGTCATCATTTTGAGAACTTTTATGCTTGTCTGCTTCAGATTCTTTCTTGGACCCAGCAAGATTTAACGCCTTGGTATTTTTTTCTTCTTTAGTTTCTTGCTTCACGTCAGCTATTTTTGATTTTGTTTTAGGGCTAACCTTCTGTTCTTGGTTGACGATATTCACATTCTCTGCAGTTTCTGCATTATTATCACCCACATTTTTCACCTTACTTTCAGCTTGAACTGATTTCTCCTCTTTCACATCATCTTTGAGACTAGCAACGCCAGTGGCTCCATTGTTGTTGTCTGTAGTTGCTGCTTTTCGTTTGGGAACCCTCTTAATTATTTTTCTCTTAACTAATTTCTTCACAACAATGTCCTGCTTGACAACAGCATCCTGCTTGATAGAAGTACTATTACCATCAGTTTTACTATTCCCCTTATCTTCCGAAGATTCCACCTCCTTGACACTTGCCACATCAGGAGGTTTCATCCCATCTTCTTTTGGAGTTTTCGACACAGGAACCTTCTTAACAATTTTCTTCCTTATAAAAGTTTTAACTGGAGGGTTAGCAGATGCTCCAACCTGGGAAGAAGCAATCTCTGAGCTCATATTTCCTTCCCCAGTTTCTTTACTATCCACCTTATCATTCACCTTCTCTGTGGTTTCCAAGTCTTTCTTATTGGAGATCTTCTGTTTAACAATTCTTTTTATAACTCTCTTCTTAACTGACTTTGCACTACCATCAGTTTCAATAGCAGCACTTTCTCCTGGACTCGGTTCAGCATAATCATTTCCCACCTTACAAGTTTCAATAGCTTGTTTACTCTCTCCACCTTTCTTCTTAGATCCTTCTTTATCAGCTGTACTCTCTTTCAGTTTGCCATCATTCTCCTTCTTGCTTGCTTCTGCAGACTGTCCAGATGCAGAGTTTCTCTCTGACTTGGGACCCCTCTTAGCATCTGTGAGATGCTGATACTCTTCAGTTATTGAATTCCAAAAAGAATAAATGAACCAGAATTGATTCTCAGGTAAAGAAATTGATGCACCAAAATTTCGGATATCTTACCTTTCTGGCTTTCCTTCTCTCCGGATTTCTAGATCAAACAAATAATTTAACAGGTCAGCAAGCAAAATAATTAATGTACCATCTGCAACTAAAGTAAATGAAAAGGAAACATAAAAGTAAACTGGAAACAAAAATGCTACTCCCTCTGTCCCAAAAAAATTGGATATTGCTATTATGGGAATCAAAGAGTTTATCCTTAGTTTATGATTGTTTCAAACATGTGTATGTGAGTTTAACTACAAGAAGTTGTGATATTTAGTATTTCTATGCAGTTCCAAACTATAAAAACTGTCTTTCAAAAAAACAATTACATTGAGATTATCTGTGTTGAACCTGGTGCTCCGACAACGCCATTCTTTTTGGACGGAGTAGTGAGGAAGATAAAGGGAGGATTTAAAATGGTAACTCAGCAGAGAAAGGACATACAATCTTGAGTGGGAGAAAATGACTAGTAAAAGAAAGGAGACCCTTGGTGTAAGAAGCATGAGGGACCAAATAACAGCTCACTGGCAAAATGTCTGTGGAGGTTCAGTAGGGAGGGAAATCTCTGTGGAAAAAGGTGATAAAGAGCAATCGGCATTCTGGAATTGAAAACCCACTACAGCTGCTACATACCTAACCCACTACTACAATCATAAGTCACAACAAGACACAAGTAGAGAGAGGTCAAGAGCAACCACATGTTTACTGTGAGGTCATCTCATCAGGATTTAGCAGGGAGCAGCAGACAGTTGAGCAGTCAAGTTGGAAACAGAAACAGATTTGAGAAATAAAGCATCCCACGAAGTGCAGTATTTGGTTGGAGGCACATAGTCCTGTCTGACTCGGAACGACTTGCAAAAGTAGAGGTGTATTGCTATTGCGACAGATAATATTAGTGATGAAGGCCACAAAGATGCTAGTTCTCGCTCTCTCTCGCTCTTTGATAAGGATCCAGCTATTATGCACATACTTAAATGTATAGTGGATGACTGATGCATGCCAGAAACTACAAAAGATCCACTTTTCCAGTGGCACAGAGGAATATCATTCTGCAGCCATTTGTGGGCGGTTTGGGAGTTGAGAGACACCAAAGGATCTTTGTTGGAAGGAGAGTTCATGAGGATCAAGTTATTCACTGTCTAGCTTTTTGATGTCAGATACTGGACATAAATGGAAGAGACAACTTGATAGATCTTCTCAATTCATTAACTCATTTTCCCCTTTTCGTAAGGCCCACTAGACTGCACCGGTTTGGTGTCATATAAAACAATAAATTACCTTTCTTAATAAAACAAATGGAGTAAATTCGTCAAAACTCTAGAGAGAATTTTTTGTTGAAGGTACAAAAAATGTACTAGTACTTTAAGCAAGCAGACCTCTTTTCTCGATGCAAGTTCCCTTTCCCTCTCAGCAATAGCCCTTTTTTTAGCAAACCAGTGCTCACGCCATGATTCTAATGAAGGGAGGCATTCAGACAAGTCTGGAACGAAGTAAACAGTGACTTCTTTATGACTGAACAGCCCATCCTTTCCAACTCTATCATAGTGTATCTGCGAAGCATCAAAATACAAATTATCCTCAATACCGTATAAATTTAATAGTGAGCAATTTCTAAGCTTCTGTGATCCAGATCAGAAATCTATTTCTTGGCTTGAGTTTGCCACCAACATTTCTTGGAAAATATAGAACATTTTTTTATGATATGAGCCATCTCAATAGCATGGACCGCAGAAGGGGGGGAAAGGGAAGCTGATGAACTAAATATGTAATGAATCTTAAAGTTGACAAGCAGCTGCTACTATATGGTCCAAGCTCCTCCAGTGGTTGGGTATAGACAGACAAGTGTTCTTGGACAGAAGAATAAGAGTGGGCACATAACCATGTAGAGGCAATGGAGCTGCTGATGCTATCAATAAAATGACCTTGGCTGCCTGTGTCTGCTATGTGTGGGTTGAGAGGAATAGTTGTGTGTTCAAGGAAATGAAAAGTGAACCCCAGAAGGAAATCAGGAAGATAATCCAAGAGGTAGTGTTCAGCGGATCTTATCACGCACGGCTAACAGGAGCCCTCGCAAGATTAAATTTTTACCCCTGAGAATAGCTAGGTTGGTAGGTTAAGCACAACAATTTGTAATAGTTGAGTGGTAGTGTTGCTTTGATGCTTGCTGCGTTTGGTGGTTGTATCATCGCAGACCCTGTACAATTCTAATTACTTTTGGTAAATAAAATCATTTTACTTGCCAAAAAACAAGAGATGGAGAGTCCTGCTTTAAACATGTAAGGTAGAATAAACTGAACGGAGGGCAGATATACCCCTACAGGCAGATGTTACCTCAAGAAAACGGTTCCACTGCTGGCAGTTCTTCAAATCAAGATGAGCTATGTCCTTTGCATGTCTAATATCAATAGCTCTATCAGTAGGGTTAGTGAAAAAAACATAAAATCACAATAGTAGCGGAATGTGATTAACAAACCTAAGAGCCGTCTGAATCAAAGAGGAGTCATCACATGATGGATCACCACCATCAACACTATCCCACTGCCCTCCTACAGTAATCAAAGAATTTTCCAGCTTAAGAACAGCAAACCTAAGCATATTGCACAAGTGAGGTATTCGGTCATCATAGTTTCGATCGGATGACAACTCTTCCAGAGAATTTTTGCTGAGCCCACTCATCAAAATCATCTATATATCAGAAAATAAAATGACAACTATCAGAAACATATTAGCACAATGTAGAGAGAGTGCATTGGGATAACAAGGTACATATCGCGACAGGAGAAGAAACACCATTGCATATATACTGTTCTTCCACTAGAACATTGGAAAATACAAAACCAACTTGCTAGTAATCTTTGAACATATAGCATATAGAACATGAGGTCTATGCTTTGCAATCTAATCAAGTTGAAACCAAGTCTGTTCAGGTGCATTAATAGTGGCAACAATAAGGAGCAAGGAAAATATTGAACTAATGCAATTATCACCTATATTAGAAGTTATAAAGACCAAAAGCAGTTATCACATCATTCTTCCTCTCAAAAATCCATAATTAAGACACAAATTAACTCTCAAAGATGCCCAAAATTCAGGAGTACAGACAGCTAATTGTTATATAACCACCATGAACCAGAAACATTCACCACTTCAGTCATGGTTCTCTTCAGCAATGTTTTAAAACAAATGCAAGAGGAAGAGGGAACCTTTTCTCTGATGACAAAACTAATAAACTTCTTATTCACGTTGAAATCTCAGAACAATTCCCCACCATTAACTTCTACTGGTTCTTATATCTGACCACCACTTATAGTATCATGATAACATCTCAAGCAAATGCTAACTTAAGAATTATCAGAGGAAAGGAAGGAAAAGAAAGGACAGGTTCTAAAGCAATTCGTATATCTTCATAGAAACCTTTGCATTCCATATAGTCATCCCAGGTTCTGATTTTTCAGGTTCACCAGCAGACGGTTTCGATGACAGCCGTTTCAGTGCTGTTGCAGCCTCTCCTTCAACAAAATCATGCTCAAAACTGTTCCAGCATGAAAAGAGTGGAAGTGTCGTATTAGCCAACAGCTTCCAGATTCCAAAGAATCAAAACTGCATATCTACCTAATATTTTTTTTGAGAAAGCAAAACTCCATATCTACATAATAATTAACTGCACCAGATTAAGTGCAGGAGGGTAGAGAAAGCAGCTGTTGAGCTGCGGCTCCTATGGATAAGATCGTTTCAAAAATCATTGAGAGACTTGATATTCTTTTGCAAAACAGATGTTGCACTAACAAATAGAACGCTATAGTGCAAAATAACAGAAATAGAGTATTAAATAAATAAACATAAAAGAGGACGTATCACGGCTAATTACCTGACAGGAGTATGCAAAGAAAGCTTAAGATTCCCTTTTGGCCAATTTACAACTACCTACAGCAAAAAAAAATGTGATGTCACGTGATATATCTCACATAAAATTAGCTGAATGAAAGAGAAGGCAAACCTTTGAGCATTCTGGAGATATGAAAAGCCTGGGATACCGCCTATCCAGTGATAGATAATCCCTCTCAATTTCAACCAAGCTGGATGAATAAACCTGCAAAAACAACAATGAACGCATAAGAATAGTAATCATTAGATATCCTTTTTGAATAATTGAAGCAGTCTTTCAAGTCCCAAAATTCAACCATTCAAATAAAGGCAGCTTAAAAATTATCAAAAAAGAGAGACAACTATCATCCCCAAAAGGATAACCATGACAAGATCTGATGGTACAGAAAAGGATCAACAGTCTCCAGGATCAAAGGAAGGAACAGAGAGAACACCACAAGTATTTGCAGAAACTACATGTCTTGAGCACACGGACAGCAACAACCGGAGGGAAAGATGGAAGAGAGCATAGGAGACCAGCAAGAAGATAAAGGAAAAAGAGGGACAAAATATCTGACACTGGCAATGGTTCAAAATAAGAACTTGTTGCAACACATGATAATTGAAAAAGCCAATAGCCCAATTGTGTTGGATAGGGAATAAGGATATTTTTAGAAACGAGTAACTTGAGTAGTCTCTGTCCATGAAATATGATGATCAAGATGTTTAAAGTACTAAGAGGTCCTCATAACACTTCATTCCCACATGGAAAGCAGAACAACGTAAGGAGGGATAATAACGATTCAAGCGCTAAGCTCTTGTTTTACCTTGCAGAAATACTCTCTCCTTTTAACAGGTGAATGACGCCTTCAGCATGACAGAGCACCAAGTTAGTTACAAATGCTGCAATATATAGCAGCTGCTAAACACACACAACCATAGAAGGACAAAACCAATTAAAATCCACCTATTCAAAGATTCAGGACGTGGAGATTCTCGTCGTGTAGATCTACTGTCCTTGGTTAAAGAGGGCCCTCGTCGATCCCTGGAACTCCTGGGAGGTGTTCGTTCATGCTTTATTTCAGCTCCACGTTTGCGCTCATGATCTTTTTCCTTCTCCTTATGTTCCAAAGCACGTTCACGATCACGCTCTCTTTGTCGCTGCCGTTCTCGTTCTCTTTCCCTGTCTCGTTCTCGCTCTCGTTCCCGTTCCCTTTCTCGATCTTTCGCCCTTTCTCGATCTTTCGCTCGTTCGCGTGAAGAGTGTCGATCTTTCTCCCTTCGTTCAGGCTCCCGAGAATAGACAACCCTGTCATCCTTATAATCATCTAACCTTGAGTGACCAGCACGTGCCAACACGCTGCTAGGATAGTCAGAGTCGGAAGTTGCATGAAGTCCCTTCACAATCCCATAGTCTCTACCTGGAGGCAGGCTCACTCCATAACCAGGATTCGTAGAACTTTGAACATACATGACATCCTCAACAGCTCTTTGCGGTGCGGCCCCTAGGATAGAAGGAGCGTGTTGCCCAGGAAGTAATGATCCAGGTAAAGTTGATAAAGTGCGAGGATCTGAGTCGATTCTGCTACTATAAGATGTGGGATCTTGGGCTGCATGACGAACAGCAGCACTCCTTGCTGCAAGATATTCAATTTGTCTGCCAGAAATTTGTTGCTACTTAGTGCAAGAGGACATATAGCTCCATGTAAGAAGCTGGGCACAGTACGTGTACAGATATAGGCTATCACTCACAGGAAGTATATCACTCCTATTTACATGTTAGAGCCAGGTATAGATACTGATAATGTAAGGGAGAATACAATTAAACACAACCAATCAGATGGTTCTAAAGAGCATTTTGCTATTACATCACACAATTTTGAGATATAACTACAGTACATACCTAGATCCTCCATCAATGGAAGCAGATTGCAATGCCTGAGACTTCAGTATTTGGTCTTGTCGCATTTGGTCTTGTCGCATTTGCTCTTGTCGTATTATAGATGCTTGATCCATATGCTCATATCTTTCAGCCTAACAATAGGGGAAAACATAGGAGACATCAAGAAAAAGGTCATAGAAAGTAATAAATTATTTAGCCAGGACACAGACAAGTACATTGTGCCTAAACAATGACAACAAGCAGTCTTACTCAACATGGTTTCCTCTTCAAACCTCCAGAACAATCAACCTCATTTTACAAACTGGAAAGTTTTACTTAATGATTCAAACCAAACCAAATTATTACATTGTATTACTACTGCTATATTGACCATCCTAAAATAAACAACCCACTTCTATGATTCTATTCACTACACATATTGTTACGCTCAAACCCCCTTTTCCACATTCCATACTAAAGGGGCTATCCTGTCTAGGATGGACTATGAACTTCTCTCTTATCAAGCTCCTTCGTATTCTGGTTTAGTTAATCTCCAAGGAATTGTAACAGATAGAAGTTTGGGTAACACAAACTTCCCAATGCTCATTCAGAATTTTGTTTTATTTTTAAATTGGTAACTATTGTATATATTTATACAAGGGAACAATCACAATCCATATGATGACCATCATAAGTATTGAGATCTCATGTGCACATGCTCATGGTGTGTCCAGGGTGGTGGTAACAGTCAAAAGAGTTCCTGAAAAAGATAGAAGGCCTAGTGTAAAAACCGCACCTGATGCTTATTACCAAAAGAAATTGAATCAGAATATCGACTGGCTTGCTCACTTGTCAGATCTCTCCCCGCATAAGAGTTATGCCGTTCACCATATTGACGTCTATCAAGGGTTGGATAATCAGAAACCCTATCAGAATATTGTTGTTCAGCTTTATGACCATATCCATGGCTGGATGATGAAACGTAGTCACCTGCCGTGAACTTTGGTGAATCCACACCAAAGCCGCTACGACTTTCCAAAGCTGATGATCCAGATCCTTTTCCACCAATTGTGGGCATCTGCATATGAAAGAGATGTAGAGAGACATGCTTTTATACCCACAATCAGAAAATTAAACAGTTGATAATGCAAAAAGCTTAACTGAAACACTCAAAAAGCAATACACAGTCACACACACACACACAAAATGCAAAGCATTAATAAATTAGACGTGGGGAAAGCTTTATAAACCCAATCCTTAAAATTGGTGGAAAGGAAGAAAGCACACTCGACAAAATCTTGTCAAATATCCCACTTGTGAAAGAAGATCATGAGACAGTCAAATCTATGGACTGTGCAACACAGGCTATACCAAAAGCAGTATGTGCATGCATCGATTTGTTTACAGATACATACATCTACAGACATGCACTGGCTAGTGGTGAACAAAGAGGATTTTCTTGGTAACCATCATGCAAAGAAAGAAGCTACATGTTCAATGGTGAGATTATTTTCCAAATGGTTAAACTCTAAAATGCAACAGGGCAATTACGCAGAGCAAAATATCACATTTCTTGGCATGCCAACTGGTATATCTTAAACAACAACATCCAATTGTGTGAAAAAGACAGGAAAGTCAGCTACTCTAACACAGCATAACAGCTGTACCACTACTGTGAGCATATGCAAATATACCATCTATCTAATTACACTATCAGAAATGCAAACAGAAACAGCCGACATATTAAACTCGTTCAGACAACAAAAAAAGGAACCAGATAAAATTCACGGAGGTTAAAGTTTGTATAAATTGAATACTGTGAGCAGGTCTTTCCTCTCTCATGATGATAGAAGAATTATAGTTTGTTTGGCCAAGCTTCTCCAAGGCGTGTTTTTTTCTTCGAAAAAGTGCTTTTTCAAAGTTGAGGTGTTTGGCCAAGCCTTTTGGAGAAGAAAAGTGCTCTTGAGGAGAAGCACAAGTTGTTTTTGAGAAATTAAGCGCCTATTTGGATAAACTTATTTTAGGTGCTTTTAAGTCAAAATAGCTTTTAAGTATTTTTATAGTGTTTGGATAAAATGAAAAAGTGCTTTTAAGCCCAAAAAAAACACCAATAAAAAACAATAATTAGGATTCCTAACTCATGACTTATGCTTATAAGTCGTAAGTTATAAGCCCATCCAAACAGGCCCTAAAAATAGCTTCTCCCCAAAGTACTTTTTTGAAAAGCACTTTCGAGAGTATACACTTAGAAGCTAAGTTGCGCGGACTCTTCACTTCCGATGCCGTGCACACGTCGAATTCTCCAAAAATACACTATTTTTGAAGAATAAGACACACCCCCGTTGACATTTTTGAAAATTCCGAGCAACATAGCTTAGAAACACTTTTTAAAGGCGTAGACCAAACATATGTACCATATCAAAAAAAAAAACTAAAAAAAGCTTGGACCAAACATTAATTATTGCTCAAAAGAGTTTTCCAAATTGATTAGCCAAGAACAAATTGCTTCTCACCAAAAGTACTTTTTGTAAAGCACTTCTCAAATTAAGCTAATTTTAAAAGCTTGGTCAAACAAGCTATTAGTCTCACACCGAGTCCACATCACAAGAAACACAAGGTCACCCCCCTTCAAACATAACATCAGCATTTGTGCCGCTTATGACAATATTTCATTCTTCAGACAGTTAAGGCAATAGATAACATATCATACAAATAGAATATATATAGGGCAGAAGAATCTGCTGACCTGCTGAGCAGTTGAACCATACAGGGAGCTATATTGCCCACCATAATTAGGAACTGTTGATGGATGATGACTGTGAGTTGTATAAGCATTCATTTCTGCATCTTGGGGAGTTCCTAACATTGAGGAATGTCGTGAACCTGTGGGTAACTGAGAGGACCTCTCAGGCCCTCCGGCAGAACTCTCGGAGTAACCATGTCCCAACTAGATGAACAGAGAAAGTGATATAAAATTACAATCATGAACATAGTACAGAAAACTATACAATAGAAGAGTTAGAAGAGTTTTATCAATCATAAATGTTTATCAAGAGCTACTTTAGAATGAATTTATGCACCCTGTGGTTTATGGAAAAAGCTGCCCATGAATAAAAGCTAGTTCAGAATACAATGGACTACAGCAGAGATACTTATTATTGTCTGCACCTGATCTGCAAGTCCATAAATTAGACCGACTACAATCTAACTCTCACGTTCACTATTTACACGCTTGATACTCCTGCCTATCTCATTTTTCATTTGATACGACAATATCATTATTTCAAAAATCAATAAGTTTTTACTGTTACAATATCAACTAAATACAGTCATGGAGCCACCTATTTTTTTCTGCTTTAGCATTGTTGCTTCAGAGTTTGTACAACGCGATGAACAATTGCTCCGCCATTAGCATTTTACAATTACAATCGCAATGCTGATATAGCCAAGGAAATAACACAATGAAATGAATGGATCCATAGAGCAGGGGTGGACAGTGTAGGGAATGGGTTCCCCAAACACGTAGCTTTTACCCGGTCCTCGTATTTATATTGAGACAACAACAACAGCAACAACAACAACATACCCAGTGAAATTCCACTAAGTGAGGTGTATTTATATTGAGAAATTAATTAAAACTTATAGTAAATTTAGATGGTTTTTGCTATAGCCTTTTCCGAACTGCTTCTACATGTGTTTCATCGAGCAAAGGGTCAACCGGAAACAACTTCTCTACCTCCAGGGTAGGGGTAAATTTAGACAGGAAGCCAATACCAAGAAGGTTGTTAGTTTTGAACATACTTTCAGACCATTGTTGGGTTCTATCTATTGGCATAAATTCAATTTTGTATTTAAATAGGTTGAAATTGTGACTGAGTCGATATAATCACGAATTTTTCAAGGTTCAAGCTACTCAGAATCTACTTCTAGTTCTCCTTCCCTAAGTTCGCCTTCATGTCCAAAAATATTTAGAATTGTTATGGTAGTGTCTATATCAATATTGTGTTTGAGCAGTTGTTTACCTTTTATTTATATATATAATATTAAATATCAATACTCGTTCCTTTTGTACTATGATTTATCATTATTGTATGCTAATTTGAGATTACTGAAATCGGTGAATACCTCAACTAACTGGGATTAAGGTTTAATTATTGCTTTTTAGTCCATAAAGATATGACACCTAAGTCTAGCTCAACCCGAAAAGCTATCTCACGAGGGGAAGATTACCCAAGTCCATATAACCAAACCACCCGTGCATTCCCCAACCAATGTGGAACTCTAACATACATTAACACCCCTTCAAGCCTGGACCCAACTGAAGCATGGATCGAAAGCCCAAACAGGAATAAACCAGACTATGATACCATTTAAAGACATGATACGAAAGTCTAACTCAACCCTAAAAGATAATTCACGAGGAGAAGATTACCCAAGTCCATATAACCAAACCACCCATCCATTCCCTAACCAATGTGGAACTCTAGCATACTTTAACACCCCTTCACGCCTGGACCCAAGACCTACCTATGATACCACCTAAAGATATGACACTTGAGCTTAAATCAACCCCATAAGTCCCCAAAAGTTAGTATGGACAAGTGTAAGATAAGATAACATACAATTCAACTTAGACAAACTCAAATCAGCCTTTACCAATTAAAGGAGGATTAGAATGAGTTCTCATTTCTCAACAACAACAACAACAACAAAAGTATCAAATAACAAAACAAAGAAAAAAAAAATACTCACAGTTTGGCCGTAGTTTGATTGCGAAGAGTACGATTGTTGGCCATACACATTACTTCCTCGAGAAGGATACATCTTCGGACCACCAAAAACCCTAACAACTAAAATGAAACAAAACTAAAACGGGCTATCTAAAGACTCGAAACATCAAATAACTGAGCTATTTCTCTTTCTTCTAAAGCCGGCGAATTAGAAGAAGAAGGACGCCGCGGTGTTACGGCGGAGCTGCGGCGGAATTTGAGGTTTTCTTTTTCTTACTGTAAAAAGTTTTGGGGAAAAAAGCCCTACTAATATTTATTTATAAAAATAAAAAAAGCGAATTTTACATTGTTTCTTTTATATTCTTGTTTATTAATTGCATTTGTTTCATTTCTCTTTATTAATATTATAATACGAGTGGATTGTACGAGTTTCTTTTTTTTTTCACTTGGAGTCCGTGAAATCCCAATTAAAGTCGACCGTTGCAGGGCTCATTCGAGTGTGGCACTTTCAATAAAAAAATTTCATTCTCAGAAATTGAATTTGAGACCTCTCATTAAGGCTGAAGCAGTCTCATTACTGCACCATAACTAATGTTCATGAGTTGTAGGAGTCAATATGTAGCAAATGATATATGAATTTTAGAAAATAAAATCATGATTTTTTCTCATTTGAATATGTTGCCCAAAAATAATTTCTCACAGATTATTTTAGAAATTTAGGATAATTTTTTAAATTAATAATTACGCTTGTAGTTGAATTGGTATTTTCAATTTATTATGAACATTTCTTTTGAATTTCTTTTTAGTCAAAATAAGCAACAATAAACTCATTGTTGGATGAGAAATCGAATAACATTTTTAAATTTATGGAAGGAATTAAATTAAGTAAGCTCAAAGTTAATATTTGTACATCATATGTGAAAAATGATTATTATTAATGTATGAATCACTATTACAATGAACAAATAAAATTTATCTTTTATCTCAATTATACATAAATAAATAACACAAACAAAAGAATTTATCATATTTGTTGTAAAATACACTAAATGGAGCAAACAAAACGGAGAGGATAAGAGAATTAAAAGGAGAGCAGAGGAGGAATTAAAAGAAGAGCAGAGGAGGAAAACAATTTCGTCCGTATTAGTGTGTTTAATTCTATGTACAAGGGTAAGAATTTATAGGAGAATAAGAAATGATTGTGGTCAAGTTGCCCACTTTTAGTGGGCCCCACATAAAGAATATAAAATGAAAGTAGGCAAGTGGACATTCCACTTATATGTGGACATTCCACTTAACACTCCCCCTTGGATGTCCACGTGTAATGTGTTTACATAAAAACACTTTACAAGAAATAATATACTAAGTTATTCTGATGTGTGTCTACATATTTGATAATACGCCTTGATTGCTGCCTCATTAAAAACCTTACCAGGAAAACCCAATGGGACAAAACCTTGGTGAAGGGAAAAAGAGTGCAGCGCGTATTTACTCCCCCTGATGAAAGCTTCATTTGATATTTTGGAGACGGCGCATTCCAACCTTATGCCTTAGCTTCTCAAAAGTTGATGTTGGTAATGCCTTTGTGAATAAATCTGCAAGATTATCACTTGAACGAACTTGTTGTACATCAATTTCACCATTCTTCTGAAGATCATGTGTGAAGAATAATTTTGGTGAAATGTGTTTCGTTCTGTCTCCTTTTATGAAGCCACCTTTCAATTGAGCTATACACGCGGCATTGTCTTCGAATATAATTATGGGTATTTTAACATTATTTTCTAGACCACATCTTTCTTTGATGAACTGTATCATCGATCTCAACCACACACATTCTCTACTTGCTTCATGAATTGCTATTATTTCAGCATGATTTGAAAAAGTAGCAACAATGGACTGTTTTGTAGATCGCCATGATATAGCAGTCCCTCCGTGTGTAAACAGATAACCTGTCTGAGATCGAGCTTTATGTGGGTCTGATAAATAACCTGCATCTGCATAACCAATAAGGTCTGCGCAACCTTTGTTAGTATAAAACAAACCCATATCAATAGTACCCTTCAGGTATCGCAAAATATGTTTAATACCGTTCCAATGCCTTCGCGTTGGGGATGAACTATACCTTGCTAGCAAATTGACAGAAAATGTTATATCAGGCCTAGTTGCGTTAGCAAGGTACATAAGTGCGCCAATAGCACTAAGATATGGTACTTCAGGACCAAGAATTTCTTCATCCTCTTCTGGAGGTCGAAACTGATCCTTTTTCACTTCAAGTGATCGAACAACCATTGGAGTACTTAATGGATGTGCTTTGTTCATGTAAAATCTTTTTAAAATTTTCTCAGTGTAGGCAGATTGATGGACAAAAACTCCGTCTGCTAAATGTTCAATTTGCAGACCTAGACAAAGTTTTGTCTTTCCAAGGTCTTTCATTTCAAATTCTTTCTTTAGATATTCAATTGCCTTTTGGACCTCTTCAGGGGTTCCAATGAGATTTATGTCATCAACATAAACAGCGAGTATAACAAACTCTGATTCCGTTTTCTTAATAAAAACACATGGACAAATAACATCATTAATATAACCTTCATTTATTAAGTACTCACTTAGGCGATTATACCACATGCGCCCTGATTGTTTCAGACCATATAATGATCTTTGGAGTTTTATTGAGTATACTTCCCGAGACTTTTTACATGCTTCAGGCAATTTTAATCCTTCTGGGATTTTCATGTAAATTTCATTATCAAGTGAACCATAAAGGTAAGCTGTAACCACATCCATTAGGTATATTTCAAGATTTTTATGTACAGCTAAACTGATGAGATATCGAAATGTTATTCCATCCATAACCGGTGAATATGTTTCTTCATAGTTGACTCCGGGTCTTTGAGAGAATCCTTGTGCAACGAGGCGTGCCTTATATCTTACAATTTCATTTCTCTCATTTCGTTTTCTAATAAAAACCCATTTATAACCAACTGGTTTTACACCTTCAGGGGTTTGGACTACAGGTCCAAAAACCTCACGTTTAGCAAGTGAGTCTAATTCTGATTGAATTGCCTTTTGCCATTCTGGCCAATCACATCTACGTCGACAATCTTCGACGGATTTAGGTTCAAGACTTTCACTATCTTGCATGAGATTAATTGCAACATTATATGCAAAAACATTATCCACCGTAATTTTTGATCGATCTAAATTTATCTCATCACCGGTAGAACTTATTGAAAGTTCTTCATTCACTCGAGTCTCGGGTTCACTGATTTCTTCAGGAATATCAGGATTACTCAAACCTTGACCTTCTTCAGGAAGTTCGTGTGTAGTATCATCTTTATTATTTCTTACGCTTCTTTTTCTAGGATTTTTATCCTTTGAACCCAACGGTCTACCACGCTTCTGGCGTGTTTGGGATTCAGAAGCTATGATACTTGTAGATGGTCCTTTTGGGACATCAATTCGGATAGGTACATTCACTGCAGGGATATGTGACTTAGTTATCCGTTTTAAATCAGTAAATGCATCTGGCATTTGATTTGCTATTGTCTGTAAGTGGATGATCTTTTGGACCTCCTGCTCACATGTGCGGGTGCGTGGATCAAAATGTGATAGTGATGAAACTTTCCACGCAATTTCTTTTTCTTTTTCTTTTTCAGGTTCCTTTTTCTCTCCCCCTAATGGCGGGAAAATTATTTCATCAAATCGACAATCTGCAAATCGAGAAGTGAATAAATCTTCAGTCAACGGTTCAAGGTATCGAATTATGGAGGGTGAGTCAAACCCAACATATATGCCCAACCTTCGTTGAGGGCCCATTTTTGTACGTTGTGGTAGTGCTACAGGCACGTATACCGCACAACCAAAAATTCTTAAATGGGCTATATTTGGTTCATGACCAAATACTAATTGTGACGGAGAGTATTTATTATAATGTGTCGGTCTGAGACGTACAAGTGCTGCTGCATGTAAGATAGCATGACCCCAAACAGTAATAGGCAATTTTGTTTTCATTAGTAGAGGTCTTGCTATTAATTGTAGGCGCTTTATAAATGACTCTGCAAGGCCATTTTGAGTATGAACATGAGCAACAGGATGTTCAATTTTTATCTCAATTGATAAGCAATAATCATTAAATGCTTGGGATGTAAATTCTCCAGTATTATCAAGGCGAATGGCCTTAATTGGATAATCTGGGAATTGCGCCCTTAATCTTATTATTTGTGCTAACAACTTCGCAAACGCTAGGTTGCGAGATGATAATAAGCACACATGAGACCATCTAGATGATGCATCTATTAGGACCATAAAATATCTAAACAATCCACTAGGTGGATGAATAGGTCCACATATATCTCCATGTATACGCTCTAAAAAGCCAGGAGATTCGATGCCAACCTTCAGGGTCGATGGTCTGGCAATTAATTTGCCTTGATAACAAGCAGCACATGAAAATTCATCATTTGTAAGAATCTTCTGGTTCTTTAACGGATGTCCAGTTGAATTTTCAAGAATTCGTCTCATCATTATTGATCCAGGATGACCTATTCGATCATGCCATAGTACAAATATATTTGGATCAGTAAACTTCTGGTTTACGATCATATTTGCTTCAATTGCATTAATTTTTGCATAATATAGGCCAAAAGGACCATCTACAAGTATCATAGCATCTGAATCTCAAACACGCCAGAAGCGTGGTAGACCGTTGGGTTCAAAGGATAAAAATCCTAGAAAAAGAAGCGTAAGAAATAATAAAGATGATACTACACATGGACTTCCTGAAGAAGGTCAAGGTTTGAGTAATCCTGATATTCCTGAAGAAATCAGAGAACCCGAGACTCAAGTGAATGAAGAACTTTCAATAAGTTCTACCGGTGATGAGATAAATTTAGATCGATCAAAAATTACGGTGGATAATGTTTTTGCATATAATGTTGCAATTAACCTCATGCAAGATAGTGAAAGTCTTGAACCTAAATCCGTCGAAAATTGTCGACGTAGATGTGATTGGCCAGAATGGCAAAAGGCAATTCAATCAGAATTAGACTCACTTGCTAAACGTGAGGTTTTTGGACCTGTAGTCCAAACCCCTAAAGGTGTAAAACCAGTTGGTTATAAATGGGTTTTTGTGCGAAAACGAAATGAGAAAAATGAAATTGTAAGATACAAGGCACGTCTTGTTGCACAAGGATTTTCTCAAAGACCGGGAGTCAACTATGAAGAAACATATTCACCAGTTATGAATGGAATAACTTTTCGATATCTCATCAGTTTAGCTGTACATAAAAATCTTGAAATACATCTAATGGATGTAGTTACAGCTTACCTTTATGGTTCACTTGATAATGAAATTTACATGAAAATTCCAGATGGATTAAAATTGTCTGAAGCATGTAAAAGGTCTCGGGAAATGTACTCAATAAAACTGCAAAGATCATTATATGGTTTAAAACAATCAGGGCGTATGTGGTATAATCGCCTCAGTGAGTACTTGATAAATGAAGGCTATATAAATGATGTCATTTGCCCATGTGTTTTTATTAAGAAAACGGAATCAGAGTTTGTGATACTCGCTGTTTATGTTGATGACATAAATCTTATTGGAACCCCTGAAGAGGTCCAAAAGGCGATTGAATAACTAAAGAAAGAATTTGAAATGAAAGATCTCGGAAAGACAAAACTTTGTCTAGGCCTATAAATTGAACATTTAGCAGACGGAGTTTTTGTCCATCAATCTGCCTACACTGAGAAAATCTTAAAAAGATTTTACATGGACAAAGCACATCCATTAAGTACTCCAATGGTTGTTCGATCACTTGAAGTGGAAAAAGATCAATTTCGACCTCCAAGAGAGGATGAAGAAATTCTTGGTCCTGAAGTACCATATCTTAGTGCTATTGGTGCACTTATGTACCTTGCTAACGCAACTAGGCCTGATATAACATTTTCTGTTAATTTGCTAGCAAGGTATAGTTCATCCCCAACGCGAAGGCATTGGAACGGTATCAAACATATTTTGCGATACCTGAAGGGTACTATTGATATGGGTTTGTTTTATACTAACAAAGGTTGCGCAGACCTTATTGGTTATGCAGATGCAGGTTATTTATCAGACCCACATAAAGCTCGATCTCAGACAGGTTATCTGTTTACACACGGAGGGACTGCTATATCATGGCGATCAACAAAACAGTCCATTGTTGCTACTTCTTCAAATCATGCTGAAATAATAGCAATTCATGAAGCAAGTAGAGAATGTGTATGGTTGAGATCGATGATACAGTTCATCAAAGAAAGATGTGGTCTGGAAAATAATGTTAAAGTACCCACAATTATATTCGAAGACAATGCCGCGTGTATAGCTCAATTGAAAGGTGGCTTCATAAAAGGAGACAGAACGAAACACATTTCACCAAAATTATTCTTCACACATGATCTTCAGAAGAATGGTGAAATTGATGTACAACAAGTTCGTTCAAGTGATAATCTTGCAGATTTATTCACAAAGGCATTACCAACATCAACTTTTGAGAAGCTAAGGCATAAGGTTGGAATGCGCCGTCTCCAAAATATCAAATGAAGCTTTCATCAGGGGGAGTAAATACGCGCTGCACTCTTTTTCCCTTCACCAAGGTTTTGTCCCATTGGGTTTTCCTGGTAAGGTTTTTAATGAGGCAGCAATCAAGGCGTATTATCAGATATGTAGACACAACATTAGAATAACTTAGTATATTATTTCTTGTAAAGTATTTTTATGTAAACACATTACACGTGGACATCCAAGGGGGAGTGTTAAGTGGAGTGTCCACATATAAGTGGAATGTCCACTTGCCTACTTTCATTTTATATTCTTCATGTGGGGCCCACTAAAAGTGGGCAACTTGCCCACAATCATTTCTTATTCTCCTATAAATTCTTACCCTTGTACATAGAATTAAAACACACGAATACGGACGAAATTGTTTTCCTCCTCTGCTCTTCTTTTAATTCCTCCTCTGCTCTCCTTTTAATTCTCTTATCCTCTCCGTTTTGTTTGCTCCATTTAGTGTATTTTACAACACGTTATCAGCACGAGGCTCCGGCTAATTTTCAAGGTAACAAAAGTGGTAAGAATTTTATTTAATTTTATTTCTATAAAATGGCAAATATTTCAAAAATTGAATTTGTTGCTTTGGATATCTCTGGAAAAGATTACTCCTCATGGGCACTAGATGCCGAAATTCATCTTGAATCGATGGGTCTGGCAGACACCATCAAAGATGATAACACGGCATCTAGTCAAGACCGTGCAAAAGCTATGATTTTCCTCCGCCACCATCTTGACGAGGGTCTTAAATTACAATATCTTACATTAAAAGATCCCTTGAAATTGTGGAAAAATTTAAAAGAAAGGTATGACCACCTGAAGTTGGTCATGCTTCCACAAGCACGTTATGACTGGTTAAATCTGAGACTGATGGACTTTAAAAATATAACTGAATATAATTCTGCTTTATTTAGAATTATAGCTCAGTTAACTTTATGCGGAGATGAAATCACGGAACAAGATAAACTTGAAAAAACATACTCCACATTTCCACCCGCGAATATGCTCCTGCAGCAGCAATATCGCGAAAAAGGCTTTAAAAAATATTCTGAATTACTTTCTCACCTTCTTATTGCTGAAAGACATAATGAACTATTAATGAAAAATCATGATAGTCGGCCAGTTGGTTCTTTGCCACTCCCTGAAGTGAATCAGACAAATTCTAACCAACGAGAAAGAGGCCATGGCCCCAGTCGTGGTCGTGGTCGTGGTCGTAGTCAGAGAAGAAATTTTAATCATGATGCTCGGCTGGCACCGAGAAATAACCAGCAATATAAAAGGCAGGGTAAAAAGCCAGAAGCTTTACCGAAGAATAATTCAGAAACAATATGTCATAGATGTGGAGGTGTGGGGCACTGGTCGCGGATTTGCCGGTCATCAAAACGCTTGGTTCAGCTATATCAGGCATCGTTAAAGAGGGCGGAAAATAATCCAGAGACAAATTTTATCTCTGAGGACAATATTGAGCCCATGCATCTGGATGTAGCTGATTTCTTTAATTTTCCAGAAGTAAATATGAATGTTGATAAGCCGGATAATATTTAAACAATTCTCTTTGTTGTTGTATGTATTAAATATTATGTTTGTATTTTTCTAGATCCATGTAATAAAATAAAATTTTGTATAATAAATTATGTATTAATTATAATATTTACTTTCTTTCTTTGTGAAGAAAATATGGAAATGCCTCAAATCTTGTTTGGATCAATGATCAATCAAGAAGATATTTGTGTAATTGATAGTGGAACAACTCATGCTATTTTTAAAGACGAGAAATATTTTTCCAACTTGTTTAGAAGAAAAGCTAATGTTACTACGATATCTGGCAATTCCAAAATGATTGAAGGCTCCGGAAGAGCTACTATAATTCTGCCTAAAGGGACAAAAATTGTTATAGAAGATGCATTATTTTCTTTTAAATCTCCAAGAAACTTATTAAGTTTTAAAGATATCCGCAGAAATGGATATCATGTTGAGACATTAAATGAAAGTAGGCAAGTGGACATTCCACTTATATGTGGACACTCCACTTAACAATATTAATATTGTCATTTAATTCAACGCTGAAGAATATCAATAGAGAATTCATCCATTTTAATATTAATTTTTCTCATGACAATCATTATTAATATCTTGAAATTTAGCAAGAATCTATTTTTTAAAAGAATTGATCAAATTGTATATTATGGTTAGCATAATTCTCGGACAATAAAACTTTTATTTTCAATATCTAACAAGAAAAAGAATACATTAATAGTAATATAATGTGAGACATTAGCATATGAAAAAAGAAAAGAAATAATGAATTTATATAGAAAAGAAAGAAACTCATATAATATTTT
The DNA here is from genome assembly GCF_947179165.1 of Solanum dulcamara. Taxonomy (NCBI): domain Eukaryota; kingdom Viridiplantae; phylum Streptophyta; class Magnoliopsida; order Solanales; family Solanaceae; genus Solanum; species Solanum dulcamara. Next base: position 67,932,720 of record NC_077246.1, on the reverse strand, counting down.
AATAATAAAAAATGACATTTGTTAATCGAAATTGATAATTTGAACTAACCTAATATAACTTGGTTAATTGAAAATTTAACATTCTAGGATGAATAATAGATGAACTAAAATCAGAACAAAACAATAAATGAGGGATCATAGCCTCTGGTTTTCATAATTAACTTTATTTTGTTAATAATTTATTAACAGAAGTTTGATGTGTATTGGATGATTGGCCCTCAATTTTTTTCTGCATTCTTTTTACCATATTTATAAAGAATATTTTTATAAATAATTTTCCTTTTTTTAAAAAATAATGCAATAACATATTACCTCAATACATCAAATTAAGCATTACATGAAAAAATAATTTCAACATGAAAATAAATAATACCAACATTAAATTAATACATCCTATTCGCCACTATTGGTAACAAAGGACCCCTAACACCTTATTTGGATAGTTATTAGCCAGGTTTGTATCGGTCTGTTCATGTTCGATTTCAAGTATTATCGGTTAGGTTTAACAATTTTTAATTTTTAAATACGCTAAATCGAAAACCAAACCAATTTATTATCGATTTTCGATTTATCGATTTTTGATCTTTAACGATTCGATTTTCGGTTAACCAATAAGAAAATACTCTTAAAACAAATATACGATTCCTAGAGTCGTCTTCGTACCAACTTGCAAAACTTTGTCACTGAACACTAAGCCTATAGCGGCAAAGCGTAAAGGGAAAATACTAAATAGTATTATATATTTATATTAATATTTTTTGTTTGATATTTGTGTATGAGTAAAAAATTAAAAATTAAGTTAGTACATTATCAGTCTTAATGAGTTATCAGTTTACCCAATAATCCAATATTCAAAAAAAAATACTGAACCGATAACCCAATAATTTTTTTTATAAAATCATTAAATAAATGTTAACCCAATAACAATAAACCAATAACACTTTTTTTCTGTCCGATTTATCGGTCAATTTGATTTTTGCACACCCCTACCTACTATAATTAAGGGTGTTCAGGGGTTGGTTATTGGTCAAAACCAAAACCAAATCAACTTAATTTGTTTTAAAATTATTAAAACCAAATAAAACATACATACATCGATTTGGTTGATACTGATTTCGGTTTGGTTCTATTAGGTTATTCGGTTATTAACCATACACAAAAATAAAAGAAACTATTCATTCAAAAGAAAAAAAAAAAATTATCTAAGTGCTATTTTGGATCTTATAATGTTTACTAGTTTATATCGAATCATGTAGTACACATATATAATATATCAATATATTAAAAATAAAACTTTAAAATAATAAAATATCAATTTATGTAAATAATCACTATAAATATCATCGTATATATACATTCCAAAAAAATACCATCGTAGATTTGTTTTGCTGCTATTTAGTTCTTCAAGTCACATATCTTACAGTAGAAAATCCACATCTTTGTAAATCTACATTATCGGTCATGTCATAATAAAAACGTACTATCCACTATAGAGGATTAATTTTTCTTCATGTTAACTTTCCAAAAGTACTATCCATTTATAGTGTCCGGATAAGTTTTGAAAATTCAAACAAAAAAAATCTTTCAGATAATCTCTTATCTCTTAACATTTATTGTCCATTTCAAAGCTACCACGTGAACATTTGAAGAACTTAATTAATATTTGTGCAGAATTAAATTATCATTTGCAGATATTACGATGACATTAGTTGATATTCTTTTTGAGAGTTGATTTGTCTCTTTCTGGTTAGTTGGTTACTTTTAGTATAGTAAAAAAAATAGAAAAAACAAAGTGTTTTATTAGATGATTGTTATTTTCCACTTTTTAATATTCGTGTGAGGAAAAACACCGTTAACTTCATAAACCTTGTAGCTTTCACACCATATAATTGATCAATAGAAGATAGTCATCCACATCTATTCTTGGGTTTGATTTCCTTATCGTTTACTTTCAATTCCACTGATTTTTGAATATCTACTTCAAAATTTCATCATCTCCTAGACGTAAAGAGACATAGTTAAAATGTGTGATTGATAAACATGATATTTGCTCGAAGACGTAAAGAGACATTGTTAAAATATGTGATTGATAAACATGATATTTGCTCGAATGACCTTTTAATTTGCATTAACTTGCAAAGGTCCTTTGCTACCCGTGCTCTCAAAGCACAACACTCAGTTGCCTTTGTACTGTTAATTTTTTTCACACAAATGATAAAATTATATTATACATACAATATGAAGTTTATATAAAAAAAATGTAAATACACCACAACCAATGTCATCCCTTTTCATATGCTACATTTTTTATGTTCAAAGCTCGTAATCAAAAACATCACAAAATGTGCCTAGATGCAATTTATTCCTAATACCTACAATGATTACATGAAAATGACCACAGTAAATTGCCTTCATGCTAATTATTTCAGCAAAAAAAAGAATATTCATACAGTAAATACAACATGATGTTCATCTCAACAACAAAATAAAATCAAATAAAGGCTACCTTATTATGCAATCTCTTTCATGTCTTACATGTCCATTTTCAAAGATTGTGATGGAAACTAGTCAAAAAGCGCTTAAAGATAAATTACTCCTACTACATGTAGAGTATACATGAATTATATACAGTGCTCTTAATATTTTTTTAAACATCTTACAAATATTTTAGACAAAAAATATGTCTAAGACTTCACCAACATTAAAAATAAATGTCATGACACATAGAAGATCTTCTTCTTTTTTTTTTCAAAAGCATCTTGGTACTAAAACTTTAACTAATAGATAACGAAATTGTTGAAGTGTGGTAAAAAAATTTGACCAAAAACAACAATAAGTAATGGGTAAATCAAGCTAAAAGTCCAACCTAAAAAATACACTTTTATGAAACACAATATTGCACTAATAGATTGAGTACATGAAAAGATAAAAACTCGAAAATGTAACTTCTTCATTTCGATATATATTGTACATTTAAATTTACTTATATATTTATTTTTTAGTTTAATATTCATGATTTTCTCTTAAAAGGGTTCGTCCCGACAATACTATTTACACAATTTCACTTCTTCACACGTTTTTAATGTTCACTTTTCTCTTTAATTTGTTTATGTTTTGCTTTTCATTTATATATTAGATTGTTTTACGGTATAAATAACATGCTTACTCGTGATATATTAGAAGAACAAAAAGAAAATTGCATAACTCACGCATATTGAGTATGATATTCAAAGAATATAAAGGTAGAAAAGATAGTGAATTTCTGAAGAACATATAAATGATAGAAAAAGTAGAATATTTGCCAAGTATGAGGGGTATTCACGGTTTGGATAAAAACAAATCTAAACCCCAAAATCAAACCAAATCGATCAAATAAATCATTTTGTACAACAAATTATACAAAAACTGTGAGTTATATAACAAATTATACAAACACTGTGTAAATTATACAAACGCTGCTATAACTATGATTACAAAATATAATTATCCAAAATATAACTAAAAAAAATATAATTAAAATATTTTTAAATAACTATATACGAAAATTCCTCATAATTAATTGTGCAAATAACTTGTTTTCGACTAAAAGGGTAGGTTTCTTCCCAGTGTGCTATTGCGTGCTTCTCAGAAAGATTATTAACATTTTACATCGCCTTTCATCTGATGTGGTTGTCTGTTTTATGTATGTAGGTATGTGTCTCCTTCATCTTTTGTCTGCGCACTTCTTTTAATTCTTCGTTTAATCGGTCGAATTTATGTCCTTTTTGTGCATCTTCGGCATGTTTTCGTATTTGAGCGAACTGAATTTGGGGGATTTTTGGTTCTCTGGAGGCAATTATTTTTTGGGGCCTAAAGCCACTGCTTTAATGGCTGTAGGGTTGAGCCGCCCTTGGCTAAGATAGTACTCAAGTATTCAAGAAATGTAGTTATAGTAGATTTCTTAAGTTAGTGGGTTGTACTCAGGCTTCTATATCTGCCCCTGATTGCAAGGCTAAGATAGTACTCAACATTATTGATATCATAACATATATCATCTAATGAAGTTGATACTGCTGATCTTTCTGAATTATGAGAGAGGAAAAGATGTCGAGCAGCTGCAGACAAACTTATTAGTCTTTGTGTTCTATAATTGAAGAAGATATGTTGAGAGATTTTGGTTGGTAATAGAAATGGTAGTTTTAAGAAAAGCTGTATATTTTCTAGAAAGGTTTAGCATTTTCTAAAGTTCGCACAGATGAAACAACTTGAAGAAGAATCTTATAGATTAGGTGTGAAGTTACAATCTTCAATAATGTTGCGCATAATTTTGAAAATTTTGACATTTCTCTTCAAAGTTATATATGTTATTACTACTTATTCTTGTGTGCTTACTGTTACAAGTACCTGCTTCATAAGGACTTCCTATAAAAATAAAGCCCAAAGTTTGTGGTTGATGCTTAATCATCGGAAAGAGAATTCATTTTCTCCTTTTCTGTATTTCTACAAGGTGTATTTTGAGGAAGGTGAATGCTCAAATTCGTCATTCTTTTTAGTGGAAAAATATATCTTGAGACGGTGGAAATTGTGCCCCTTACCACTACGTATAATCTGGTTCAAGCTGATTGAGTTGTTTTCGGTACAACTTTTAGCTTGAATATTCTGAGTGTCCTCCCTTCTGTCGACTGATTAGCTTCAACTATACAAGAAATTCATTTGCTAGAGTAGTTCTGCAAAAGAAAAACAAACGAAATAATGGATGATCAGATTGTTCTTGACAAGGGTGGAAAAAGGCAGTTGCCTCGGTGGATGTTTGCTTCGTCTGCTGCTGATCAAGTAAAGGAAAAAGTCAAAACTGATCATGTAGACAATAATAATAATAATACAGAGGAGGAGATTGTCACTCAGAGGCGGAAAAACAGAAAGATTGAGGATAAAAAGGAAACATTCACTGAGGAGTTGCCCACTCAGCTTCCAAAATGCCAAACAACAAAAAGAAGCAGAAGAAAGTTAAACCTACCAATTGATGACTGTAATGATGAAAGAGCATTAATGGGGAGTGAATGTGACCGCATGAAAGTAAAAGGTGATGGAGCGATTCCTATGTTGAGGAGACGGAAACAGAAAACGAAGAATTCCAAGACCGAGGGAGGTGATGAGATGGAAGAGTCAACAACAGAAGCAAGTGATAAAAGCGTCTTAAGGAAGAGAAAATGCAGCAGGGTGAAGGAAAATTCTAGTGAAGCTGGCCCTAGTTTGAGGAGGCAGAAACAGAAAACAAAGAATTCCAGGAATGAGAATTGTGCTGATGTTGAAGACTCAACACCAAAAACAGATGATGAGTATTTGACTGTTGAAGATCAAATGAACATAGCGGAAGAGGTGACCTCCTTAGTTCTCTTGAGGTCTCCTAAACAATTCTTCAAAATTACCATCTAAAAGTAATGATCACATTTGGGCAGAAATGTGGTATCTCAGATTTTTTTACTGTTCATATTTGCAGTATGCTGGTGATGCTGATGAAGATTTGACTGTTGAAGATTTAATGAGCATTGCTAAGGAGGTGATTATTGATATCTAAATATTATTAACTTTAAAACATCTAAATCATTTACTAAAGCTTTAATTGCTATTTAAAACGAGAGGCACTACTTCGCTTTCTATTAAAAATACAGAAATAAGTTATTAATCTGTGGCATTTCATTTGGATGATTGTAAAATATATATGGTGTCTGAGTATTGTCGTCCTTTTATGTGGGAGAGGGAGGGGGTTAGTCTCCTCTTCTCCTTATTTAGTAGTATTAGTTAGTATTCACGTAGTATCTTATTCTTCAGTTTTTACTACTACATGTTGCTTCATTTGCTTTGTTCATCTTCCTATTTACTGTCATTATTTCCCTTTCAATCTTGCTTTGATTACACTTCTTTTGAGCGGAGGGTCTATTGGGAACAACCTCTCTACACCACAAAGGTGTGGGTAAGGTGTACATCCTACTTTCCCAGACTCCAGTTGTGGGATTACACTTGGTATTTGTTGTTGTTGTATATGGTGTCTAAGTGCTTTTCTTGTTTGGTATAAGAAATTGCAACTTTCAATTCTTTAGTAAATATGGGACCTATTGGTTGTTATCATATTTTTCTTCTCCTGGCAGTATGTGAATGAGAATGAGCAAGCTGCATCAGGTAAAGAAAAAAATTGTCCAATGGAGGATGCTATTTCCATGTCAATAGGCTCGTTAAGTTGCATTGAAGTTGACAATCAATCTTCACGAAGAGAAACAAATGCTGATTGTATTTCAATTCAAGAGAGTACAATTGAATATGCTCCTCCTAAGCTTAACATGTCCGAGAATCCTACCCAAGACATGTTAGATTTGTTTCTTGGTCCCCTGTTGAAGAAAACTCATGAGGAGAAGAGAGTTGAACTGGTCAGAGAAGAAATGAGTTTAGCTCATGATCTGAACAAGAATAACCGAACTGATCCTTCTGAGGATCGACCAGTTTTTGTAAAGAAGAAAAGCAGTCTCAAGGACAAGGTATCTCTGTTTCTTGACTAATACTTCTGAAGATAATTAGGTAGAGTATTTGGAAGAATAATTTTCTTTAGATAATATCTGAATATAATTTATCAAATTTCACCTAAAGCATTTACTTGTCTACTTATAAATCCCATGAGAGAGTATCTTTATTTGTAGATTCTTCATAGTAGTTTTCTCTTTATTTCATCATTGTGCAGAAATTATGAGAACTTGATATAGCCAGTTAGAAGAAGGAATATTTTTTTCATGGAAATGAATTTGACTTGAGAGAAGGAATCCTGAATAGCTGTATATTATTTTTTGTCAACTATACCAAAATGTTATGTCAGAGTTAGCAGCTATATCAAAAACGCATAATACATAAACAGACTTTGAGACTGCACATTTAGACATATTAACTTGGTCTCAACCGACAACTAAACACTCCAACTTGTCCCCACTGTGTCTCGTGTACATCCGACATTGACGTGACACATAAATTTTGAAGGTGTTTAGATGATCATTTTGTAAGTTGGAGTGTTCAATTGACACAGTGAAATCGAATTGAGGTGTTACACACTTGATAATTGAGGGCAAGTTTGAGTGTCCATGATGAAGTAATCCTAGGAATCTACATAACATACTGAAAGATTTTAAACAATTTAGATGGCGAAATTTAACTCTTATCTTCATTTATCAAATAGAGAACAATAATAAACATACAAAAGTAATCTTTACTCTCTCTCCCAAATAAAAAGAAGTAAACAAAGAGTACATTCCTCTCGTCTACTTTAGTTTTAGAATTATATAACATAAATCGATCTACATATATATATATATATGTATGTATGCGTATGTGGGTAAAATAGAACAAAATCTTTTCTTGTGTTCCTTCCGGGATCGAGGACCAATGAGTACCTTGAAAATCGTATTTCACGAAAGAAACCATATTCTCAGACCTTAGTATGATCCCAATATTTTGTATTCATTATCAGAAAACCGCTAATTTCTGATGGAATCCATTGAGATTTGGTTTGTCACTAAAGTTTCCGAAAATTAGCGATTTCCTGGTAGTGATTTTTTTTAATTATTATATGTGGTAAATGCTATAGAAGAAACCTTGAAAGACCTACTTTATGGCCAATCAATTTGACATCTTGTTGAATCTGATCTCTGTATTCTCCAAAAGTGAATTTCTTATAGATGGAAGGTTCTTTGCAACTTCCAATTAAAGAATCATAAGAAGGGCAAAGGAAATAAGCTATTGAGAACCTCTCCATTTTCCCATCTGCAATCACTTTGTGTTCCACACTTTTATACACATCATTGCTCCAAGCCTGCATTTATTTCAACATAGTAATAAGTGGGAGTTTTGACATAAAAATTGTGAAATTCCGAGAAAAGTAATACTACCTCCGGTCTCATATTAGATGAATATCTTACTAAAAATATTTGTCCCATATTACTTGATCATTTACTAAATCAAGATAGAATTAATTAATTTTTTTCTATTTTACCCCTACAATTAATATGGTCTTTTGAATGTAAACAATTTTCAATACTAGCTATTTCTATACTCTATGCATATTGCATTGATATAAACAAAGGGCAAAATGGTAAAGTCTTTCAATATATTAATAATTTTTTAATCACCGTGTAAAGTTGAAAGTGCCCATTTAATATGAGACGGAGGTAGTATTTATTTTAAAGTTGAAAATGGTATTTGAAAATTTGTTGGTATTTTAGTAAAGAGCAAAAAGTATTTTGGATCAACAATTACTGACCATTATTTCAAAATGTTTTCTTGGATATTTCTAAAAAATGTTTCGGAAATTCATAAAACCTGAGAGATATAAAACCTGAGAGATATGTGATTAATCCTCTGTCTTTGAAAGAAATAAAAGAATTTTTTGAAAATCGTACAAAATTCATTCATTTATTTCTCGTTCATAGATGGTCAGAACTTCATTTGGTTTGTGAATCCTTTTACATCAACCGATCCATCTTAGAGAAACGAACATACTTTTCTAAACGAATACAAAAATTATTTTTATAATGATGACATCTGAATTAACTTATACGTTCCTTGACTATTATACCAATAAAATGTAAAAGAAATTGTCAATGACTTAGGTGATTATTTACCAATCAAATAGAAAATGAGTTATTTTTATCGATAGAGAGGGAAATAACTTTGTTGGTACAATACTTGCCAAAATTTATTTATTTAATTAGTTCATGGTATAAAAAATTAATAAACACATACTTTATATATATATATAAATGGATTAAAATATTTAAATGATGACAGTGAGAGACCATGAGCAATTGGAGACAAAAAGTTGGTGAAAAAGAAATTGGAATTTTGGACATTGGTTTCACCATTTCTTGACCAATCAAAGACATTTTTATAAACAAATTGCACTTTTGATTATTCTATATTAATGACATAGTTCTCAAATATAAAAGTTTTATAATTTAAAACTAATTGAATTAATGTTCAAAATCAATCCAAAAATTAAACATTTTACTTCTTTCATTAAGTGTATGCAAAATTATATAGTTGTCATTTCTCTCCATTGATAAGTCCAAAAAATAAAAGTTATAAGCTAGATAAAAGTGAAATAGCAGTTCGATGCACAAAACATCTCGTATTAGTGAGGTCCGAAAAGGATCGCACTTCAATGGCATGTGATGTATTAACCTACCTATTGTATACATTAATGAATGCTCCACAAGTCGATTCTATGACTTATAGGTCACACAGAGACAATAAGTAGGGGTGTGCTTCAAACGTGCTCTAACATGAAAAGATTTCTACAAGTGCAACACAATAAAAAAACTAGGACAATAATGTGAATTGAAGACTAAAAGGCAAAGGTAGTAACCAATAAGGTATTGATATTAATATTTAATTTTATTTAGGGGTAAAGTAGTAAATTACTATTGTGTTAATGAGTTATCGATTTATTCAATAACACAATATTAAAGATCAATATCGAACGAATAACACAATATTTTTTTTTTATAAAACCATTCATTAAGACAATAATCCAGTAATATTTTTTTCGATTCAATTTATTGATCGATTCGATTTTTCACACCTGTACATTAAATAAAAATATAGTAAACGAGTGTACCTGAAAAAGATCTCCAATGTTGACAATAAGTGCATTTTGGTTAGGCTTGACAGCAACCCATTTGGAATCTTTCATTAGTTGAAGTCCACCAACTTCATCTTGATGAAGTATTGTTAAGAAATCACTATCTGTATGTGGCACTAATCCAAATATTTCTTGTGATATTTGACATTGTGGATAGTGATTTAATCTAAGAAAACATGCACTCTCATTGCAAATTTCTCCAATTTCACCATCTTTGTGGCCTAATTTCCTCACAAGAACACTAGCAAGTGATTTGGCTAAATCTTGCATTGAAGTTGCATATTCCACCATCACTTCCCTATAACAAAAAGGAGTTTAATTTGGAATTAAGTCATGTACACTGATAAACAAATTATTTTCAATGGACGTTTGGTCGAAATTTGACTTGTCGGTTAGGAGTTTCTAATGAGAGAGTCGTCAGGAATGTTACCAACATGCCAATTCTCAACATATTCCATTGAAAATTTTTGTCGGAAATTAGTGATTTTTTTGGTAATAATAATGTATAACTCTTTGTAATAAGCTTAGCTGAGGCAGATTCGTGATTTGAAATGTATATGAATTTTGGCTATCCCTCGCCATTGAACTCGGAACCTAATTATGTGAATATTCATTTAATTTACAACTTATTATAGGTACATATTTAGTGTATTTGTCAATTTGCCAGTACATATACAAGGTTTGAACTAAAGTTATTGAGTTCTGTTGTACCCTTACAATAAATTGTGTATTAATTCTAAATTTCAACTCGCCTAATTTATTCTTAATTCTGAATTCGCCTCTGTACGTGCATTTCTTTTTCAGAATTAGTCTACCTAGATATATAAATTAATATATTCATCTATTTAGTTAAGTTATATACACCATTATGAAAAAAAAAAGTTAAAACCATCAAGTCATCTTTATCTATTATAATGATAAATAATATGTCTTATGTCAAGATTACAAATTTTCATTGACGTGATATTAAAAATTCTTTATATAAATAGTGTATTTATGTAACTTAAACTATATAATAGTAGTACCTTAAAGTTGTGAACTCTCCATAATAAGCAGCTTCTGAAATTTTTGTCAAAGGGATATGAAAAGCTTCAGACCAATTAAATTGTTTTGGACAAGTAGCTGTTGAATTCCCCCATCTATATGAATTATTTAACAATCCACAAGTAGCTTTCATCTCAAATGGTGCCTTAAATAATTTCATTTGTTCTCTTCTCATTTTTTTAAGTAATTCAAGGCTCACACCATGGTTTACAACTTGAAAAAAACCCCATTCAGATGAAGCCTTGGCTATCGCATTTTCACATTTAATCTTTTCTCTCTCAATTTCACTTTTCAGATCGTTTAGGTCTATCAGCGGAAGTTCCAACTCTTTCATCATAAGTACTTTTTCAGTGCTGAGGTTTGCCCCATCATTAGAGCAGTCGCGACTATTCTGTAGTCGCGAAAGCTTTGAGTAGTCATGTAGGAGAGGAGGATTCCAAGACTCTATCATCATTGTGATCAAATTAAAGAAGAAAAAAATGGGAAAAGGTAGAAGAGTTTGGGAGTTTGGGACAAATAGTATACATGAGGTATTTATATGGTTCAAAGAGACCAAAAACATGAGGGGAGGAAAAAGGAAGGAAAGTGTGGAAAGTGGCAAAGAGACAAAATAATACCATGTGGCCGGGGAAAAAATAAGGGAAATTAAACCCTCTTAATTCATGACAATTGTCACAATGAGAGAAGTATCTCCAATTTACTAATTCATGACAATTGTCAATGACAATGTATCTTCTTGAAATGAGTCTTTTCTTTTCTTTGTAGTTGTTCGGTCCGTTTGCGTGCATCTTGACTAGTTTTTCATCAGTATAAGTACATGTTGACTATTTTTTTTTGAAACTTTAGAATAATTCGCCGTTGCTATAACCTCTGCCACAACCTTTGTGGTTCATGTGAGCACTCTGTGGTGAATATTTTGTGTGCAGTAGATAATCCCTCATTGTGTAATAGCCAACAAACCACATATGAAATGTAAACTGCATTAGGCAAATCTTATGCGACAGACTCGACTCAGAAAATATTGAAGGGGGATCGATTTTATTCGTATGAATAAGCACCCTTCAAATCAATTGAGCCATCAGACCATGTTAACTATTTGTTCACCAATAAATATATAGAATTCACCTAGTATTTTGCTTTTACTTGAGATTAATTTAAATGAAATTGATTTTTTTTTAATATCATATATGACTAATTATAAACCTTCACAAACCATTTTTTTGAAAAAAGTTCGACACACTTTTTGTGCAGATAATTGCAGTGTCCTAGAGAGGAATTTTATATTAACTCCTTTATATTAGATGAACACTTTCAATTTTATATGGTGATTAAGAAATTATTAATATATTGAAAGACTTTATCATTTTGCCCTTTGTTTATATCAATGCAATATACATAGAGTATAGAAATAGCTAGTATAAAATTATTTAAATTCAAAAGGTTATATTAATTGCAGGAGTAAAATAGAAAAAATTTAATTAATTCTATTTTAATTTAGTAAGTGATCAAGTAATATAAAATAAATATTTTTAATTAGATGTCAATCTAATATGGGATGGAGGAAACAGTAGAATTAGTATTTCTTTACGGGGAAAGATGAAACAGAGAATTGTCAGATTCAATGAATTTTAATTTCATCCCAATAGATCTCAAAAATTTATCTTTATGTCATCATCATCGAGTTTTAAAGTGTGCATATATATCATATAAATTTGTGTTATCTCATATAAATTTTGCATTTTTTTCTTTTTCATTCATATATATCATATAAATTTGTGTTATCTCATATAAACTTTGCACTTTTTTTTCTTTTTCATTCAATGTAAAATTCGATTAAGATGTCATGCACACCCTTTCTTTGGAAGATTTTCAATTTAGAAGCTTGTCAGTTGTTTTTTTTGCCTACTCTTATCAACTTGACCTATGTGATAGATATCACACGTATATTAGTCCGTAGATTCATTCAAATTTATATTAGATAAAATTAATAAAAGAATAAATCATTAACCATTAACAGAATAAATCATTCTTGATTGAAAACATTTATATTTTTTAAAATTTAAATTCAAAATCTAACTAATTAAACTTAAAAAATCTCAACCATCTCACTAGATCCCGAGTAATTTAGCGTGACAATGTGAATGCCAATTTGCCTTTTCATGAAATATTGCTATCATGTTGTGCTTTGTATTCTTTTGATGAAAAAGTCTGTCACACGTACGGCTGAATATTATTAAGTTAGAAAAAAAAGTCAATTTTTTTAGTGTGAAAATATATTTGCTTTTTGTTTCTTGACTCACACGTAAAATAGTTAATTTAAGTCATTGCAGAATCAGGAAAAAATGAACTTTTTCTTTTGTCGTAATTTGAATGTTTTTTTTTATATAAAGTCAAAAGTAAAGTTGGACATTGTCCAGAGAAAAAAACAGACAAATTACTATTTTTTTCCAAAAAGATTTGTATATTTAATAAAAACTAAACAAAAAGGTAAACTTGATTTTTGTAAGTAAAGTAAATAGACCTGCACATTATTAGTGGCCTAATCAAGATTTTCATAAAAAAGTTCAAAATATGAAAAGTAAACACTATAAAATTGAAGCGGATTTCAACATCTACTATATAATATATAAAAAATAATTTTAATCATGTATAAAATAATATAATTTTTCGTTGAAGGGAAACGAACCCTCTGAGCCCTTACTAGCTCCGCTTGTGCACATGTTATATGTAGTGTAGGCTATCGAAATTTGCAGCAGAGATTGATTCAAAATTTTAATTGGATGTATTCGAATGATCGATCTTTAGGTTTTATCAATAAACTTATTAGACATTTCTTTTTATGACTTTCGACATGTACGTATATATATATATATACATACTCGATGTTGAAAATATTGGGTTCGATTAAATCCGTTAGTTACTTGTAATACAAGTCTACCGCTGTTTCATAATCTCGAAAATCTCGATAGCAAAAAGCTGCATTTGGAATATATAAGAATTTTCATAACTATGTAAATGTAGTATAATAAATGAAAAATTAAATTCCTTAGTATATACTATTACAAAATAATTACCTATTCTTTTGACTCTGTGGAACAGAATAAATAAAGATATTTTATGAGTTGAGATTAAATATATCGTGAAATTGTTTTATTCAGGGGTGAATTTATGTATAAAAAAGGTCACGTGAATTCGTGGTCATCCGATTAAACTATATATTTCTTGTATAATTTTTAAAATATATCTAGTATTATCTAAAGACATTTATGATCAAACGAGATTGAATGGTGCACTGGTTGAGAGTTGATCTTAACTCATTCAGGTGCATTCGTTGTCTTGAAAATTTTGAATTCGCTATTAATTTTATCATTCCAATATTATTCTTATCCCACTTGTCAAATGGGGGTGACAATGTGAATGCCAGGCTTTTTCCATGAACTGCTACTTTGTGCATTTTGTGGTTTGTATTCTTTTGAATTTGTTAAAAAGGATAATTCTAAAATTTGATGAAAAAGTTAGTCATACTTATGGCTGACTATTAATTAAAGTAGAAAAACAGTCAATTTCTAGTATGAAAATATATGTTTGCCTTTTTATTTCTTGATTCATAAATAGTTGGAAACTCAAATAATTAAGTCATTGTAGAATTAGGAAAATTTGAATTTATTTTTTGTCGTAATTTGAATGTCTTGTTGTATAAATTCAAAGTTAAGTTGAACATAGAGTCATAGACAACTCACAATTTTTTAAAATAAAATTTGTATAATTAGTAACTAGACAAAAAACACCAACGTATTTACGCGGTGCGCTCAAAGTGTTTACCACAGAGTGATTACCCGAAGAGCAAAGATTGTAGCGACCGCGGGTTATCCTAGAAGTTTTTTTTTTTTAAAAAAACACTGACGCGACTATATAAATTCAAAGATAATTACTTGAACATCCTTCATTAAAAATATATATCGTGTATATAGAAAATAATATTATATTATAATTTTTTTAAAAAAATTATATTAAAATTTTAAATAGCTTTAGTAAAATTTCTAAGTTCGTCATTGCATCACACTATGCCATTAATGGTGTAAAAAACAAACAAAAATGGTTGTTGTACAGCAAATTTGGAAATCTTGGTGAACATCTAATATATGAGGGCCAAGTGTATATTGGAGGGTGGATAAAAACTAAAGAAGAATTTTTGCATATAACCACTCAAAAATATTTTAGTTATGCTCTATAACTATAGTTTGCTAATTATAATTTATAGCCAAGATCTGCTTTCTCTCTCTTTATTTTTCTCACTACTATACTAACAAATGCTCTTTATGGCCCGGCTATTTTCTCATCTTTTTGTTTTCTGTTTTGAGATATATTGTGACAAATAATTAAAAAAAAAGAAAAGCTTTGTCCTTTCAAGAACACAATAAAGAAATATAAGCTCCCTGAGATCTGTTAAGCTTCAATCTTTACTAGGGCTGGAATCTGAGCTAGAGCTGAAGCATTTTATAGAACTCAGAAGTAGGGGCATAAGGTGTTTGACAAAAGTCCAAAGAGAAAAAGACAGATTCCATCATCAACAATCTTCTTTCGGCGGCAACCAAGTTCATTTCAACTGGAGTTGGTACCTCCGATTTTCATATCTTTCCATATCTATTCTTTGCTCATATAGTTGTAGTTACATTTTGCTGACTTTAGACCTTTGAATAATTTATTAGTTCTTACGCATTTTCGTGGCTTTGGATAGTGATGGTAGACTAGGGTCATGTTCTTTCTCAGGGACGGGGACGAGGGTAAGGAGGGGTAAGTGGGTTAAAGGAGCGTCTAGACTGAGAATAGGTTCTTGGAATATTGGGATGTTAACGGAAAAATTCATAGAGCTAGTTAATATTCTAAAGAAGAGGAAGATTAATATAGCTTGTGTCCAAGAGACCAAATGGGTAGGTTCTAAAGCTAAGGAGGTAGACGAGTATAAGCTTTGGTTCTCTGGTAGATCGAAGTATAGGAATGGAGTAGGCATTTTAGTAGACAGTGATTTAAGGGATCAGGTGGTGTAGGTTAGGAGAGTTACTGATAGGATGATGTCGATTAAGGTAGTCGTTGAAGGGATCACGTTGAATATTATTAGTGTTTACGCGTCGCAAGCGGGCTTAAGCGAGGAGGATAAAAGGCGCTTTTGGGAGGATTTAGACGAGTTAGTGGGAGGCATACCGCTTAAGGAGAAGCTTTTCATGGGAGGTAATTTCAATGGGCATATCGGGTCTAGTTCGGGAGGGTATGATGATGTGCATGGAGGCTTTGGCTTCGGGGATAGAAATGGAGGAGGAGTTTCACTTTTGGATTTCACAAGAGCTTTTGGGTTGGTAATAGCCAATTCGAGTTTCCCAAAGAAGGAGGACCAATTGGTAACCTTCCAAAGTTCGGTGGCTAAAACACATATATATTTTTTACTCCTTAGGAAGGATGATAAAGATCTGTGCAAGGATTGTAAGGTCATTCCGACCGACAATCTTATGACCCGACATAAGCTCTTGGTGATGGATTTAAGGATCAAGATGATGAGGAAGAAAAGGGTCGGGGATAACAGACCTAGGATCAGACGGGGGAGTTTGACCACGGTTAGTGACCTGGAGATGGGAGAGAAATTGAAGGATATGGGGGCCTGGAATAGTAGCGGGGATGCGAACAGTATGTGAGATAGGACAACTAGTTGTATTAGGGTTGTAGCAAGGGAAGTGTTGGAAGTTTCGACAAGAAATCGTAGTCGGTATCGAGGGGATTGGTGGTGGAATGGAGAAGTGAAAGGGAAGGTGGAAGCAAAGAAGATGACGTATGCGAAGTTGATAGAAAGCAAGGATGAGGTGAAAAACTGGACGAATAGGGAACTTTATAAGATAGCGAGGAAGGAGGCGAAGTCGGTGGTTTTGATGGTAAAGACGACAGCTTTTGAACGCCTTTATGTTGAACTAGAAGAGAAAGGAGGGGATAGAAAATTATTAAGGCTAGCCAGGGCGCGGGAGAGAAGGGCACGCGAAGTGGATCAAGTGACGTGCATTAAGAACGAGCATGGAAAAGTATTGGTCGAGGAGACCCTCATTAAACAGAGATGACAGTCATACTTCTGTAAACTCTTGAATGAAGAAGGGGACAGAGAGATTGTGTTGGGAGATTTGGAACATACAGAGAGGCGTCACTATTTTGGGTGTTGCAGGAGTATTAAGGTCGAAGAGGTTAAGGGTGTTGTGTGTAGGATGCGCTGGGGAAGAGCGACCAGACCTGACGAGATTTCCAGGGAATTTTGGAAGAGCGCGAGCTCGGTAGGCTTGGAGTGGCTGATTGAGTTATTTAATGTCATCTTTAAAATGGAAACGATGCCCAAAAATGGAGGTCGAACATAATGATCCCTCTATACAAAAATAAGGGGGATATCCAGAGCTGCAACAACTATAGAGGTATCAAGCTTCTAAGCCATACTATGAAAGTGTGGGAAATAGTGGTGGAGATGAGGTTGAGGAGAGACGTGTCTATTTCAGAGAGCTAGTTCGGATTTATGTCGGGACGCTCAACTACAGAAGCCATCCATCTTATGAGGAGACTGGTGGAGCAGTATAGGGAGAGGAAGAGGGACTTGCATATAGTATTCATCGACCTAGAAAAGGCTTACGATAAAGTTTTATGAGAGATACTATGGAGATGTTTGGAGGCTAAAGGTGTACCTGTGGCGTACATTAGGGTGATCAAGGACATGTATGAGGGTGCCAAAACCAGGGTAAGAACAGTATGAGGGGACTTAGAGCACTTTCCAATTGTGATGGGGTTGCACCAAGGATCAACTCTTAGTCTATTTTATGTGCCTTGGTAATGGATGGATTGACGCGACAAATTCAAGGTGAGGTGCCATGGTGTATGCTTTTTGCGGCCGACATAGTCTTGATCGATGACACTCGTAGCGGAGTTAACGCTAAGCTGGAGAATTTGAGACATACCTTGGAGTCTAAAGGGTTTAAGCTGAGTAGGACCAAGACAGAGTACTTAGAGTGCAAGTTCAGTGAGACACCTCAGGAGGTTGGCGCGGAAGTTAGGCTTGGTGACTAGGCCATCCAAAAGAAAAGTAGTTTTAAGTATCTTGGGTCTATCATGAAAGGCAGCGGTGAGATTGACGATGATGTCATATATCGTATTGGGGCAGGGTGGATGAAATGGAGGCTCGCTTCAGGTGTGCTATGTGACAAGAAGGTGACACCATAACTTAAGGGCAAGTTCTACAAAGTGGTGATTAAACCGACTATGTTATACGGGGCGGAGTGTTGGCCAGTTAAGGCCTCTCACGTTCAAAAGATGAAAGTTGTCGAGATGATAATGTTGAGATGGATGTGTGGGCATACCAGGAGCGACAGGATTAGAAATGAGGCTATTCGAGACAAGGTAGGAGTGGTCTCGGTGGAAGACAAGATGCGGGAAATGTGACTGAGATGGTTTGGGCATGTGAAGAGGAGAGACACATATGCCCCAGTGCGGAGGTATGAGAGGTTGACCATGGATGGTTTCAGAAAAGGTAGGGGTAGGCCGAAGAAATATTAGGGAGAGGTGATTAGACATGACATGACGCAGTTACAACTTACCGAGGACATGACCTTAGATAGGAGGGTGTGGAGGACCCATATTAGGGTAGAGGACTAGTACATAGTCTCGTTATTCTTCCTTATTAGTAGGCGCATTAGCGCACTATAATTCCTTGTGGTCTGGTTTATGTTGTTATCTATTTTATCTGTGTCGCTTTCGTTATTTGCTTTTCCATATTGCTTTGAACTTCTTAGCCTTATCTGACCTCTTTTTATGCTTCTATTGAGCTGATGGTCTCTCGGAAACAGCCGTCCTACCTTGGTAGGAGTAAGTCTGCGTACATTTTACCCTCTCCAAACCCCACGTTGTGGGATTCCACTGGGTTGTTGTTGTTGTAGCTATAGTTATAACAATGTTTGTATAATTCGCACAATGTTTGTATAATTCGCTATACAATTTGCAGTTTTTGTGTAGCGTTTATATATTTCACTATACAATTCATGCAGAACATTTGTATAATTTGCTATACAATTTGTAATGTTTGTATATTTCGCTATACAATTCGATTCGCGCACAACGTTTGTATAAATCGCATGAATTATACAATACTCAAACTATATTCGCCCACAACATTTGTATAATCGTGCGAATTGTATAAAACTCAAACTATAATTACAGCTAGATGTTTGCCGCGAGCCGTAATTAATTCAAACTATAGCTATGTTAGTTAATTAACTAATATATATTTACTTATCCGCATAATTTTACGAAAACTAAATCACATCGAGTGTTAAAATCAAATTAAGGAATACATGACATAATTAATTAATATATATATTCACTCTATAAAATTAATTTAATATAAACACTCGATATAAATAAATTTTTATCGTACAGGCCTAATGTGTATAAAATGTTTCCAAATTTTGCATGTGGCAACTCACACTAAATTTTATTATATAAGATAGAAAGAGAAGTTTTAGTTTCTAGTATAATTAGCATAAAACCAATTAATTTCCTCTCATTCATGTGAATAAAACCTCAATAAAAATCATGTTTAAAAAATTTGAGAGCCTAAACTCACTTTTAACGATCTATAGTATGTTTGATCAAATTTTTAAATTTTATTTGTTTTAAAAAATGCTTTTTTATTAGAAGTGCTTTTAAAGAGTAACAATTTATGTTTGATAACTTATAATTTGAAAAATCAATTTTGTCAATGTTAGATTAGTTCTTTGTGCTTGCCCAATAGTTTAAAAGTGTTTTTTAAAATTACTTTTTTGTTAGAATTACTACTCAAAAACATTTATTACTTTCGATTGCCGACACAAATTTTAAAATTTTATTTTGTACGATATATGTTACCTCCTTTAATCATACATATTAATCTCAATAAATGTAAAACCTTAGTCATGTTCCAATTAACACCGTATACAAATAAAAATATTTTATCACATATTCAAATGCTCAATTAAAATACGTCTTATCACATATTCAAATGCTTAATTAAAATACGTCGTTATAAGACGTTATGTCCCCCCCCCCTCCCCCGCCCCCACATCTTACATAGTTCATAATTTTTTTTGGTTTTCCACTCGGTGCTCGCGTTGGAGCTCCAACTAAATTCGAGTTGCACACTACAGAGCTCATTCGGAGGTAACGCTTCTAACATGATTTTCTCCATCCAAGATTCGAATTTGAAACTTGATAAAACAGTCCACCACTGTAATACAACCTACATAGTCGATAGCTACAAGTGAAGTATCCATTTCCCCTTGAAGTGCGTTTTGAATCATTCAAAATTTGATTCGATTTAATTGTGCTAATTAGTTGATCAAACTTCATCTCAATCATTCTCATTTTTCAAGCTACAAGATAGATTGACTCATATTACTTGCCATCCATCCCTTAAGCATCAAAATCAAAAAGTGACAAGAGGCAACTACGTTATATTATATGTCTAATCAAATAATTGACTATTTTTCTTTTAAACAATATCCCCTCGCGTCGTCATCGTCGTCGCTCAGCTCGGCTTCGGCTTCGGATTTGATTGATAATCTTTTTAGACCAAATTTCCTTTAATTTTAATTAATTAATATTATTTATTTATTTAATTAAGTAAGTAAAAAATCCTGACCCGTGACCCGACCAGTTTCTTTTCCGGATTAATTTAAAAAAATATTTCCCTCCGTTTTTCGAATGGATTTTTTGAAAGGTTGCAACCTTGTCCGAAAAGTTGTAAATATTTTCTCAACATACAAACCTTTTCCTAACAGATATTTTTTCTTGAAAGGTTCAAACAGGCTATATATATCTGTTAATCCTCAGAATGCTCCATACGAAAACTTTGATAGACATCTTGTTCTTCTTCTTTTCTGCACTTCTTAAAGCTCGTGTGATATACTACTGCCTTCGAGTGGTTCGCAGACACCAGAATTTGCAGTACCTCTATTTTGGTGAGTAAATCATTCTATCATGGGAGAAAAGATTTCAAAACCTCGGGTACGTTGAGGGGAATAATTTCCTTAAGAACACACTGTGTATTCAGTGGGTTCGATTTTTGTTTTGACATTAATTTTTCCAGATACTGTTATTATTTTCAGTTTCAGTCCAGATTCTGTCTTTTATTACTTTCAGTAGTTATTGTTACTGTTTTAATATTTACAATACAGTTTACTAACATTGGATTCGAAAAAAAGACGCATTTGATACGAAAAAAAATTTATTTTCTATGAAAAATATTTTTTTAGAAAAGTAAATAAGCAACCCCTTTTTTGCCCATATACCATAGTGACAATGTCAAGTCATTATTCTAGACATTAAAAGAGTGATCATTCTTAACCATAATTCCAAATGTTACATAGTCGAAATACTCGATGTATACATCAATATCAAGCTATCCATAGTACTTAAATAAATATTATAAAGATTGTATCCATAGTACTTTAATAAATATTACAAAGATTGTATAAATTTTTTTATTGAAATTTAATTTTGTCTCCTCTTTTTATGATCATTTGCCCAAGTGACTTTTTATGACTAATTACAATTTGAATGAAAAAAAAATAATTTTACATTTTTTTTATGTTTTTTTTTTCTAATTGCTTATGTTATTTTTTATCGTTCTCCTCCGTAAAGTGTCATATAAATAAAGGAATATAATTTTTAATCAAAATGAAAACATAAGAAATGACAAGCAAATAAAGACAAGCAACTAAGAGGGGGCTAACAATACGAGATAAGCATCTGATGCTCCAAAGCATATGGAAACTGTCATCTCTATTTAATTAAGACCATTTAAAATATATATATTTATTGACTATTATTTTGGTGGATGAATATTTATAGGGTTGTGCAAAAATCGAATTGATAAAAAAAAACTAAAAATGTTATTAGTTTATTGCTATTGGATTTTTAATCGATTTAGCTTTTCAATATTGGATTATTAAGTAAACTGATAACCCATTAAGACTATAGTAATTTACTACTTCACCCATATATATATATATATATATATATATATATATATATCCTTTTGACTTTGAGTTCATAAAAACCAAACTCTTTCATTTGTGTTGTTTTTGTTTAGTTCTTTTCATGTTAGTTACTACTGTTTCTATTTTATGAGCATTCTGTAAGATTGCATTATTATCCTGTCGCGCCAAATTGTTGGAGAAGTAATATATTTATTTTATAAGCATTTTGTTAATGGTTAAGCCGATAATCGAACCGTTAAAGACAAAAAAAACTAATAAAAAATATCTTATTAATTTGATTATTGATTTAGCATATTTTAAAAAAAAAATTAATAAATCAAACCGATAATATATAAAATCAAATCGAACCAAATGATGCACACTCTAACTATTTATGTCAATTTCTCTTTAAAAGTTGGATTCATGAGTGGATCTGAAAAAGAACTTTTGTATTAAATTTGAAACAATTATGGTCAATTACTGAATTTACAATAATTAAGAGTTAGAGACAAGACATCATAAATCTCTAATTAGGGAAAGCCATTGTCTAATTAAGGTATTAATTCTGACATATGAGGCCCAAATTATATTATAATCTCTTAACTTTTGTTGTAGGGCGGCAAGAACAGACACAAAGTTTTGAATATTTAATATTAGTCCGCTTAATTACATCATAATCATATTATTAGTGTTATTTAATGGAAACCATTGTCCTTTCATAATATTCTATTTTTAATAGCGTGTGTTTAATAGTGAAGCTCACACAAGATATTATGTCATTGCGAATTCTAATAAATCGATCCATTATATCTTATATTAGATATAATTCATATTCTAATCTTACGTTAAAATCTCGATTACAATAAACTCTTTAAGAAAAAATATATTCCATTTGCCAAAAATATGATCTAATTTAATACAATATTCACATGTACAAATGTAGTAAAATCCACAAACATATTAATTGTTACTATATATTTTAAAAATTGCATTCACTAGTAGAGCTAAGAGTGAACTTTATGGACTCTTTTCTATAATTATAATTAATATTTGTAGTTAAATAATTAACTAATATTTAATAAAGGTGATAGACAAAAACATCAGAATCTCATAAATACTTAAAGTCAATATGCCTAAAACTTGGCTTTTTATAAGGTTTTGATTTGAGGGCCCTAAAAATATTATTTTGGGCGGCAAAAGGCATGAAGTTGTGCATGATTACATCTAGGTCCACTCTTCTCAAATAGGAATTTTGAATGTTTCGAGTTCGAGCCATGAAAATAAAGTACTCATTTTTAATAGAGAACACATCACTTCCAAAGTGGACATCATAACATGAATTTTGATCATTCAGATTCTAAAGCAAATACTGAACATCGATTAAGAAAAAAACTATTGATGAACAAACAAATTGATAGTATTTGGGGGTATATCTTCTGTAGTAAAAAGAAAAAAAAATACTACGAAGTGAAATATCTCGATCACCAGGAGAAATTCTGACATTGAAATCAGTACATACTCGTATATATAGAGATACATGAAAGAAATGAAAAATAGAAAAAAAGCATAAATGAAAAAGCTCACACGAAGATTATATCATTGCGACTTTGCATCGATACATTCTACATTATATTATATATGGTTCATATTCTAATCTTACTTTAAAATCTCGATCACAATAATTCTTACTAAAGAAACAACATATTCCATTTGCCAAATAATATACAAATATATAGTATATATATATAAAGGATATGTAAGGGAGGAACCTACTTAATTCTTTTGAGGAACATCTTGTCATGTTCTTTAGGGAATGCATTCCAATAGAATAGGCAATTTAAAAACTTTCATCAATGAGTATAGCTAAAAGAGAACTTTATGGACTTTTATTTTTGTATAATAATTAATATTAGTAGTTAAATAATCCACTAATATAATAATATTTAATGAAGATTAGAGACAAAAACATTAGAATCTCATAGTACATAAAGTCAATGTTCTAAATTGAGGGCCTTAAATATATTACTTTGGGCGGCAAAAGGCATGAAGTTATACATGATTCCATTTAGGTCCCCTCTTTTTCAAATAGGAATAATAGGGATTTTAAAATTATTATTTTTTGTATTTAATATTTAACACTTTGGTAGTTCTTCTATTCCATATTATTGAGTTAGGTGCCTCAAGAATTTGGTACATTTCTTTTTTAGTTGTCCGCTCTCAACGAAAGTAGAAAAATAAGTTCTACAACTAACATTCCACATTGATTATGTCTTCCCTATTTTTCAGTACATTTCATCTTCAAACTCATCCTCGGAGCCCCAAGCCCCACCCCGAACTTCCATAATATTTGTCTAGATTATATATAAATGCTTTTAAAATAATACTTTTCCGATTACATACTAAACACAAGCAAATAAGAAACCTGCTTATTTTTTTGAAAGACATTTCTTCGTACAGAACACATCCTTAATTAGAAATTTCATATTCATACCTAGGAATGAGAAGAATCATGATACTGGTAGGAAAGCTTCCCTTACCCAATGCAAATCCCGATCATCTGAGGGTGTGGAATGAATACTGGACATCGAATGAAAAATTAAAAAAAACATTTATATGGCTAACATTTGGATGGACTCATGGAAGCATCCATCTGAGTCTTGTAACATCAAATTAGCTTGCAGAATGAAACCTTCCTATATGTGCACGATAAGCTGTATTTAAATTAAAGGTATACATATATATTAAACACATTATAGTGAGAATTCATATAGCCGACTTGAACGTGTTTGAGACTGATGTGTAGTTATTATTTTATCGACTCTAAACTTAGAGCCCTGACTCCAACTCTCTCCCCTTGGAATGTTTACAAGAAAGGCAAAAAGACCAAGTTAACAACCTCTGACAAAACAAGTAGTAAATCAAGCTGGGAAACAACTCCAATAAGTTGGTTAATAAATCAGAATATGCAGATTTGCCACCCCTGATCATTAAAACTTCAATAAATTTACTCCAACATTACAGTAGTAGTTTCAATAATCAAGTGTCAAAAGGATTTGTAAAACTATGCACTGATTCTTGTTCCTTTCAGGAACTTCACGCAACATCAAAAAGGAAAACCGGAGAGAAGGCAAGGAGGAGAGACGAATTGAATTTCAATGCGTTAGAGGAGAAAATGCTAAGCATTTATAGAACAACATGCTTTACAAATGAAGAAGAAAAGCATGTAGAACTACCATTTAAAAACACCTGCCCATTTCACTCACTCTTGGTAAGCAAGACAAATAACTCCTCATCTTTGATTGCACCCATCTCCATGGCCCTATCCAGGGTGCTGAGTCCACCATAATCCTTGATTGATGCACGAGCACCTCTGAACACATACAAAGAGGAAAAACATAAGAGACTCGGAAAAAATTAAGAGTTTGATGTTTCATTTACAAAGCATAGGCTCAACATGAATCCCTTTGAAATTGGAAGCCACAAGTACTTTCAGTAACAAAAGAGAGAGAGTAGATAATGTAAAATCAGAAACTTGGAACTCTGCTAATTCCCATGAATGAGAAAGCTACAGTGCCAGGGAGGAAAACTAGGCAATGGATGAAGGAAAAGCTTATTTCACAGCTACTGACTGATGCCCACAGGAAATCTCGAAGCAGTCCTGCCAAGAAAGATTTCACCAATAGCAGCTGAATCATGTTTAGCAATCCAACCAACTGTAGTTGGTTGTGATGAGAAAGAAGCAACTATTGGATGAGATCATTGGCCAACTGTTAAGGACTTGTTCCGGGGGCTACTATTACATGTATCAAGGGAGGAAAACTCCTGGTTATGATGTAAAGAGACTGTTGGGATGATATTACCAGTTGAGAGCTAAAGGGACTTGTAAGTATTAACAAGCTATCTTGGATATCTTTACCTACAAATTAACATATGCATGTAGGACTCCGATTGAGTTTGCTGAAGTGGAGTGCTTAGACCTTGAAGCCTCAAGTACATGATAAACTGGAAAATATGTCTAACACCATGAAGTGATCCTTCTCCTTGGCATTAACTGAGCATTATCACTGAAAGACAAGGGTAAGTGGCAATCTAACAACCAGAATTTCCCCTAATCTAACCTTCAGATAATGGTATCCGTCCTTACAACCAAAGGAATGTTCATTATTTACGTCAAGAGGCCAGAAAGTTATATACATATAGCAATAACCTAAGTTGCTCAGACTTGGGTGCGGGCGTCCGAGACAGATACGAATCCGACCCTCGGATTCGGCAAAATCTAAATTTTAAGATTCGGGGATACGAATTCGAGTATGGATACGGGTGTGGGGATTCGGCTAAAGATATTCAATTTATAAAAATATAGTTATAAAGATAAAGATATTCTTCCCCTCAGAAAAGAAAAAGAAAGTCATTCAAGACCTTCCACCAACTCTCCTTACAGACATTGCTAGTGTCTACCATAAGTCGAACACAACCGCTTGAATATTTAGCGTCTCTCTGTTTGGCTTGAAACATGAAGCAATGTATATTGACCAAGAGGAAAAGTATCTTGGTCAAAGTATTTGATGTGGGTTGATCGAATCCCACGCGTATCCCGCACCCGGACCTGCACCCATCTGATGTATCTGATGTGGGTTGTGCACGGACTCTTGGTCAAAGTATCTGATGTGGGTTGACCGAATTCCACACGTATCCCTATCCCGCATCTGCACCCGTCTCGTGTCAATAGGGGTGCGGCATTAAAAATGAAGAGTCCGCGCAACTTAGGTTATAACCTAAACTTCCATGCTTATTACTGTATGTATCCTATCACCTGCATCTGGTGTTTTATTCGCACACTTGTATCCTAAATATAAAAGCTATGGCTACTCTTGACACCTCGACAGGCACCGATGTCTGCCACCTGTAGCTTAGTCCAACTAATATAGATGATTAGGAAGCTTATTGTCCATAGTTAAAAAGGATGTTCGTAAACTAGTGCCACAAACTCAGTTGGCTGAAAGTACTTGACACCAGCAAGCACCGTCTCGCTCAGCCAATACTTACTTTAGGTTGACAACAGGATATGTTATGTCAAGACTCAAGACATCTTTACCACGTATGTCCAAAGGATACACAAGTTCTTAGCTCTGAATCTAAATTGTTATGCTAATGGATAGATGATACAGCAGAAGTAAAATGGGCCCGTCTGAAAAACTGAGAAAAAGGAACAAATGACGGAGAGGTGAGCATATAACTAAAAGTGAGGAAGAGTATAACCTCGAATTCAGTTTAATGGGGAAGTCATTTTGTCATGAATTTCAATAATTTAGTCAACTTTAGGAAATAAGTATAGATCTAAATGCAGAGATAATGTAAGAAAATTAAATACTGGGAGAACATTTTTTTTATGACCGCGGTGTCCGGGCCAGCTTTCGCGCACCTCGACTAATTCCACGGGATACTTGCCACCTTCCACCAGCAATAGCTACCAGGTAACTCTATCTACAAGATTAGGACAGGTGGAAACAAATCACCTAGTATTTTTTTTTTGTATCTGATGGAATTTGAACCTGAGACCTCATGGTTCTCAACCATCATTGACCACTAGGCCACACCCTTGGGTGCTTAAATACTGGGAGAACTAATAGAGAGCTATGTCGCTGAGTGTCAGATTATTAAATTGCCTACAAATCATGCTGCATAAAATTGATTCTGAATTAAATATATCACCTTCTAAGCAAAAATTTAGCCAAGTGGTGTCTCCCATTGCAGATGCAATGTTGTAGAGGAGTCCTTCCATGAAAATCACGCCTATTTATATCTGCACCAAATTGCAGCAGAAGTTCAAGCATCACTGGAGTCTCCCCGTTGCAGGCTAGATGTAACAAAGAACAGCCTTGAAGGCAAAGCTTGATTCCCTGACAGGCTGCTGGGTTTTGATGTTTCTTTTGGGAATCCTGAAAGCCTAGTTTTGAATCATTTTCATGAATTTCATGATACATTGTAGCACCCTCGACCTCATCATAGGTAGTGTTGATTACATTCACATCTGAAACTACAATAATTCGGTACACGTCCTTCACGTTATTACTCCTAACTGCTTCCCAAATGAGTGTGGCACAATTGTTGTAAGGTGCAAAAGCTTCTTTATTCACAACCTGCTTTTCAATATACTGGATAACATATAGCAAGTTAGCATCGCATATATTAACATAAGCTTTGCATATATTCTCAATTCATAGCAGCTTAAACCCGAATTTCTTTAAATAGTTCTTTCACAGTAAGTGGGAAGAGACATTGTTTCTCCATTGGACCTCCACTACTAATGAAACAGCAGACAAATGATTATGAGATTCTCTTTGTATAATTCCATGGAAAAACAAGAAGACTGAGTTAATGGATGATCAGGCTTAGCACAAGTAAATAAAATGTATGACATGGAGAGGGAAAGACCTTAAAACATGCAAGAAAGTATACCTTTGCCAAAATGTACTTCTCCTTTTCATGAAAGGCATCTTTGGGGCTTGGCTTGGAAGCAGATTGAATAGCATCAACATTTGTTAATCTGAATGAATTAACCATTCAACATGAGATAACACCAGCAAAACACAGTTTATAAAAATATTAGAGCTAAATGCATGTGAGATCATCATGGCATGTGGGGACATTATCTATCCACAATGTGTACTGAGTAGGTAGGCATTATGACCCAGATATAATGTCAAATTGTAATGGAAAAATAGATTGTATATTAACTAGTTCAATCTAAGAATGAATAGAAGTGTAGATATAGTCCTGGGAATTGTTAAGTGAGCATTTTATGATCTTTGATATCTCTCAACATTTCGTCTTTTCTTGGCTGGGTGGAGGACTTTTCACATTAAATCTGAATCCAATTATCAATAAACATAGAAGACCTATAGAAATGTATACCCATGCAAGAATGCCTTTCTTGTATATGATGTCAACTAAGGGTACATACCCGTCACTTGGAAGTAGAAGCAGCTCCTCCCACACCGAGTTACAATAAGAATTACCCAATGTGCGGAACAGATCCAAGATGGTAGGTTCCCAAACCCTGACATCTAACGTTATGGACCTTACCTGCAAATGATAAGTATCTCAAATATCAAACAAATCCACAGGCCCATAGATCTTTCATTTTGATGCTTGCTGGGGGTCGCAACTGAAAACAAGTTATACTTCAAAATACATTTCCAAAAAAGATCCAATAGCTACTAACCTTAGCGAATAATGGATTGTCATGAAAGTAATGCAAAAACTCATATTCTCAGATATAAATGCATGTGGACCAGTACAAAACTGAACAAACATCGTGAAGTCATATGGAATTAATCCTTTTTTTTAAACAAGGCAGATGTTTTATAGACAAAAGGAACAAAAGAAATTTCAACATGGATAAAGGTGTACCTTTGAGATATGAACACCAAGGTTCCGATGAATGCCCGAGCATTCTATGCAAATTAAGATGCCAAGATTTAGAGAAGCCCAATCAGGTTCTGAAGCACCACAGTCAGCGCACTTGTCATTTCCAGGAACTTCTCTGAGAATCTTAGAAACAGAATCGGCCTGATTGACTCTTAGGGAAGCTAGTGCATTTTCATCATTAACAGCCCCTTGAACATTCAAAGAAGCAGCATAGGTACAGTTGCTACTATCAATGTCATTTTTACTAGCATCAAACTGCAAACACAAGACGATGCTCAAGGTGACTTCAGAAAATCATTTTCTACAGAAAACTAAATTTCAAGGTTCAACCTTCTGTAGATGAGAATTCAGAAGGGATGCAATTACTCCGGTGATTTTATTCATCCAGTCAACTCGCTCAGCTTCACTTTCAGCCTGCCAGTGGAAAATAAAGGGAAATCATTATACATGGAGGATCAACCCTTGCTAAAGTGTCGGTGAATCTGGTAACACATTAGTCCAACTGCAAAAGAGTTTGTACTGTTCGTGGTTCTTTCAGCTGAAGCAAATAAAGAAGCCAATTGTGACTATTGTTCAGCACATTGATTCCTAACAAAATGTCAAAGCACGACAAGACTTGATAAACACACAGTTGCCAAAACTTTTATTTGCGAGATGAAGTCTAAAATAAAACACACGGCGCATAAGCTTAAGAAATGACAAACTGTAACAAATTGAGTAAAAGAGAAGTATCCAAATGAAACATTACATTATATTACGTCAAACACTTATTGATACTAGCTTACCATGTCATTTCTTCTTTTCATTAATCAGATACAGATCTAATGCATCAAAGCAATAGAATACCAAGAAATTCAAACTTCTATTGTAAACAAGAAAAGATAACAGTAAAAAAGTTTAAATATTAGGTAACTTTTAATTCTTTCTACTTTGAGATGTTCTTCCCTTCTAGAAATGATATATCAATTTAAGCATTGTGTACAAAGATCGGCTATTCTATAATTTACCTGAAATGTATAAGATTTTAATGGAGAAATAATTCTGAAACAAAGCCTCAGGTCTGTGTCCTCCGCATCCAGTTTTATTGTAGAAGTATGAAGATCAACAGTACGACAACCTAAATTCTCCTCTCCAGAGGATGACGACCTATACCTTGTCCGAAATCTGCCAAATACACTACTATGGTTATCAACACCAGAAGGGTGAGATGATGGGGAGTCCTGGCAATAAGAGGAAGATATAATGGAGTAAGCAAAAGAGTGTCCTGGAAAAATTTTCATCCCTAAAATACTCTAGCACTGTGTAAGTCGAAATCCGTCAGAATTGAGAAAAGAGTAGATTTTACACTTCATAGAAGTTCTTTCCAAAGTGTTCGGAAGTATCATAAAGTACTTTTAGTTTGTATAACTTTGTGGCAAATTTCCTTTCAAAAAGCTCAGGTTTAGAGCTTTAAAGTACTTTACAGTTTTGAATAGAGAGGTTACTACTGAACCAAAAAATCAGGTGCCAGATTTTTGAAATACCATTTTCCAAAAGACAACTTTACCCTGCTATGATCTATGTCAGTGAAGTCAAACAATACTCTCTTGAGTGAGCTGGCAAAGGATGCTTTTTCAAAGGGAGAAAGTGAGCACAGTTTTAACCTATTATAGATGGTCATGCAGCACACCAATGATACCCATCTATATCAGCAAATATAGACATACTTCAGTTGTTCTCTTATCAAAGTAAATTCATGTCGACTTACCAATTGTCCACAAACATTGGCTTTTGAAACACATAATATAGTTAGCAACAGTCAGAAGTTCACATAAAAGTAAACCTACTCATGAAGATGTCCGAGAAAGTCGAAGAATCAGCAACTTCATATGTCTGGCCTTTAGATTTTTCTCCCACATCACTCCAAATTTTTCACCAAATGATTATACTTTACAAATCTACTTTATTATACTAATCATTACACTTAAGATGAATTAATCAACCTTGACTTTCATGTCAATAGACAATCAGAAATTAAATTAAACAAGCAGGGATTGATTCACACTAGGTGTCTGCGGAAAACTTTGAAAAAGAAGTATGAAGCAAAATAGAGGCATGACAATGACTAATGCAGGTAGGTGAAAATAATTAACAATACCATCTGTGCACCCTTGATCCTGTAATAATACAAATTGCCAAGACTGTCAAGTACAAAGAACCGTCTCTTCCAATCTGCCCTCAAACTAGAAGATCTTTTCAAAAGATACCCCTGCTTAATTGTTTGGACCTGGAAGAATGTTCAAAAAACATCCAAAGTTTAACATCTGGAAAAAAATTATCTAGAAAATCAGGAGACTTTCAGGAGTTCCTATATTTAAAAAAGTGCTATATCTATTGTAGAGCTCTCAACCCTGAGACAGACAGATAGCAGACAGAATATCCTTGTTATATTACTTTTTTTTAACATGATAACGTTTGTTATAGTACTTACCGCTCCTTCTGCACTGGACTGCATAATTGCTTCTATATTTTTGTCTGAATTCATACCAACACCATTTGAGGCTATAGAACTAGTTGAAGTACCCAGGTTACTAGATCCCCGCAAATGATTAAGCTCAGCTTGTGTCCTGAACTCTTGGATTCTTTTGGCAAGTTTATCTTGTTCTATGCTGGCCTGTTCCTTCGACTGCTGAGCATATGTCAAAACCTGATTTATGGAGTTAACATTAGCACCAAAAATATGCAAAAAGAAGAAAGATATCAAACACAAACTCAAATTTCTAATCAATGTCATTAATCAAGCAAGCTGCAAAAATCACCCATTTTATGTTTATAAAAGCAGCAAAAGAAGTAATACAAGACATACTGATCTGAAAGTTATGAGTAAAGGTGGAAATGAGAGAGCTAGGTAACATACTAACATTTGTGTGAGTTGACGAAGGTTAGGTAGACAAATGGATCATGACCAACCAATCCAATGCTAGTTAACCACGGCTTAGACCACAATTAGCCGAGTAACCTGTTGTAAGTCATGACCCAACTCATTCAAAATTCATCCTAAATAAGCTTCCACCAATATACACATATTTGTTTTTTGAGAATTGGTAAGTTTGTATCCCTCAGCATTAGGATATGCTGGCCACCTTCAAAATTCATCACAAAAATTACAAATTCCCTATCAACTCTACAATTTGATTTACATCCACTATACATAATTGTTTACACCAAAAAAGTAAAGATACTAAACAATTTCATTTTACTTTGTGAATGGAATTGGCTCTATCTTCAAAACATCTTCCATTCCTTTCTCTCCACACAGACCACCATATACATGATGGTATCAACTTCCACCATCTCTTTTTGAGTCTTGCTTCCCCCTCTTCTGCTCCAACAACTGAATAGATTAGTTGTGTGCTCGGGCATGGTCCAACTTTGACTGGTGATGTTGAGAAAAAGTTCCCAGAGCTGTGCTGTGAACTTGCAAATTGCAATGTAGGAATAGGTGACTGTTTGTTTCTCCAGTTAGATTACATAGAAAACATCTTGATACCAGTGTCCTTCCTTTCTTCTGAAGGACTTCTTGGGTTAGGCATGCTTTTCTTATTACAAACCAGGTGAAACATTGCACTTTTGTGGGAATTAAACCTCTCCAAATATCCAATATACACATATTTCTGAACGGTCATCTATATATACTCAGTTTGTCCTTAAACTGAGGTACTAGTGAAGTATCTTTTTATACCAGAGACTATGCATTTTCTCCTTTGAAAAACTTTGCAGTGATTGAATCGGAAAAAAAAAAAGAAAGGGCAAAAGAAGTGAGAAAAGCACAGCAAATAAACATCAAATCCTCAACCAGGCCAATGCTCACATATGTTTGACTTTGTCAACTTTGGCGAGGAAGGTTAATCACCCAAGAAGGGGTCAAGATTGACATCGTCAGTAATCAGCACGAGAGAAACTCTCTCTTCAACCCCCCCCCCCCTCGCTCGCCCATCTCTCTCTCTCTCTCCCAGTGTGAAGGTAACATATTGCCGTCTCCTCGATCTTCTCAGTGGCAACTTCTAAATGAGGCAGCAGTATCTTCTTCTTTTTTTAATATTGGTAAATTATTTTCTTCCACATTAGGACACGCTGTCCATGTTCAAAACCACAATTACAGATTTCCTATTAAATCTACACCCACTATACACAATCGTTTACACCAAAAAAGTAAAGATACTAAACAATTCCATTTTACTTTGTGAATAGAATTAGATCCATCTTCAAAACATCTTCCATTTCTTTTTCTCCACACGAGCCACCATATACATGATGTAATCAACTTCCACCACCTCTTCTCTGTCTTGCTTCCCCTTCTTCTGATCCAGCAGCTGCATGGTCCAACTAGAGCTGATAATGTTAAGAAAAAGTTCCCGGAGTTGTGCTGTAAGCTTGCAGTGTAGAAAAAAGGTCTATTTGTCTCCCCTGTCAGGTTGCATAGAAAGCATCTAGGAACTAGTAGCATGCCTTACTTCTGAAGAACTTCTTGAGTTAGGCAAGCTCTTTTGATCACTAGCCAAGTGAAACATTTCACTTCTGTAGAAATCAAACCTCTCCAAATGGTCTTCCAATGATATTGATCACCTCCAGACCCCTGTATCACTCTCTTGTATGCACTCTTAACAGTGAACTTTCCATCCTTGTTGTGTTTCCAAATGACCCTATCTGGTGCACTTGTGTCAAGGTTATCCACTTCTCAATCATTCACTAACCTTCTGAAAAAGTGATCACACCCCTGTGCAGACCAGCATTCACATACCCTGATGTCAGGATTGATACAAATTGAGAAGAAGTCTGGAAATGATTCACTCAAAGGAATTTGATCAATCCAACCATCTCTACAAAACTTGAACTTGGTGACATTTCCCACTTTGAGAATCAGATTTTCTTCCATTAAGTTCTGATAGTTCTCCACAGTCCCCATCCATAAGGTGTTGTGACTAAGGCTGGCAACGGACCAGGTCCAGGACCACCGGACCGGTATTTCCCAGTCCGGTGGTCCCGGACTTGGTCCATTGCCAGCCTTACCCAGACTTCTTCTTCCTTTGCTCAACATTAACAATATTCCATTTCACCAGGTAATTACCCTTGCCTTCTTTTCCCCCTTGCCACGGGAGGTTTCTTGTAAGTCTGTCCAGCAATTTGACAACTTCTGAAGAAATTGAGAATAAGGACATAACAAAAGTAGGGAGAGAATCCACGTCAGAGTTAATCAGAATCACTCTACCCCCAATGAGTGAGATATTGTGCTTTCCACCTAGCCAACTTCGTTTCTGCTTTCTCCGGGATCCCATCCCATATCTCCAGTGTTTTGTGTTTGCTTCCTGAGGGCACACCCAAGTATGTGGTTGGTAGTCCCTTAATTTTGCAACCCAACATATTTGCCAGTCCTAGAATCTGAGGTACATCTTTGACAGGAATCAAACTGTTTTTCCCCCAGTTGACCTTTAGGCCTGATACTGCTTCAAAAAGAATCAAGATCAATCTCATATAGTTCAGTTGCTTTGCCTCTGGTTCACACATGATAATAGTATCATCTGCATATAATAGGTACTAATCTCTTTTCCACTCCCTAGTATTTTCTCCTATATGAAAGCCTCTGATCCATCTATGTTGTGTAGCTATTCTCATCATACTATCAAAACCTTCTATTGCTAGAATATCGAGGAAGGGAGATACAGGTTCCCCTTGTCTCAGTCCTCTTTCTGAAGGAAAATAACCAGCTGGTTCTACATTTACTAGGACTGAGAATCTCACTATCTTGATGCACACCCATTTCAACCATTTACTGCCAAAGCCCATTTCAAAATGTTTAGTAGGAAGGACTAGTTAAGCTTTCTGGATGTCCAACTTACATAGTAGACCTGAAATTTCACATTTCATCCTTGAATCCATACATTCACCATCTATCAAAGCAGCATCCATGATTTTTCTCCCTTTTATGAAGGCCATCTGATTTTTATTAACCAATTTGGTCACCATCTTCTTAAGCCTTTCTGCCAGTAGCATAAAAATGATCTTGTACACACCATCTAAGACTGATTGGCCTATAATCCTTCAGCTTTGAGTCTCCAACCTTTTTAGGGATTAGAGCTATGAAAGTTGCATTGAAACTCTTTTCAAAGTTCTGATTTGAGTGGAAAAAAGATAGTGTTGATTATGTCTCCCTTCAGTACCTCCCAAAAAGTCTGAAAGAAGATCATTGGAAAGCCATCTGGACTAGGTGTCTTCTCCATAGCACACATTCTAATACTTTCCTATATTTCTTCCTCTTCAAAAGGTCTTTGTAGCCAGGTCTGTTCTTCCTCAGAAATCACAGTAACATCCAGTATATTAAGATCAGGCCTCCATTGCTCAAACTCTTTGTATAAGTTCATGCAAGAAATTCTGAACTGCCTCCTTCATCAAGACATAATCCTTCACCGTAACTCCTTCCACTTGAAGTTGTTTCATAGAGTTGAACCACCTGTGTGAAGTTGCAATTCTATGGAAGAACTTTGTGTTTTTGTCACCGTGTTTCAGCCATGGTAGCTATCTCCTTCTTGGCTACCTCTTCAAATTCCATGGCCAGTTTTGTCTTTTGAAGAACTTCATCATCAGTGACAAATTCCATGGCCAGTTTTGTCTTTTGAAGAACTTCATCCTCAGTGAGAACCCTGTGTTCCTACATGCTTTCGCAGATTGCTATATGGTTCAAAATGTCTTCATTCTCTGTTTCCAGCTACCTTTGTTATCCCTTCTCCACTCTTTCAGCTTAGCTTTAGCACTTCATCTTTTTAGCTAGTATGAAGCCTGCTCTTCCTTCAACACTGAAAAAATTCCACCACTCCTTTACTTTATCTTTGAATCTCTCCACTTCCAGCCACCGTGATTTAAATTTGAAGTTGGATTTCTTTCATTCCCAATCCCCACATGTCAAAGCACTAGGATTGTGATCTGAGGTTAATTTTGGTAGCACGTCTTGCTTGATCTGAGAAAAACTCATCCCCCATGTTGCACAATGTAGGAACCTATCAGTACTTGAGGCAGTTTTGTGGTTTTCTCCTCTCCTCCAAGTATATGATCCTCCAAATAAAGGAGGATCAATCAGCTCCAATTCCTCAATGCAGGAGGAGAAATCTTTCATAGCACCACTAAGTCTCATACAATTTGTTCTTTCTAAGGGAAATCTGGTGACATTAAAAGTCACCACACACTATCCATGGCCCAACATACCTGCTTTTAATGGCTAAAAATTCCTCCCACAATGTCTTTTTTTTGAGAAAGGTAACTTGTATTATGAACAAAGAAATACTCAGGAAGTTTTCCAGTAATACTTGCAGCAAAAATAAAAGGAACAGAAAACTACTGCTACTCTAGAATACTAGAATATCCTCTTCTTCTTGAGGATACTCATGTTTACACCAAAAAAAGAAAAGGACCAGACAGTTCATCTTCAGTTTCTGCAGTGAGCAGCTCTTGTTTTCAAAGCATATCTGGTTCCTTTCCATCCATATAGTCCACCAAATGCAGGCGGGGACAATCTTCCATCTCTCCCTGTGTCCTGACTGATTTCCTTCTCTATTCCAACAGGCTAAAACTTCTTTGATGCTCCTTGGCATAGTCCAGCTTATGCCCCTTAAGTTAAAGAAAATCTGCCATAACTTCACAGTCTCTCTACAATGTAGAAAGAGATGGTTTACTATCTCAATTTCACATTCACAAAAAGAGCACCTAGAACAAATTTGAAAACCTCTTTTCATTAGATTGTCCTGGGTGAGTGTAACCTGATTGGCTAGAAGCCAAGTAAAACATCCTCCCACAATGTCTTCCTGATATCTCTATTACAATCTGCATAGACTGCAGTAATGTGCCAGATGAAATCTTTATTTACCCCTGTGAACTTCCGAGTAATACTTTGATCACCAACCTCCACCATTTCTCCTATCCACACCTTTTTATCCAAGAGGACTATAATTCTCCCACTGCTCCCTATTGCCTCTTTATGAAATTCTCCCAACCATCTGTTACTCCATATACTTTGTAGCATTCCATCAATGGACCTTTCTAGTTTTGTTTAAACTAGAATATAAATATCGGCACCCCACTGATGTAGTAGTTTCCTGACAATGTCCCTCTTATCATCCCAATTTATCCCCGTCACATTTCATGATATTAATTTT
Source organism: Solanum dulcamara (assembly GCF_947179165.1). Taxonomy (NCBI): domain Eukaryota; kingdom Viridiplantae; phylum Streptophyta; class Magnoliopsida; order Solanales; family Solanaceae; genus Solanum; species Solanum dulcamara. The sequence continues at coordinate 67,895,374 of NC_077246.1, read as the reverse complement.
GCTTTTATTGATTTGTTAAGGCTAGAAATTAATTCCATGATAATGAGGCAGCAGTATCTTAATAATAAGCAAGCACAAAACCAAGATGCGCTAAGAGCTATGAGTGAGCTATATTATGCAAAGATCAATCTCCTTGGATGTAATTTACACACATTCCAACCAGGAACCAGAAAAACAATGAAAGATCCTCAAGAAAGAAGGAACAAGAATAAAAATCGCAGCATAAGAGGACCAGTAGTCTGTCAAACCCAAAATGAACAAATGGCAACATGATGCTACTACCTCTTTCCAGTCAGTAGCTAGTCAATCACAATATAAGGAAAAAATAAACTCATATGATGGGCACCTGATGGATGAACGGCTCCATCTGGCTCAATAAGTCATAACCCTACATTCAACAAGTATTGAATTTTGTTAGTTTAATGAAGGAAACATAACTGCATCAAAGAGAAGATAAACAAGATCATACCAGCTTGAAATATCTCAGATGTGAATCCATAATAGCACTAAAGGATTCTAAGAACTCGTACTTCTTTTTGGCTTCTACATTCGTGATAGCATTTACCTGAAATCCTTGAGGCGACAAGGCTATAAATTAGAACCTTGAGACAAGAATGTTTGCTAAAAAGTGTAGAAAAGATTCTTGTATCCATTATACATACTAGATTGAAACGGCTTCTCTCAAAAGTGGACTTTGAGTTATGTAGCTCCTGTCACAGAAAAAGCTGTAAAATTCCAATTCCCAGTTCTGACTCCTAATTACTTCAACTGTTGTCCATTTACAGATAAGCACTAATATAAAACAGAGGAATACAAAAAATTGGATATATTTCATAAAAACCTGAATAGGATATCGTTAGCATAAAAAAAGAAAAGAGATATAAGTTAAATGCTACAACATTAATTTATCACAATTCGTTTCCTGGACTTGGGAAAAATGTCTATATATGTAAAAGCTCTGAGAAATGCTTCATGCAAAAGCCTCTACCAATAAGTGGCCTCGGCGAGCTTTACCCGAACATGTATCAACGTTATTCCTTTTGTGAAGGTCATTTTACAACAACCGGAAAACAAAGAGAGACAGAAAAGAAGGGAGAAAGATGTGTTCACCAAAATCATGAAGTTGAGTTCCTTTTTTTGTTTGAAGTAGAGCATGAGCTTGAGTTATTTATCCTTTCCCTAATCTAATATCCTGCCTATAAAATTATCAGTAGCAATATGGATGATGAGTTTCACCTAAAGCATGAGAGAAATGAGTTTCTCGTCCTGTCCCTTGTTATACACAATTTCTATAAAATAAAAAAAAATGGTAGTACTATGGAAGATGTGGTTGGACAGAGGTATTCATCTGTGATCATGTTCATGAGGATGAATTCTCTTACAAGTTCCTCCCAAAGCAACACCTTTCACCTCTATTTAGTTTTTTCTCAAGGTAAAAAAGCATGCAAATGATTCCTCAGAGGGGTCATATAAAAAAAGACCTATTGCCAACCAAGATTTGAGATTCTTTAGGACATAATTTTATTTGGACAAATAATAATCAGGATATCAATCACCTCTAGTTGGTAATTTTTGCAACATTTATTAGTTTGTGTTGGATTTCACCTTATCAAGTTAGGGAGAGAGAGCCTTTTTCAGAGAAAGGGCTTACTTCTTCTAGTTCAGTAACAACTTCATCCCGTGCATTCTTCTTCAGTGAAGAAAACCTTTCACGTGCCTGGCAGTTAAGCAACTCAAGAGTGAAATTAGTAACAAAAAAAGCTGGAAGTGTTATCTTCCTAACGAATATAGAGTTTTGCACATGAAATCTTCTTAGTATTTACAAAAGCAGCTTTCAAAACCTGTTTCTATTGAGAATCTCCATTACCTGGTCATAAGTGGATGCAGCTTTATCAAAACGCCGACGGGATTCCTGCAAAACTAGAGACGAGTCATCAGCCACATTGACATCGAAGTACAAAACCTTTTATATCAAAACCCACTCAGATGCTTCCATTTGACAGAATGACACCGAAAGTGAGGCTGGCCAACATGGTCAACAAACTGATGGCTAAATTACTTTTTTTCTCGGAGAAATGAATTGATGGCTAAATTGAAAATAGTTCATGGATGCCAGAATACTGTCCAAAATGCAGGATTTGGCAACAGCATAGAAATAATTCCTAACTAAAATAGCCATCTCCCCAGTCCCCACTCCAAAAAAAGGGGGAAAAGAAACCATCACTTTTGGGTTAAATGAAGAGAGGATTAACTACTATAAACAATGGAAACATAATTAAAGGGTAACCTTGGGGATGAATCAAGTTACCAACAATATAAAGCCTCTGTATTGTATAAATCATTTATGTCTAGAACTAGAAAGTATTGTGCCTGTTCCATATAATAGCAGAGTAGTAATAACTTGTTGGGTTTGAATCTACTAATGAACATGACTTTTTTTTTTTGGATAAGGTAAAGTATTATTGAAACAGTACCAAGAAGGTACATAAGGATACAAGAAACAAAACAGAGCCTGACCAGACAATCTGCTACTCTTTTCTAGCTAACAACTCCAGAAAATCCATGCATGATCTACAATGAACATGACTTATCCTAGCACTATAAGGTTTAACTTTTTTTCTCGTTTCAGTACAACTGCCGCACATACATTTCATGAAACCAATGGAAAGTAGAATAGAAACATCCCCTCATTCTTTTTTTTTTATATATATATATATAAGGTAGAGAACATCACCTCATTCTTTTGTCAGTATCTTTCCCTTCCCATCTATTTTGAGAGAGTTATTTCTAGCGAAAAATTATTTGTCACTTCAGCTCGATGCACATCTCAGTACTAAATTCACTAGACCTACGGGTTAGTACAGAAAGCAAAGATAGTTCAAACTCCTCCACATATTAATCCATTTGTTATCATTAACAATTTATTTATTTCGTTAGTTGAAGAATATTGGTCAATAAACTTAAAGGAAAGTAAATGAAGACGACAACAATTACGTTAGAGAGTTACTTAAGGAAAATATACTCAGAAGTGATATAGTAAACTGGGTATATGGATGAATGTAGTAACTATATGCATAGAATAGTATGAAAATAAAGATGCAAGCATAGGACACTTGTCTTCACACGTTCAATCTCTTCCCTCATATCTCTTCTTTTTTTAATTTAGAGATTTGTATATCAACAGAAAATGTAGAGAACTCCTAATTTATACTAAAAGACAAATTATTGAGATTAAGAAATGGGAATTTGGCATGACTCATCCCCAAAAACTAGCTCATAATCTAAGGATTGTCCAAGACTATATAAGGAGACAACAACTCATGCCCTAAACCAATGTGGCAACTCTAACATCAACCCGCATGCCCAGAACTACTCATCCGGAGCATCGACAACATTCATGGGGCTCAACATTTGGTAAACCAAAAAATAGTCTACCGCTACTACCATGTTAAGAAAATAGACATTAGGCCTAACTCAACTGCAAAAGTCAGTTCATGAGGTGAGTATATCTCGAGACAATAAAAGATACAATAACTAATTCATCAACCAATGTGGGATGCTTCAAAAATGGGTATTAAAATGAAACAGCTCTAACTGTAGCTACATGGATATTGAGGATTCTTATAGTTGACTGTTAACCCAATTAGTTTGGAATTACAGCATAATGGTTGTTGCAGTAGCATCTTTGCATAATGGTCTTGGTGGTGTCCGTTGTAGCATTAGCCTTATTCTTGTAGTGTCTTTCTTTTGATTTCTATCATCCCTTGTTTATGGTGTTTCGGCTATCACACTATTTTGTTGTTGTTACTGTTTCCTTATTAGTTGCTACATTTTCTTCACTGTCATTTTCCCTTTTCATACCTACTTTGATTTGTTGTACTCAAGACGAGCATCCTTCGAAAACAACCTCTCTACCTCCATGAAGTAAGGGTAAGGTTGCGTACACTCTATCCTCCTCAGATCCCACTTGTGGGATTTCACTGGGTATGTTGTTGGTTGTTGGTTGTTGCCGTAGCGGTTGTAGCTATGGTTGTATCAGAACTTCGATGAGAAATTCCCTTGCCTTCCAAGTTTCTATCGACTGTCAATCCAACTGAGGTGTTCTTGTTTTGAGTGAATGCTGTGCATAAACAGGTGTATCCTGTATTCTTTAGATTATCAAGCAATCAATACCTCTCTTCGCTTCTCTTATTTTCTCACTCACTGACAACAACAGTTGTAGGACTTTAGACCCACACATGGGAATGAATGTTACATAAAATAAAAACAATTCATTAGATACATTGCACACTTATACTATGAAGTAGAAGCAATTTTCTCACTGAATTGGTATAATAATATATCAAATAGTAAGCAAAACCTAACATCTAAATAGAGCAACTTTTGTAACAGCTCCCTAATATGTGAGGTGCCACCAAGAATAGTGGATTGGTGTTCTGTAGGGAGCCATGTTTTGTTGTAGGTTCTCTACCTTTTGGTATACAGCTTGTATACTAGATTTTCCCATTATTTATAAAATTGTTTACCTTATCCAAAAAAACAAAAAAAAAACAGCTCCCTAATTCTATAAAGCAGACATAGAGAAAGCTTAATCTAGATTTCCACAACAATATTGAAATAATGCCAAATGTGATCACCTTTACATCCCGTAAATCAACAGACAAAAACTGGCTCACACGATCCACCAGCACATGTTCTACCTGCAAAAGTTATAGCTTGTCTTACTTTTTCAAACAACTATATCAGAATAAACATTGACATAAAATGGAGCGACATAATCAGACAAGCTTAGCACATCCAATTACAGAAGGTACCGAAGCAACTTCGTTTTGAGATCCCAGAGAAAGCTCCTAATGGCTTGCTCTAAAATTGCAAGTCCAAGTTTTCTACTTATGTGTCTCCACTTCCACGGCGTTTAAATGGAACAAAATTAATGAACATATCAGAAGTATCAATTTGGTTAGTTAACAAGTTTGTAATTATATAAAAACTTAATCGTGTATAAGGTTGGTGTAGTTACAACAACAGAAAGGTTGGTATTTGATGAGAATGATTGTGGTTCCACTTAGCGCAATGTTGCTATGCGCATGGAGCTGTAGAGAGCGATTTACAGAACTTTGTTTTTCCAAGTAAAATGAGGAATTTTTTTTAAAAAGGATTCTCACAATTCTGCTGATGTTTTCCATATTTCTTTTTTAAAATAAGTGGTGGGATATTACTTACAAAGCAGAACCAAGTAGGTGCTAAATGTATACAAACAAGAAAATGGAACACTTCCCCTTTTGTCCTTTGTAGGAAGCCAATGCAATCCATCAGAACATCTGTAGCATCCACAGGTTTTAAATTACACCAAAGTTAATACTTAATAGAGTACACATTTGGACTTCAGCCAGTGAAGAGGCTCAAATCTCATAATCTCACTTGGACTTCAGCCAGTGTAGAGTCTCGGATCTTCATTCAGAGCACCTATGATTTATCTCTCCACATTACCTACCAAATTCATGCTGGACGCCATATCTTCTGATGCGTTTATGAGCGAGCATTCCTTCCTCTCCAACAGAATAGTGTCTTTTAGTGTCATAAGCATTACCAGAACACCAAATGAATTTAGAAATATATTCTACCAGTCATTGGTATGGATACAAAAAAGAGACCATTAGGATATTCCAACTCTCTTTCACAATTGTGACACGTGTTACACAAAATGGCATGCCTTTTTCCAGATTATTCTGAGGGATACAAGCTTGCGATCCATCCAAAACAAACAGCTTTAAGGATTTCTATGATTCTCTAGGGCATTTGCCAAGAGCACTGAGTTGAGCATTTTCCAATATTCAAGAATGTGTAATAGAAGGCCTTCACTGTGAAGAAATATCTTTTATCACAGTTCATCAGAGAACCTTTTTTTTTTTGAAACTGGTAACATATATTTCTCATTAAGGGTATGCTGGCCACCTCCAAAAGTGTGATTACAAGAAGAAGTTAATCAAGCAGTCCACTATCTGTACTTCATATCTATACATTGTTCTTTACACCAAAAACATAGAGAGGTAACACAATTCAATTAGATCTTCTGTATGGAGTGTGATCCGCCTTCAAAACTTCTTTCATTTCTCTCTTTTCATATATTCCACCATATGCATGCTGGTACAGTTTTCCGCCACCTTTGTTGACTTTTGCTCCCTCCCCTTCTGCTCAGTAAGTCTGCAGTGTGTTCTGGGTTCGTCCAATTCTCCCTAGCCAGGGTGAAGAGTGCCAAAATTAGGGATGTTAGTTTCAGTTGCCTCCATGCATAGAGGCATCTAGATGTTATCAGAATTTTCCTCTTGTGAAGTGCTTCATGGGTTAGACATGCCTTTCTCACTACCAACCACGAAAAACATTTCACCTTTGTTGGTGTCATGCTTTTCGATGTAGCTTTCCAGGGGCCTTTGTACATTGTTTTCTGGCCAAACCCATCGGTGGCCTCTTAAAGTTGGCACCAACTTTCACTTAGACACCTAAACCAGGAAATGTTCATTTTAGACACCTAATGTAAGGGTCGAATGTGTCATCTTGACACTTTTTTGACAGTCACCAAAATATATTAAGTGTGTGTAATACACTCGCCTGACGTGTCAAAAGCAGCAAATTAAATAAAGATACGTGGCATAAAAAATAATTACCAAATAATATCTTTTGAATAGAAAAAAATGACCAATAATTTAATGACACGTGGTTTTTTTATCCAAAAAAATAAAAATTAACAATTATTAACCCCCCACCCACCCCGCTGTCATCTTCCCAACCCCACCCTAACACCAACCCCTCCTCCACCCCGCTGTCATCTTCTCTAACCCACCCACCCCAACCCCACCCAACGCGATACATACATCCAAGTTAATAAAAAAAACAAGAACAAATAAGTTCAATAAAAATTTATCTCTGTATAAATCTTTTTGGTTTTGATTAATTCAACAGATAGAAATTATGGCTGCTTCTGCTTTTGTGAGGTGTTTTTGCATTTTCCATACTTTTTCAATTTTGTGAACTTTCATATGAAAATTTCATAGGCTCCGAGTAGTTCTCATAATCCCTATGATGAATTCTCACCTGAAACTATGGATGAAAAAAGCAAAAGATTTTTTCAAGTAATTTCAATAAATTATCGGTCACATAAGAAGAGTATAGATTTAGTATATTATATAGCAGCTACACAGAGAAAAAGAAAGGGAAAAAAAAGAAAAAAGAAAAAAAAAGAATGGGTTTTTTTAGGGGCACTTGCTAGTCTTCTTCTACAGCTAATAATGGAGGTGAAAGGGGATTGTTAAAATGAAGAAGAAGAACAAAAAAAAAATTACAGAAAAAAAGCTTCTAAGCGCCTCAGAGATGTGGAAAACACGCGAGTTGTCAACTGTCAAAAAAGTGTCAAGATGACACATTCGACCCTTACATTAGGTGTCTAAAATGAACATCTCTTGGTTTAGGTGTCTAAGTGAAAGTTGGTGCCAACTTTAGGGGGCCACCGATGGGTTTGGCCTTGTTTTCTCCATGTTCTATGATAATAGCCAGTCATTCTCCCAGTTCCTACCAAATTAGTAGATTTGCACTGAGCTATGGTTGCTTCAGGATATGAGAAATAGTTGTATAAACTTGGTAATTCCTAAAGTGTGTACGACTGTACGTCTCAGCCATGCATCATACCAGAATCTTATCTACTATCACCCACCTTGAATTGTTTTCAGTATGAAACTTATCGCACCGATTACTTCTCTACATTCATGATCCCACTCCATAAGTTGTTGACACAGGTTTAGCGCACCAAAAATGACTAGTATGGGTGTATTCAAGTAAATAAAACAAAACAGGGTGCCATACACAGAGCAATAGGCTTTTATAGAAGAGTACAAAGTTTCTAACAAAAGGCTCAAGTGTAAACTATAGTGAATATTTTATAATACATCCACTTACTTGGGAACGGATAAGTTCCTTGTATGTTGCAAGCTCATGCAATGCAGAGATGAACTTCGTTATGATTGGACCTGACATACGGATGCATTTAAGAGTGACATATAATCTTATTGTTTGATTCAAGTAATTATAAGCTTCACAATGTGAGCATGGAGACAACATTAGCAAATTACATTAGGCAATCATACTTGGAAATATAAATGGAGTAAATAACAGACCAACTGCCCCATATCAACTCCATCAAGTGACAACAGAACTACAGCTGGAAATTTTACATATCAGCATGCATATTTTGAAAAATAGAACTACAAACACTTGATGGAATTATGATCTTTTTTAATCAAGGCTTCATGGAATTATTTTATTGATCAAGTTGAAGTTTTCATTGATAATAACAAGGCCAACATGGCCGTATACAAGAGGTATACCAAAAAGAGGAGAAACCTACAAAATATGGTTCTCTCCAAAGCCAACCAATCCTCTGTACAAACAGGAACTACATGGGTGCACCAAAGGAAAAATAAGGATCGGAGACTACTTCTCAATTGAGCAAAGTTCATCTCCACCCCTTCAAAAGCTCTTCTCTTTCGCTCTTTCCAAATAACCCACATTAAAGCGAGAGGACAAGGCTTCGTGGAATAATGATATACTAGCAATTTAGGAAAAGAAGAAACGGGTTATTTATTAGAATGAACTATCACTGCATAGCGGTTTCGGGCTAGACCACATAATACTTTGATGTTATGTAGCCCCATAAACTATCCCAAGAAGTTTAGAATTGGCTTACGAATTATTTCTTGAGCGCAGTCGCTCTTACTTCAACAAGTTATATGTATGTACATGTGTATGGGAATTATGAATTGAAGATTTGGAATTGTGATCTATTAAGAAATTACAATAATGACGTGTCACAATGGATAAGTTTGGACTATAGACGACGAACTATATGGACTTTGATGACAGATTGAGCAAATACATGAAATTTAATGTGATGAATGACTTGGGTCTTGAATAGCCTATTAAGATGACTTGGTTTGGTGTCTAGAATGCAGCATTGCTACACTTCCCTGATGACAATATGCATTTGGTGATATTCTATATGAAGTACTGATTTATGAGTTCAAGCCCCGAAGAAGGGGGTATAGGCGACAGCTTATTGGGTCTTTAAAATGTGGTGTATAGTGAATTTTAAGCAATAACCAAACTGGTCCTATTCTCTAAAGTGGGCTGCCAAATTTTGAGATTTAAAGTGATGAATGGGAATAATAAAATGGAGCAAAAACCATGTAGTAATGACAACGACTGATGAGAAGATTCTAGAAAAGCAATTGCTTGGGCTCTTTACAGTTTACACAATATGAAAGAAAGGCAACATATGGGTCTGCTTTTGGTACAGCCACGCGAGATAAGTCCGGGGCTGGTGGAGAGATTTTCCTACTAGTTTAGAATCCTGAATCACCAACAGTTCACCATTAGCTCTTGTTTAAGGTACTTACGTGTTCTCTTTGACTACTATTTGAGATATGGACATCAATATTTAAGATTTTAAATGAAGTATTTTTGTTTAGATGATGATATTACGACATGAGTTGGATTTTATTCGAAGGATTTGAACTTAGAAATATATGGATTGATGTAACGGACTTAGACTTCTACTAAGCACATCATGCGGCACTTGATAACTCACTCATGAATCTTTCACAATCTTGCAAGCTCAAGTAAGTCTTTTTAACACTAGATCACTAAGGGGATGTTAAATTGAAAGAAAGACACAAGAGAATTGCTTGAGAAAGCTTTTACATTGCTCAAGACTTGGAAGATTTTCTTGATGGTTTTTACAAATGAATGCCACTCTATTTATACTACTCATCTAGGGGTAACCCCCGATTGTTCGTTTCCCCTGAACTGACATGTCAAATAGTTTTGACCTTGCATAATATGATTTGACAACATGTTTTAAGTTTTAACTTCCATTCCATGACATACCAACAAGCAGTCTACAGAAATACAAGTCATGTAAACCTCATCCAATCATCTTTATAGTTGGCAAGTCTTAAACACTTCCGTCCCATATCGCACCCATAAAAAAAATCAAAGAGGGAAAACAAAAAACAAACCAGTGAGAGGGATAAAGAAAAACAAATATGTGCTTCTCGGAGACATCCTATGGAGAATTTTCAACAACGTGAAAGGCTTTACAATGTAGTCTTCTCAACAAACATCCATATAAGAGCACTATTTGACAACTATCAGGCTGCCTTACAAGGTTACCTTCTCAACAATATCCATATAAGAGCACTAGCTGGCAACTTTCACGCTTTAACTATCTAGCCTGACCTCAATATTGACTCGGCAGCTCCCTAGGAGAATGGGAGATTATCCATAAATCAATTAAGAAATCTGTGAATTCCTTTAGGGAACATGCCACCTTAGAGAAGAAGAACATTTATATGAGAATTCAAAAATTAATGTGATCTTCAAGGTGGTAATTTATATGAGAATTCCAAAATCCAGTATTAACATTGAAGTGATTAAAAATCAACACCTTGTTCAAGAATACAAACAGCTGGCATGATGCACTAATTGACAATTGCAAAGAAAATTAGCAAAAATGAGAACTTTGTAATAGTTTGAATGAGTAAAACAAACTAACCTCCTAGGGACACACTGAGAGGGTCGTCTAGACCACCACCAAATGCCTCTAATGATTCAGCAAACATGATGTCACCATTCTGTGATTCTCCAAGAACTTCCCTGGAATAACTAAGTATCAGGAATAGCATCTACCTAAACCAATAAATGCTGATGAAGAAACCAGAACTTTCAAACAGAACAAGAGAACGAGATTTTTTGCAGAACAACAGAATTGGCAACAGCATAGAAAGGGGAATGACGTGTCAGTGAAAGAGAGATATATCAATGATCATTGACTACAAACCTATATCATTAGAGAACCTCTAATTTGCCATGAAAGACAAAAGTTATTTAGTATTAGAACAAAATGGACCTATAGAGAGCAGAATGCACCCAAGACAAAAGATACTATGTCATTTCTTCTCGTATGTCCTAGCCTTGGTGGATAAAGTTAAGTATATTGTGGAATTAGTCGAGGTGCCTGCAACCTGACCCAGACACCATGGTTATCAAAACAAATTAGAGTAGAATGCATATAGATGATTCATATAGCCTAACTACATTAATTTAGATTGAAATGTAGTTAATTGTGCTAAAGATTCCAGTTTTTTCAGTCATTAGAGGTTATTACAGTAAAGAGAGCTATTAAACCAAATAAAATGATAAAATTGAGTACTCACATGTACTTCTTACAGCCTTTATATAGCTTTTGACATCGATCTCTAAGGTCATCTGTAGTCTGTTCAAGAGACCTCACCTACCAAAAAAAAACTAAAACTTCGAAGCAAAATTCCTCAAGACAAAAACCCAGAAAGCAATTTTTCAAAAAGATTCAAAAAAAAAAAATGAAAAGGGGATCAGAAGAAATCTAACTTGTTTCTGGAACATAGGAGAATCCTCCAGCTTAATAAACGCAACCATTGACATATTTCTCTTTCGTTTTTTCTCCAATTTTTTTGCTTTTAGAATCAAAAATACGAATGAATTTCTCTGATTCTGACTATACTTTCCCCAAATGAAGAAGCAGCTTTGGATCAGATCTTCATAGTGGCATATAGGTCATTTTAGGTGTTTTGGTGAGTAGAGCCACTCTGTATAATATTCATTCTTGAGGGTAAAATTTGTGAGCTGTTGGAGGACCATATTTTATTTCACAAAAATGTGAATGGTAAGTTGTAACTACTAGTAGTGGCAAATAGACGGATTTAATTAAATTTAAGCGGATTAAAATTGGATCAGTATAAAATGATTAATAATTTAAGGTTAAATTATTTAAATAATATATTATATAATATTATTTATGAATTTTAGTATATATTTTAAATCCAAAATAGCAAAAAAAAAGAATAAAAATACCCTTTTCTTTCTATCCCCCTCTCTCTCTCTCCTTCTCTTCTTTTTTTTTTTCTGTCCATTTTTTCTTTTTCTCTTTCTCATTCTCCCTCTTTTAAAATTAATAATTAATTATTCTAATTTAAAACTTAATTTTGGATTGGATATTATGAAAATAATGTTTTTTCTACTTTTTAAATTAGATAAAAAAAATTATATAAATACATATATAATGCATTTCTAACACAATAAAAAAATATAAATGATAATTGTAATACATTTTGAATTCAAAATATTATACATATTATAGACACGTTTCAATGCAGGTGGTGAATATATAACTAAAATATTTTTAATACAATAATATATTCTGTTAATAACAGAAAAAAATAAAAAATAATTATAATAGATTTTGAATTCAATATATTATATTATAGACATGTTTCAATGCACGTGGTGAATATATAACTAAAATATTTTTAATACAATAATATATTTTAGCACCATTAATAAAAGAAAATTTTAAAAATAACTATAATACATTTTAAATTCAATGTATTATACATATTATTGGCATGTTTCAATACACGTGTTGAATATATAACTAAAATATTTTTAATACAAATATATTATAAGTATTATGTGTGAATTTTAAATATTTCAATACAATTTAAATTAATTTACATTGTTAGAAATATATTATATTTATTGGAATAACAACAATCGAATTCATAGCAATGTATAATATTAAATTCGAATTGTATTACAACTATCATTTGTATTTAATACAATTGTAATACAACTTTTTAAAGTTTCACAACTTCTTCTCCATTGAATCACCACCACCAGACCATTGTCAGACTACCAAACCAATCAAAAACAACCAACACGCAGGCTACCCACCCACAAAGCAACCACCAAATTCCTTTTTCCACAATTATTTCGGTACACACACCACCACCATCGTCCTCCACCCCTTTCTGTTCTCTTTGTCTTCTCCGACAAAGACACATGTCGAAGTGACCAATAAACAATGCCATAACAATCCATATCGCCCACAGAAGATGAATCGTCGTTGGAGAGGATTTTTCCGGCCAGATCTAAACACCAACGAAGTTCTAACATGAAAAATAAAATAAAAAATAACATGAAAGGGGACTTCTCATCACTGATTTTCATGGAGCTCGTCGGAGCTTGTAATTTTTTTGTTAGAGTTTGATTGGTTTCCGATTTGATTTCTATGTTGTTTGTTGTTGTTGGGATTATTTGGTAGTGGTGTGGAGGTGAGAAAGGAAACGAGAGTTGGGGTGGTGGTTATTATTCGTTGTTTTGTTCGCCGGAGAAGCCATCTCCGACGAGGTTGGAGAAGGAGAGAGATGAGGGGTTGGAGGAGAAGGAAAAAAGTAAGGTTGGAGGAGGAGGGAGATGAGGGGTTAGTGGAGAAGGAGAGAGATGAGGAGAACAATAGGTGATTTCATAGAAAATTATGTTATAGATTACAACAACAACAACAACAACCCAGTGAAATCCCACATCGTGGGGTCTGGGGAGGGTAGAGTGTACGCAGACCTGACTCCTACCAATGTAGGACGGCTGTTTCCGAAAGACCCTCGGCTCAATAAAAACATAGAACCCAAAAAAGAGTACTTTTTCCGTTCCATTTTAGTTGTCAAGATAAAGTCTTGCACAATTCTTAAGAAAAATTAATAAGGGATGCAATTTAACTAATATAACCCTACTAAAAATATTCTTCAATCATTATGAAAATTAGTCTTTATTCATGAATTATTAAATTTATACATTAAATATCATAGATTGATGTGTTCTGTATTAAATGATAGGCAAGGAATACCAAAAATTTTACAATAAGTAGTTTTGTAACTTTAAAATGACCTTTTTGTAAATTGTAGTAATAGAGTAGAGTTGTAGTAATAATTTTTTTCACATTTCAAAATGACTTAGTTGTTAAGGGTAGAATTGGAAAAAAGTGAGTTTTTTTATTGTTTAAATTGACAACTAATTTGGGACAATTATTTTTAATATACCTGATAATTAAAATGGGATGGAGGGAGTAATATTTAATCTAAAAAAAATTATTTATGTAAAAATTTCATAATTCAGTTCGTCTATATTTCACATGGATAAAAATGGATTTGATAAAAATACATGTGGACCCATATTTATCAGTATTTTCATTAATAAATAGTACTCTACTTTAGAATTTACTTTAGAATTCAATATAGAGAAAATATTTTTTTGGATGAAAAAAGTTGAAAATACTTTATTTAGTTGTATTGTATCATAAAAGTCCATTTTTTCTTAACAAAGACCCAACTTTGACACCGACATGCGAATCAGGACACGACCTCAACCCCGATGTTCAATCTAGGATCTGACCTTGATATCGAATTCGAGACCTAACCCCGACTCTCAACTCGGGACCTGACATTCGAACTGAAATTCGATCCCAACACCCGAATAGAAATATAATCTCGATAATCGATCTGAAATCCAACCGTGAGACCCGATTAGGGGCCTAACCCCGATCCCAATACTCGAATCCAACACTATTCTGATTATCGATGTGGAATTCGACCCCGACATCTGATCTAAGAATTGACCCTGACTCTCGACCTGAGATTTGATATTTGTACTAAATCCGACGTGGGCACTAGTTGTAACTATTTTAGGATGTATTTGATCCGTAATATTTTGTTACGTTCTATCATTATTATGCCTAAATAAAAGGTTTTAGATGAGCTCCCATTATGCGACACTATGTCAAGATAGGGGAGTGACTCCAAATGTAGAGAGGGGTGAAATTGTAGGCACCATACAGATATAGGGTCCTTAACTAGAAAAGTAAGTTTTTGTTTTTTTTTATGTTTGATAAGTAAATAAAAAATTATTATTTAAAATATATTTATGTATAATCTAGTACATGAGTGAGATAGGATTAGGTGTGAGGGTGGTGAATGTAGGGACTATGGGATGGATGTTCAAGGGTTAAGAGGAAACCATTAGGGACCATTTCGTTGCTGGTTAGTGTTGACAAAATGAGTATTTGACAAGCTAATGGTTGTTAGGAGTTTGTTAGACTAACTAAAAGTAGTTAGTATTCTGTTAAGAATCAGTTAGGAAGTAGTTAGTAGATGTATTCATACCTCTCCATGTACAAGTATAAATACATGATTGAGTACAGTATAATGAATGAGATATACTGATATTTTGGAACTCTCTCTCTTTCTAACTTTACTCTTCTCATTCTCTCTTCTCTATCTACTCTTCTCTCTTCACAGACTTCTCCTCTTCAGCTCACTCTCCATCTATGGAAGAGTGGGCTTGAACACCTTCAATGGTGTTCTAACATGGTATCAGAGCGAGGTTGCGACCTACGGTGTGTAGCTACAAGAGTCTGCAACTCGCAATTTAGAAGAAAATCAAAGCTCAAGGTGTTGAAAAATGGCTGTCACAACTGAAGCCGAAGGCGAATCTGCAGAAATGAACAACCCAAACATAAACCTCACAGCTGAAACAGACTACTTTAGAGTTCCGGTGATAGACCACAATCATCCACTCTATCTTCAACCAAACGACACTCCAGGAAGCTCCTTGATCTCCTTACAACTCACAGGTTCAGAAAATTACGCAATCTGGAGTAGATCCATGCGTATTGGACTTCGAGGTAAGAGCAAGCTAGGGTTTGTGGATGGTAGATTTCCTATGTCTAAGTTTGGTCCTGAGTATGTTGACAGTTGGGAGAAGTGCAATGCGGTTGTCCTGTCATGGATCATGAACGCTGTAAGACCAGAACTGCTCAGTAGTGTTGTGTATAGTGATGATGCTCACAGAGTGTGGTGTGACTTGAAGGAAAGATTCGACAAAATCAATGGAGTGCATGTGTTTCACCTTCATAAGGAGATTCATAGCCTAAACCAAGGAGTTTTGTCAGTAACTGACTATTATACTACATTGAAGAGCCTATGGAATGAGTTTGACTCAATTATGCCGTATCCAGGATGCTCTTGTGATGAGTCCAGGAAATTCAAAGAACATTTTGAGTATCAACGATTACTTCAGTTTTTAATGGGACTGAATGAGTCCTACTCGGCTGCCAGAGGTCAAATTCTGCTTCAGACTCCCACTCCTAACCTAAACAAAGCTTTCTCTCTCATCCTAGATCATGAGAGTCAGAGAAATCTGACGAGTGCAAGTTCTGAAACTTCAAATCATAGGATTATTGAAAGCACAACCCTATTCAGTCAGAAAGCTCATACTCAAGGGAGTGGTAACTTTGGACATCAATCAGGAGGAGGTGGAGGCATTCAACCAAATAGAGGACACTATAACTCTCAATATAAGCCACATCCACAGAAGTCTCAGAAACCTGTGGTGGTGTGTGAAGTGTGTGGATACAGGGGACACACCAAAGAACAATGTTTCAAGGTTAAAGGTTATCCTGCAGGCTGGAAGTCAAAGAAGAAAGGTGCTACTTCCTATGCAAATCAAGCAGAGGCCTTACAACCTGATGTTACCAGTTCAAATCTCCCAGCTCCAACAGGCTTCTTCACACAAAGCCAGTACCAGCAAATCATGCAGATGCTAGCAAAAGGAACTGAAAATGCAGGGGAACACTCAGTCAAAGCAGCCTCAGCAGGTAGTATTTTGTCAGCTTTAGTATCCAAACATGTGCCTAAGGAATGGATAGTTGATACAGGAGCAACAGATCACATAACTGCTAGTCTAGATGCACTAGACACAATTCAACTAATGCCTAACTTTGATAAGAGGGAAGTACAACTTCCCACTGGAAATGTAACATCCGTCTCACACACTGGGAAAACAAAAGTGTTTGGAAACCAAAGTATCAGCAATGTGCTATTTGTTCCGGACTTCAAGTGTAACTTATTATCTGTATCATAACTTACTAAGGAACTTCAGTGTATGGCTGCATTCTTTCCTGATTTTTGTATCTTTCAGGATCTCTCCAGTGGACTGGTCAGGGGGATTGGTAGAGAAGAACGGGGTCTCTACATCCTCAAGGAAGACTTCATCAACTCAGTCCCAGCTGTTCCTGTTCCCTCAGCACATCAATCAAGTCAAATTGAGTCCATGTCTTTGTGGCATAGAAGATTAGGTCATGCACCTATAGATGTAATAAAGAGGTCCACAGGTCTTGACCTTGTACAAACAAATGTGGATTTATCTTGCACTGTTTGCCCTTTAGCTAAACAACCTAAACTCCCATTCCCAACTAGTTCTAATGTGTCTAAGTCTGCATTTGAACTAGTTCATTGTGATATATGGGGTCCCTATAGAGTACCAACTCATGCTGGAATGAAATATTTTGTCACTATAGTAGATGACTTTTCAAGATATACTTGGGTGTTTCTTATTACCTCCAAAGCTGACACTATAGTGGTGCTAAGAAAGTTCTTCTCACAGGTTCACAAATTTTTTTCTACCACTGTTAAGACTTTTAGATCTGATAATGGCAGTGAATTCTTCAGCCATGAATTCCAATCTCTACTGTCCACCCTTGGGATTCTTCATCAGAGTACATGTACATATACACCCCAACAAAATGGTGTTGCTGAAAGGAAACACAGAACTATCTTGAACATGGCCAGGGCTCTCAGATTTCAAGCCAGCATTCCCTTGAAATTTTGGGGTGAGTGTGTTACAACTGCTGTCTATTTGCTCAACATACTACCCTCTAAACTACTTTATTACAAATCTCCTTTTGAATTGCTGTATTCACAGCCTCCTTCACTCACTCATATCAGGACCTTTGGGTGCCTGTGCTATGCTGCCTGTCCAAATGTGTCAGACAAATTTGCTCCTAGAGCTATTCCTGCAGTCCTGATGGGGTACTCTATGTCTCAAAAGGGCTACCTTCTATATGACCTGCATTCCAAATCACTGTTTGTCAATAGAAATGTAGTATTCAAGGAAGATGTCTTTCCTTTCAAAGAGCTCCACATCTCCTCAAATCCTCTTTTTCCTGTTCTCACTACTCTCTCAGACACTGTTGAATCTTCTTCTCAATCACCCCCAATCTCCTCCCCTGTGCCTTCAGTTCCCTCTAGTGTCTGTCCTGCTGTGCCTTCTTCTCCTGATCTTTCTTCTCCACCCCATGTCCTTCCCACTAGGAAGTCATCTAGACAAACTAAGCCTCCTTTGTGGCTTCAGGACTTTGTCACTGCTGCTCATAGCTCCTCATCATACCCCATCTCTGCACACCTGTCCTATGCTCATCTGTCCCCAGCCTATATCCACACCCTTGCTTCTTACTCTGCCATCTCTGAACTTTCCTCCTATTCTGAAGCTTCTCTGGATCCCAAGTAGATTCAGGCTATGCAGCTTGAAATTTCTGCCTTGCAGGATAATCACACTTGGTCTGTGGTGGATCTGCCCCCTGGTAAGACACCTATTGGCTGCAAGTGGGTGTACAAGATCAAGTACAAGGCTTCAGGTGAGGTTGAAAGATTTAAGGCCAGATTAGTTGCAAAAGGGTACAACCAACAAGAAGGTTTGGATTACAGTGAGACTTTCAGCCCTGTTGCCAAGATGGTCACTGTCAGGTCAGTTATTGCTCATGCTGCTGCTAAACACTGGGTTATTCATCAAATGGATGTTCATAATGCTTTCCTCAATGGTGATCTCTTAGAAGAGGTCTACATGACTATCCCTGCTGGGTTTGCTAGACAGGGGGAGAAGGGTAAAGTCTGCAAACTCCACAAGTCACTCTATGGCCTCAAACAAGCTCCCAGACAGTGGAACCTAAAGCTAACAGAAGCACTGCTGCAGTTGGGATTTACTCAGAGTCACTATGACTATTCCCTGTTCACTAAGCAGGATGAAGGTGACATAGTCATTATATTAGTCTATGTAGATGATCTTCTGATCACTGGGAGCAGACAAATTCTCATAGACAGCACAAGGAAAGACCTGCAGAAACAATTCAAGATGAAGGATCTAGGAGAACTCAAATTTTTCCTAGGAATTGAAGTTGCCAGATCCAGTCAAGGTATACACTTGTCTCAAAGGAATTATTCCTTGGAATTAATAGCTGAAGCTGGTCTAGGGGGAGCTAAACCTGCAGGTACACCACTTGAACAAAATCTGAAACTCACATCTGTAAAGTTTGATGAATGTATTCCTCCCAAAGAAGAACACACAGATCCTGTGCTGAAGGACCCTGGTAGGTACCAAAGGCTAGTTGGAAGACTTCTCTACCTTACAATGACAAGACCTGATCTATCTTTCTCAGTACAGAAGTTAAGTCAATATATGCACTGCCTCAAGGAATCATACATGGCTGCAGCACTCAGAGTTGTAAGATACATTAAAGATGCCCCAGGCCTTGGACTCTTCATGCTAGCAACCTCTTCAAATCAACTTCTTGCTTATTGTGACTCAGATTGGGGTGCATGTCTAGAAACGAGAAGGTTTGTCACAGGTTACTTAGTTAAATTTGGTGAGGCCCTCATCTCTTGGAAATCCAAGAAACAAGAGACAGTCTCCAGAAGCTCAGCTGAGGCTGAGTTCAGGAGTATGGCAAATTGTGCAGCAGAGGTAACCTGGCTAATTGGCTTGTTCAGAGAACTTGGTATTCAAGTTGAGCTTCCTGTTAGAATGATGTGTGACAGCAAATCTGCAATACAAATTGCAGCAAATCCAATTTTCCATGAAAGGACTAAACACATTGACATAGACTGTCACTTTGTAAGAGAAAAGATTTGCCAAGGAGTTCTGTAAACTGAGTTCACTCACACTGAAGATCAACTGGCTGATCTACTCACAAAGAGCTTGGGCAAAGCACAACACCAAACACTCCTAAGTGGTTTAGGAGTCATGAATTTGTTTAAACCATAAGCTTGAGGGGGAGTGTTGACAAAATGAGTACTTGACAAGCTAATGGTTGTTAGGAGTTTGTTAGACTAACTAAAAGTAGTTAGTATTCTGTTAAGAATCAGTTAGGAAGTAGTTAGTAGATGTATTCATACCTCTCCATGTACAAGTATAAATACACGATTGAGTACAGTATAATGAATAAGATATACTGATATTTTGGAACTCTCTCTCTTTCTAACTTTACTCTTCTCATTCTCTCTTCTCTATCTACTCTTCTCCCTTCACAGACTTCTCCTCTTCAGCTCACTCTCCATCTATGGAAGAGTGGGCTTGAACACCTTCAATGGTGTTCTAACAGTTAGAGTTATGCATGTATTAGTAATAAAGGGTTTAGTTATGCAAGTATTAGTAATACATGATTTAGTTATGCAGTATTAGTAATACATAGTTTAATAATTTCTTTAGATGTTGATGTGTTATGTTAAAAATTAATAAACATTATATACTTCTTAAAAATAAATTATTTGTTGTCATTATATACTTCAATCAAACGGTGTTTTCTGTGCATAGAGAAGCTTCTTCGCATCATTTGAGAACGCCAGTTGTGAAGAAATTCTACCTGTAATCATCTTGAGATCTCTTTTGCGTAAAGAAAGAACAATGACTTTGTTTTATGTGTTTTAGGTTTGCTTCTTCTTACCCTAAAGAAGGGTAAAATTGTCATTTTTTATTTTTATTCATGTATTAGTTATTCAGGTATAACTTATTCCGTCTTCTACCCCGCATAAAATAATACATAGATTGACTCATAACTTACACATGTATTAGTTATGTGATTTTCTAATTTTCTAACCAAACATAGTATTATGTGCGTTAAATTTTATACCTTATATAAAAATGCTACCAAACATGATAAAACTTATGCAATATTTTATACCTGAATAACTTAACCTTTATCCAGTAACCAAATGGTCCCTTAGTGTGGAATATCACTTGTGACTAGGGGTGGTTACTGATCGATTTGGTCCGATTTTTGTAAATCAATTCAATTTATTACATTTTGATTTGTAAACACGCTAAATCAATAATCAAACATTGGAAAAATTGAAAAACTTACGACACTTGTGTTCTCTACTTTTAAGAGGGAAGTCATTTTTAAGAAATTGATTTTTTCAAAAAATATTTTCTAAAAATTTTGATTAACCAAACATGGAAAAATTGAAAAACTTTTCTTTTATATCAAATACACCCTCAATTTTATCATTTTTTTTTCATTACGATTTGCATGTGTAATTAAAAGAATCAGATCTAGAGTAAGTTCTATAAGTCCAACTAAACTCATTGTTATAATTGGAGTCAAATATACAATCATCACCAAATTTAAATTACTTAAAAACATAAAAAAATAAAAAAAAATCAATATATAATAAGTTAAATTCATTTTGAATCTACAGACTTTAAATCTTTTAATTTGCCTACAACCTTATTAATTAATCTAAACTACCTTAGGTAAGATTTATATAATGTTAGATCTAAGGGGAAAAGGTCAAATATACTCTCAAGACTTCAAAATAAGTTAGTTTTAACCTTCATTGCGTTTTGGCTCAAAAATATTCTTATCGTTATGTTTTTGACTTAAAAATGTCTTTTAATTATCGAAATAGCTCAAAAATACCTTATTTACCAACAGTTACCCAAAAATAAAAAATAAAAATCCAATTTAGCTTTGAACTATCTAAAATAGAACAATTTTAACTCTATAAATAGTTGAGAGATATATTTAATTTTTTTAATTTATATTTACAATCTGTATAATGTTGAATTTAATGTGGAACCAAGAACTAGAAAGTGCCAAGGAAACAGAAAAGAGGTCTACATAATATGAATTCTACCACATGTTCTCTTGCTCAAATTTTTCCACACATTGTAGTGTCCTTGATTACTAAGTAATAACTACCACCAAACTCAAAGTCAATTACAAATTATGATATAATAATTATTAGTCGATGATTATATGATAAATTAATATGTGAACATAATTATTTGGTATTTATGTTGTTGAGAGATAATAAGTATCTCGTAGAACAAGTTGAAGCCTTGAGAGATAAAATTATTTATACATATGCTAGTGAAGATAGCAAATACCCCTGAAATTAATCTAAGTTCGTCCAAATCCACAGATAATAAATACTCCATAAAGAAAGTGTGCACGAAATGACTTTGGACATCATCAATTATAAAAAAGACAACTAGAAAACTACTCACACTATGAAACACGTGGAATATAATAACATCAATATTCAATTGCATTATTTGTTGTCTTATTTCCTCGTGTTACTCTTTCACTGGAGTTAAGTCATATGAACACAAATAGGTATATATTTAATTACTAATCTAATTTTAGTTATTAAAGACCTACATAAGACATCACACCAGGCATGACTTAGCATTAATGTGAATGTAGGATATAAGCAGAGTCAACGTTCAAACCCTTGTTTTTCCATTATAAGTTAAAATAAATCAAGGAGAGTTGGTCGGTTAAGAATTCGTGTGTTCAGAAAATGAGGGTACGAAAATAAGGATGTTAAGGTGGATGTATGGACATACGAGAAGGAATTAGATTAGGAACGAAGACATACAAGACAAGGGTAGAAGTGATTTCAGTAGTCGACAAGACGAGGAAGCGAGCTGAGATGGTTGGAGAATGTGAAGATGCCCTAGTGAGGAGGTGTGAGAGGTTGATGATGGTAGGTTCGAGGAGGGGTATACATAGGTTGAAGAAGAATTGGAGAGAAGTGATTAGATAGGATATAATGCATCTTCAACTCAACAGGGACATGACCTTAGATAAGATGATTTGGAGATTGTGAATTAGGGTAGAAGGGTAATAGTTAATCGAGCATGTCTCACTGTCATGCCGGGTGGGTTTAGGATAGTTTGACGCCTCATTCTTGTGTCTCCCTTAGTACCAGTAGTATTAGTTTGCATACAATCTATCCTCTACAGATTTCATTTTGTTGAACTACACTGAATATATTGTTGTTGTTAGGCTCAATTAGATAATAGTAATCTAAATTTTTGAAGACCAATGTTTTGAAACTCGACGGGTAATTAGTTTGTCTCTTTATTTTTTTCCTCTTAAATATCATATTGCCTACTTACTTCTAAAGCAAACGACTTTTTATTACATTATCCTGAATGCAATGAACCAAGGCAAGAAAGTAGCAATCATATTTTTGTCCGGGGCAAGGTTTGAATGAATGTTGTACTCCTAATCCACATGTCATGTGATATGCTCTTACCACTAGACCGAAGCCCTTCGTAGATTATCTCTTTTCATGCAGCATGAAGATTATTTTATCAACCATTTCCGTAAGATATCTTGAATGTAAAATATGAAGTTGGATACAAACAAGAAAGTGAGAAACTATGTTACAGAAGTGTTGGAACCTCAATTACAATAACATCCTCACAAAACATGCTGACAACAAACTTTTGAATCAGGAATGGATCATAAACTGGTAAATGTCAATCAAGTGGTATAAAAGCAAATCTCCTACATACAAACAGCTAAAACCTAGAAAAACAAGAAAAGTAGAAAGCCCTTAGACTTTACAAGAACTGAATCAACAAATCCCTGAGAACTCAAATTCATCGATGATGCCTAACTTCCGAAGAAACTTTCACCTTCCGAAAGAATCAAGACACGTTATTCGGAGCCTTCATAAGTATAGTACAAACTCATATGCTCAAATGTTCATCTCTTGGCAAGCTTTGGACAGTATCCGACCATCTTCCTGGTGAATGATCACTGCTATTAGAAGATCCTTGAGCTTCTGCCCTAGCATCCCGGATCATCCTCAAAACATCCTTCATTGTGGGTCGATTCTCAGGTACAAGTGATACACACGCCATAGCTACGTTTAAGAGAGCACCAAGTTTCTCTTCCGAGACTTCATTACTAGAGGCAGGTTCATCACCTGATTCAGTTTCTTCTTCTCGAACAGATCTCACCCACCTCGGTATGTCTGATCCGTGTTCTTGAACAAGATCTTGGAATGGAGTTTTTCCCGTGAGGAGCTCCAACAGGAGGACACCAAAGCTATAGACATCGGCCTGATGGGTAACTGGCCTTCGAATGTCACGACACTCAGGAGCTCTGTAGAAGAGGGAAGAAGCACCCGATTCCTCAGGAGAATTTGGATTCCTAAATGGCATGAGGCAATAATCTGTAAGACACGACTCAAAGTCGGCCCCCAAGAGTACATTTGATGATTTCAAGTTCCCGTGAGTCAGACCAGGGTTCTGATGGATATGAAGCAATCCAGCAGCCACATCCTCTGCAATTTTGAGACAGGAAGTCCAGTGAAGAGGCTTTGAACCACTATTAGCCCTCGTTCCTGAAAAAGTTAGCAAATTGTAAAAAAAATATCATAGTTATCATCTGGAACATTATTTGAATAACAAAACAAATTGGTTGTCCAAATACATGAAAATAAGAGAGTCCTGGCTAACTTTAAATATGTTCTCTTCAAAAATTCGATTGCCACCCCCATGTATTGAAACATCAGATGTGGTCTTACAATGACTAGTAACAAGGTAAGAGCACATGAAAGGTAACACACTATTTGAGATGATACTTGCATATGGAGTATACAATTGCTAGATGCATAAAGCACCTTCCATCCAAACTGCTTTGAATTGTTTTTCTAGAGCCGAGGGTCTATCGGAAATAACCTCTCTACCTTCTAAGGTAGGGGTAAAGTCTGGACCCCACTTTGTGGGATTACACTGGATATGTTGTTGTTGTTGCATAAAGCACCTTCCACGTTCTCTTTAGTCCAAAAATAACTTAGGTATGCCTTTATCTCTGTGGCTCCGTCACATTGATTTAGTGCCTGAAATGGTCTAATGGCCTCACAAAGCAACTCACTTTCAATGCCTTCACTGCATCACCACAACTTGGATGAAGAGACTAGCATCTAGACTACCTTATTATTGATTATTACCCAAATTGCTATACTACATGTAGTGATCCCAGTGTTCAGCATGTCGATTGACAATAGTTTATATGATATATAACTTATTTTTCATGTCACTGGTGTATTGCATTCTTGTTTCCCTAAATGGAAGAAAAGTAAATATCACATTGAACACACTCTGGAATACAACGTTGGTGCAACTTCAATTTACTTGGAACAAATCAACTTTAGAATATCTCAAACTATCATCACAAGATATAATGTGGAGAGAAGAAGAGATGTTAAAAGCTAAATAGTGCAGACTATTTTGGAACTTCATAAATCTTGTAATTTTGACAGAGAATGATGAAACTTCTAATCGCTAGTGACTAGTGTAAGAAAAATTCTGTTTTTCTGTGTACACATCACCCTCCCCGGACCGTACTTGTGGACTACACTGGGTATGTTGTTGTTGTTGCTGTTCTTTTTGAATCAGGAGGAAAATATTTATTTTTCCAGATATCTTAGGAAGCTCAATGGTCAATTTAGCAGTTAACAGCTTACCATACAAGTCATGAAATCAGCAGAAGGAAGAGAAGCTCTTATCTTACGTCAACAAATTCGAGCAATATACAGGGTCAAACACCCAGGCAGAGCCGGTCCACCTTATAGTAAAGTTATTGCCGAAAACTATGATTTTGTCTTTTCTAATATCAAAGTATCATGTGTTATCTCCATATATGGTGGACAACTGTTTAGGCTCTATGCAGTAAATGACAAGGCCAAAATATGCGAGTGTAGCAGTGACATCATTGTTTAGATTCCTAATTTGAATTTTCTCTTCCCAGAGGGCCATCTTTTTCACAATCCAACAACAACGTGAAATCCCACACGTGGAGTCCGGGGAGGTTAGAGGCTACACAGACTTTACCCCTACCTTGTGCAGATAGAGAGGTTGTTTCCGAAGGACCCTCGGCTCAGGTGCAGCTAAATAGAGTAGTTATGAAAGGAAAAATGGCATTGAAGAAAACATGACAAATAATTCAGAAAAGGAATAATAACAACAACAAAATAGTGCAATAACCGAAACACAATAAACATCTTTTTCACAATCCATTTTAATGGAATATCACCCTTTGTAACATTCCAAAAGGCCAACAACTATACTCCCCTTTAGTTCTATGACCTCTTTTCGTATAAATAAAATGACATCTGTAGTCCATAGAGAACAAGATGAGAAGAGTTTAGTTATTTTAGTTTTTTTTTTTTTAACTTATTCAATTATTTAAACAAAATAATATTTTTCTATAATCTTCTCATCAGTATACCAAAGCAAGTTTGGAACTTTCTTTACAATCTACATGTTTGTCCTCCTTGGCCAGCTAACTCAATTCTTTGTTGGCCCTCTCTTCCCTACCATCACCAAAAAGAACCCACAGGAGAGACCAGAAAGTGATACACTACCAAACCAATTATATGGAAATTATTCAAAATTAACAAAAAAAGAAAAAAGAAAAAGGACAGAAAACTGAAGAAGATAAATAAACATATTAAATAGCAAAAACAATTCAAGGAAAATATGCTAAGTACACAAATATAAACACAAAAAATTAGGAAAATAAAGAGACACTAAAGTCCTCCAATGCTCCCCATAAAACAGCCAAGCTTAAAGAGGTCACAGATTTGAATTCAAGATAAGAAAAGGCCATGTCATGAAAGGATCCGAATCTTCGAGAGATTGAGTTATAAACCAGTGATCTCATGAAAAAGAATTTTTCCCCACTTGGTATTTGCACAAAAGTAAACTAGTTTAACCTCAAGAGAAGAGCACTAGGCGTTAATCAACTATTCGATAACTAATTTAATAAAAAACACATGTAATGCATATATTGATTTGATGTATATACAAGACATATATAAGTTATTTCCCCTTATCTTAATCCCACCTTATACCACTCAAGTGCAAATTCTTCCCGCCAAATCTATCCCTTTTTTTCTTTCTTTCACTACTCACGAACTTAACGATCCCGGTTTTTCCTTCCTTTCACTATTCACGAGCTCAACCATACCCATTTTTTTCTTCTTTCACTACTAACAAATTCAACTTTCCCGGTTTTTACTTCCTTTCAATATTCATGAGCTCAACTATAGCCCTCTTTTCTTGTTTTATTCACGATTTCATTAGACTAAAACAGATAAAAGCAAAATGAACTATAAATAGATAAATGAACGATGGAATACGTACCATGAACGAGGGAGAAGAGGCTGCCATTAGGGAAATAATCATAAACAACCAAACGTTCTTCCTTAGCTTGAAAATATGCTCGGAGTGGGACCAAGTTAGGATGTCTTAGCCTACCAATAATCTCCACGTGTCGCCGGAATTCCTCTAACCTCGGAAATCTCGAATCCCTCAGCCGCTTCACCGTCACAATGTAGCCGGATTCCATCACAGCTTTATATGTACTTCCTATTATACCCCTCCCTAATGTCTCAGCTGATGCTTTCAACAAATCCTCTAAGGTGTAATTCATTTGTTGATCTCCTGGTCCACAAAACACCAATGTCCCTAATCCTCCACTTCCTTGATCCCATGAAAATGCCCCTTCTTTTCCACCAATATTATCATCCCTACCACCACCACCACCATTGCCACCACGACTAGTCCCCTCTTCTTCCCCTCCCTCGCCTCCACCACCTTCAACTCCTTTGCTCTTTCCATCTTGAGTTTTTCTTCTTCTGTTTCTAACACATGCTATGAAAATCGCCGTCAAAACGGAGAGGAGCAAGATTCCAGCGACCACCGGGACAATGATGATTATAAGCTTTTTGCTTTTTTTATGATGAGATACATTTTCTGGAATGATGGGATATGATGGACTAGTCGAAGGACCAAAGTTTTTACAGTTATTATGCATTTGTACTCCACACAATTTGACATTTCCGGTAAAAGATGATTCATTGAACCGAGAAAGCGCCGGGGTATTCGGGATTTCACCGGAAAGTTGATTGTTTGACACATTGAAGAATCTCAAACTGAGCTGTTTTAACGGAGGGATTTCTCCGGTGAAGTGATTGTCTTCTAGATAAAGAACATACAGCCGGGATAAATTTGTTAACGCCGGAGGAATGTCGCCGGAGAGTTTGTTTCCGGCGAGAACCACAACTTTGATACGGTGAAGAAGAGTAATGGTCACCGGAAACTCGCCGGAAAAGTTGTTGTTGTTGAGGAAAAGTGATTTCAAATTGGGAAGTCCGGTGAGGTTTGGGATTTGGCCGGAAATGGAGTTTTCTTTGAAGCTTAAAACTCGTAATTGATCTAATTGATTGAGGGCATTTTGGTCCAATAAACCACTCAAATTGAGATTTTCAACTACAAGTTTTGTAACTCTTCCTTTCATGCATTCTTTAACACCTTGCCATTGACAAAAATCAGTTCCTTCTTTCCAATCAAGAAAATTTGAGGGGTCTATTGTGGATTTCAATGCTAAAAGTGCTTCAGCATCACTTGATGTTACAAGTGGGATAACTATAGAATATATTGAGAAAATGAAAAACAAGAATTTGTGATTAGAACAGTACCTTAAAAACAAAAATGGGTTCTTGATTTCCATTGAAATTGACATTTCCATTGTTGAGCATTAAGTTGTTCAACTCAAGAGGGAAAATGGGTTCTTGATTTTCATTGAACTTGACAATTCTGAGCACTAAAAATGGAGTCTTGACACTAAAGGGGTCTACTGGAGAGTTAAAAATGGATTCTTGATTTGGTTCGGTGGTGTTAACATTGATGAATGGGGAACTAGAAAGTTCAAAATGTAGAGCTAAAAATGGAGTCTTGCAACTATCTTGATTTGGTTGGGTGTCACCATTGATGAAGGGGAACAAGAAAGTTCAAACTGGAGAGCTAAAAATGGAGTCTTGACACTAAAGGGATCTACTGCAGAGCAAGCAAAAATGGATTCTTTATTTGGTTGGGTGTCACCATGGATGAATGGGAAACAAGAAAGTTCAAAATGGAGTCTTGACACTAAAGGGATCTACTGGAGAACTAGCAAAAATGGATTCTTGATTTGGTTGGGGTGTCACCATTGATGAAGGGGAACAAGAAAATTCAAAATGCAGAGCTAAAAGTGGAGTCTTGACAACTAAAGGGATCTACTTGAGAGCAAAAAAAGGATTTTTGATTTGGTTGGGTGTCACCAAACTAGAAAGTTCAAAATGCAGAGTTAAAAATGGAGTCTTTACACTAAAGGGATCTACTTGAAAGCTAGCAAAAATGGATTCTTGATTTGGTTGGGTTGTCACCATTGATGAATGGGAACAAGAAAGTTCACTAAAAATGGAGTTTTTTGATTTGGGTTTTTCATAGGACAAAATTAGAGTCTTTTCTTATTTGATGATAGAATCTTGAAGAGTGAAGGATCCAAAACACATTTTATTTTCTGTCTGTAGATGTTTAGCAGGATCACTATCAACACCAGAATCTTCAGATCTACCAATTAGCGTCATTATCATCAATTGACAACAAGAACTTTGACCACAGACTTATAAAATCAACAGCAACTCCAACACACAACAATACAAAATCCCAATTTAGTGAGCTTCCTCATCAGCATCACAACACTTTTTCACTCTTCACTACTACTTTCACTTTTAATGGCACCCCAAAAAACCCAATTTTTTTTTTTAAAAAATACATATAATAGTATAAAGGATTTCAAGACTTGGGGTTTTGGTTTCTTGAATTATTATTTTTTAGCTATACTTCACGTGACAAAGCTCAGAGATTGCAGAGACACCCAAAAATGCTTCTCAAAGCAATGATTTGAGTGTCTATTAAAATACCCTTTTCTTTTGCTGAATTTTATTTAAAAAGAAAAACACATTGGACAACTAAAAACATTAACTTGGTGGCATTGGATCCAATACCCACCACTAACCAAACAAATCAAAAACAAAAACAAAAAAAAATCTTCTTTTTTTTTTCTAGTATTTTTCTTGAAATTTGGTCTGCAACCATGTTACATTAACATTGTTATCAGTCTTTATAAGAGGGAAGAGATTGAATACTGTAGAAGCAAAAAGGACAGCGGAAAAAGTGAGTTTTTTTTTTGTTTTTATTTTTTGGTGAGATGAAAATGGTTGTCTTTCTCAAGAAATAGGTGAAGAAATTGAAGGCTATGGTAGATTGTAATTAATGCATTCATGTTTGTGATACATGGACAGTTTATTTGTTCACAAGAAAATTTCTTTTTTTTTGTTTTTTTTGACATTGACCTTACTAGTAACGTCTACCGAGGGTAAAGGATAATTAATTCCATAAGTTAATTTTAGGATGAATTCATTTTAGATTAGAATAATAATTTTAAAATAATTAATTCATGGTAAGTTGTTCTCAATCAAATAAGCCCTTATATTTTATTAAGACATGATTTTGAATAGGAAAATATGCACTTATTAGAGTAGAAGAATAGTGAATAATTGAGTGTGGTCTAATTTACTTTATCGATATTTATAATTAGTAATCTCTTGTTATTTCATTCATTGATTTTATTATTACTTGTTATTTTCTGTACTTTGATTATTTACATACTTTTTGTTGTTGCTACCGTTCTTTCTCTATTGTTTTCTTTATGGTTCCTTCATTAATGTATTTTATTTTCTATTTTGATATGTTTTATTTAAGCCAAAGGTCCCTTAAAAATAATATATCTACTTTCACGAGGTAGGAGTCCGGGGTGGCGGGGTGGCTCAATAGTGTTAAGAAAAAGGCATGTGCCTTAGATCCCCAAATTTGAGGGCCCTATTTACTATTTGTTGAAAAGGTAAACTTTTCATATATAATGATAGAATTATTAGAAGAAATTTGACATATTTGGAGTACTATGTCTCATGAAAAATAATTTAAAATAAGAATGGGTATATTATCAATTGAATTTCTTTTTTAGAAGAAATCAATTATATAAAAATTATTAACAATGTAAGTTTAAAGATTCCATTTGATTTTGACTTTAGACCATTAATCATCTTGAGTCGTTCCTGGTAGGTGTAAGGTTGCATACACACCACCCTCTAAAGTCTGATCCATACTTCACTTGTAAAATTATACTGGATATGTTATTGACATAAATGACTCATAAAAAAATATTCGATCGATGTATTAATTATCACTAATAGATGTAAATAGTTTTTAGTTGAGCAGTCAAATGTGTAACTTCTCTTAAATTTTAGTCATGTTGATCATAAACGGATATAAGATTTTGAGTTTATGAATTTTGAATTATAATTTTTTATTTACTGAATTATTGTTAAATTATTTTTCTTTTCAACTGCTTTGATGTGTGTTACTCAAGTCGATGATGTTTCAAAAACAATCTCTCTATATTTTATCTTCCCTAGATTTTGCTTATAAGATCACACCAAATATATTATATAAGTGATTTTTAATTATAAATATAAGGTACGAGCCAAAATAACTGATTTTCCAAATTTGAAATTTTTTATTACGACTTCACCCTTGATGTTGATACTCTTACTTTCTGAGATTGTTACAAAATATATAGTATTATATCCACCATTATCTCACATTAATTTGGAAGAATAAGGTTGAAAAGATAATAAAGACCATAGTTACTATTAGACTTATATGGAAAGTAATTTAAGGGAAATGGTACATACATAAATACTTAAAAGTTAAAACATAAACGTAAATAGGATTTGGATCAAGAAATCTCATTTCTTCGTATTTAGACGAAAACAACAATGTAACAAGAATATTTAACGTGATAAGAAGATACTAATTATAGTAAATATTTTCACTGCAATTATTTTTTTTTCTAATTTTATTTGAATTTGATTATTTAGTCTTTTAATTCTCTAATTTTATTAATTCAGATTTCCGCTGAATATGTCAATTAATAGAAATGCACTAGTTATCAAGTATGAATTATGAAATTAGTTGACTTAAAAAATAAGATGAAAAAACATTTTAATATGACTTAACAATTTTCATTTAATGCATGGTATAATAATTCTCCCCATCTTTTTTGTAAGACAAGCAAATGCTCCAAACGTTATGACCATGCAAAACCAGCTATGCTATTTAATAAATCAATACACTTTTATTTAATATTACAAGATAGAGTGAATGATAACAGTTGGTTATTATTTTATTTAAAATTTATGTTTACATGTATTTAAAATAAAATTAACTTACACATGTTTATATATTGAGAAGGAAATAAAATTAATTTTCATTCTTAGTCATTTAGATTTAGAGACAACATTTTAATAATCAGATACATATTAATTAACTCATACTAAAGACTTGCTCTAGTTCAAGGTTATAATTGTATTTAATTTATCTTTTTTCTCAGTTTAATTATTTGATATTTAAAATTTATAAGTCCAATAAATTTAGATTTGCGTTCGATAAATCTAAAAAGAAAAAAAGAAACTGAGGGGAAACGCATTCTCTATCTGAGTAATATAAATGACTGACATAACATTAAAGAACTTTGTTTGTTTGGTGTGAAAATAAAATAAAACAAATTACAAAAGTCATATTAACAATTTTCATTAAATATAAAAACGTCAAGGAGCATGGTGTATAAATAGTATAATACTTCATTCCATAAATATACTTTGTGCTAAGTCATTTAATTAATTAATACATACTCTATTAATAACTTTCTCATTACCATAATTTTGAAAAAATAAATCGTCTTAATTATTCTACATTTATATTATTAATAATAATATATTAATATCAGACATGAATTCCGTCATCTTAATATACAAGTCGATGTGTAGTATTTGTATTCATAAGAATCTGATTAATTTAAATTTCACGCAACGTAAAGTATATTTAAAATTGAAGCACTCTTTAATATAATTTTTTTCATACACAGAGTTCAAATTCGAGACTTCTAATTAAAAAAACGAGAATTACAATATCCATCCAATCTCAAACCCTTGTTGGTAGTAAGGTATATTAATTGACTTAACACTGAAGACTGCCTTTCCTTTTCTTTGAAAAATAAAATGAAACAATTAAATATGATCTAATTAATATTATATATATATATATATATATATATATATATATATATATATATATATATATATATATATATATATATATATAAAGAGAGAGAGAGAGAATGCTCCAAACATTACAATTTATGACCATGCAAAATCAGCTATGTCATTTAATAAATTAATACATACTCCTTTTATTCAACTTTTATTACAAGGTAGAGTGAATGATAATATATGTGGTCCAATATTTTGCAGTATTTTTATCATTCATTCATTCATTCTAGTTATATGATGCAAAAAAAAAAAAAAAATTATTTAAAGCTGTAAAAGGCATAAATGGTGAAACTGTCGTGGCATTAATTGAATTGAATTGGAAACTTTTCTTCAAAGTTACTAATTTGGAAATCATATTGATTAGTAGTTACGACTTATGACTAATAGGGTACTTAAGAGTATTAATTACGACTAACATAGCGTGGGATGATTTAGTGTCTTTCCTCGCTTAACCAGATGTCTCGAATTTGAATTTCTGAAAATAAAATTAAAAAATCTTGTTGGAAGCATGTTCACGATCACAGAAATGGATCTTGTAATATATAAATTTAAATTTAATCGGACTCCAATATGAATATCGAAAACTGGACGAGAAAACCCAAAAAATAAAAAGTATTAAGAACGTAATATGTACTACTAATAAGTAATAATCTATCAATTTGGATTTTATTAGAAGACACGAAAAAGAAAAGTAAGAAAATGAAGTTAATTGATAGGGATAATTTTACAAACCTTCCATAAGATTTTGTCTTGATTTTGTTGGCACCTTTATATTTGATGTTTTTTTTCCCCACTAGATTAGGGGTGTGTGGATATTTTTCTAAAATATGATAATTTTAACTACTGAACTTTCGTTATTTAGGATGAAATATTTGAATTGCATCGCCTAGTTGCACGAGGGTTGTATTGCTCTCACACAGATCATAACCCCATTTTTTACCATCATCATCCCCCCTCCCCCCCCAAAAAAAAGTTAATAAAATAGGAAAATAAGTTCTAAAAATGATATTCTATGCAAATTGTCTCCTCCCACCCGTAACGTCGCCTCGGCAACCACCCTCCAACCAACTTTGCACTACCTTATTCCGCCCACACAATTTTTATCGAGATTAAATATAAATGCTCTTAGTATAATACTTTATGATTACTTATCAAAATTTAGAAAATAAATAAGAAAAGTTCTTTTAAAAAAAAAAACATTTTTCTTCATACCTTAGATCTTTCTAATTTTGCCAAGGACAATCCCTTAGAGTTCTTTGCGAATGAACATGTGAGATATTATCAAATCCAACACGATATAAATGTAGATATGGATGGCAAGTGGTGCGATTGCGAGACAAATTCGTATAAATCTATGAAGTTTTCAATCCGTCTCGCTTTATATAGTATAATTTGTTGTTTTCAATCTGCACCACATTTATTGATAAAATTATTTTCTTTCAAGTCCTCCTTTTTTTCCCTCATGAAATTAGGCATTGTGTCTAATTTGCGTACAACTTTTACCCTAAAATGCATTTTCAAAATGGTGTTTGGTTGTTTGAATTGAGATGCAGGGAGTATTGTTTTTCAATTTTTTTAAAAAAACAAGGAAAACTTCATTATTATTCTTGTTTTTTTTAAAAAAAAAACACCATTGCAGAGGAGCTTTTATGTTTTTACAAAAATTGAAATAGTAATTAGTTAAAAAGAAAATTGATGTTCGACCTAAAATAATGTTTTAGTATTTATATCGTGGGTTGAGTAGAATTATATTATATTGTACTGATTTATCAGGTGTGTGAATTTTTTACCTAAACTATCACCAAATATTTATCGAAACACCACCTCAATTATCAGTGATTCACTTTTTTTACCTGAAACATCACCATTGTTTAGGTAGAAAAAGTTAACAACTGATAGTTAAGGTGTATTTCGATAAATATTTGTTGATAATTCAAATATGAAACTCAAAAAACCGATAAACATTAAGTGTATTTTTAACCCCTTAACTCTATTTTAAACGTGTAGGACTAAAGCAGTACGAAAACGAAGAGATTTGAAGAAAATAAGCAGACAATTATTGAAGTTAAAAAAAGATGACAATTTTTTCAAAATAAATTGTATTTTTTTGTTTTGTTGTTATCAATTGTTTTTACTATTATCTATTATTTCATGGACTTTCATTACTTTTTTTGATAATAAAGGTAAGATTTGAATATACTTTATTCTCTTCAGATTTCATGTTACGATATTATACTGAATATGCTGTAGATTATATATTATTAAAAGTGAGAAGCTCCAAAGTGCAAAATTGAATTACCATTTTACCAATATACTAAATTATATATTTATTTAATCATTTAATATATATATATATATATATATATATATATATATATATATATAATATGGGTATAATATACTATTAAATTCGTTGGATCCTATTAAATGGTAAAATTATAATTTCAGTTCAAGCCTTTTCCCCTTTCAACCTCCAATGTCCAGGGTAAATTATTTGTTTTTATTTAGTACTTCATTACTTTAATTTATTTTCACGTTTTTTTGCTCTTTGGCTTTCCATTTTCCAATATGCTTTTAAATGAACAAGTAATGTAATTTTTCACTTATAAATAGAGTGCATTTTAAAGTCACTTGATATCATTTGTCCTGCCCAATAATCCAAATGTCCAAATCCGTACAGTTGGTAGCAAAGATGATGATATACAACCAGAAAGGTATCAGAATTTATTTTAGAATTTTATAGTATTATTGTGACCAGGAGGTCACGGGTTCAAGCCTTGGAAACTACCTCTGGCAGAAATGCAAGGTAAGGCTGCGTACAATAGACCCTTGTGGTCGGGCCCTTCCCCGGACCCTGCGCATAGCGCACACTTAAGTGCACCGGACTGCCCTTATTTTTCTGTTGTAAGCGTTTTATATATATATTTATTTATTTATTTTTACTATTTGTAAGTGTAATGTATGCTATGAAATTGATAATGAAGTACTATTCATATATCATTAAAAAGATATATATTGATATTTTTGTACATACATTTCTACAAATTGTCACTTTCATTTATAAGCTCTATATATAAATACGTTAGTAAGGATAAGATTTATCACATTTACAAAAATAATGTGCGATAAATAGCTATCAACATAAAGTCAATCATGTACAAATTTTATAAAGTAGTAAGGAATAAATGTGCAACGCACGTTCTCAGAGACTAATATATCATTAAAAGTGAGAAGATGTTAAAGTCAAATCATATTATAAGCGCCAAAGTGCAAAGTAAATATAATTTATTCTTTTAAAAAACAATGGTTTAAGTTTCTTTGTTACTTTCAATGGTTTAATGTTTTCAAAATTCAATGCATTGATTTCGTTAATTAATTTCAAAAGATAGATAAGTAATTGGAAAAGTTACATTTAATGTATAATCATAGACCAGATTCATATGCTGCAGTAAAAAAGGTATTTGAACAGTCATTTTCTACAATTATTTAGGAGTTAACTATGATAAGGCAATGAAGTCATGGAGAATTTTAAAAGTTAGCTGGCTTAATAATGTGATGGATTAGACAAAATTGTAAGGAAAAATGCAAGCGAACCTGATTAGAAAAAGAATCTATTCACCCTATATTTATTGCTATTAGAAAGCAAAATCTTATCGAAAATTAATATGGAATGAAGTTGAAAAGGATCATCCTTGACCCATCTATTTTATCGGGGGAGTTAGGTAAGGTCGAGGTGTTCATTCGAACTCTCTTTGACTGAAAATTATATTATTTGTATATGGATAAAATAGTTTTTGATATATATATAGTACATGTAGAATCTTCATATTTTGAACCCTTTTAGTGAAAATGTGGCTACGATATTGTTTCATTTTATATGTTTTTTCCTCTTTTAGAATTGATTCTATTATTAATGTCTTAAAACCATATTTATGTGTTCAATTTTGTACTAAATGACTCATGGTTCATGTTTGACTATTTGTGGAATTTTAGTAAATTTTTACATACGAAAAAAGATATAAATTCTCCTTTAAAATTATATCAAAAAATCAATTACACATTTCAATTATTAAGCCAATCTATTACACATTTATACTATTTAAAATTATATTTATTTATCCTCCCTATACCCATTTTCAAATATTATATAATGAGTGAGAGTCACTTGATCCCCAATAATGATGCGACATATTAAACGAACCCCAATATCACGTGTCATCCTTAATAAAAAAGCACCAACTAAAAGTTTTCATTGTCTGTCCTCTGTATTACTTACATTACACAGTTGTATAATCTTGATTTATCAATTTGCACCTGACCCTTTACATATTCGAATAATC
The DNA here is from genome assembly GCF_947179165.1 of Solanum dulcamara. NCBI lineage: Eukaryota > Viridiplantae > Streptophyta > Magnoliopsida > Solanales > Solanaceae > Solanum > Solanum dulcamara. The sequence continues at coordinate 67,858,203 of NC_077246.1, read as the reverse complement.
TTCTCCTCAAATTTCAATTCTTGATATTCTCTATTCCTTCACAAAGCTTCAGCAACTTGCAGAAAATAAAGTGGAAAACATAATAATACCATTTTTTTTCTCTGTTAAAACTGATATAAGCAGAAACGTGTGTGCAAGATTCAGAGGAAGTGAGTGAGGATATGGAGAATTTGGAGATTTTCAAGACTTAATGCAGTGAAAAAATCCGATCTTTATAAATAGAAAGTGAATTCCCAAATACCCACAAAGAGAAATTCGAAAAGAACACATGTTCAAGCTGTGCAGTGATGAGAAATTCATCCCCTAAACCCACCGACAACCTCCCTCCACCGCCGTCAACAAATCCACCTAAAATATCCGGCGAATCATGTAACGGTGGATTTCCCGGCGTTCCACACTTTCCAAACACGTCTGATCGTACAAACCCAGACGCGGCAACACTGAGAGAGCAAGCAATGGAGATTCGCTATTAAGCAGTACAGTAATGGTATTCCCACACTTGGGGAACTGCAATTTTAGCTGGGCTATCTTTTTACGCCCTTGGTTGGATTATCAAAGGCTCTAATCCTTTGCCCTCTTTCAAGCACGAAGAGTCGGATAGTAAATATTCATCTTCATCTTCGTTTTCTAATGATGTTGGTGCTGTTCCGGAGGTCATTCCAAATCCCAAATTCACTCACATTGTGTGCTTCTTCTTGCCTACAGATTTCCCTTTTTCCCATTTTGCTGCCAAAATTCAACTCTCAGTCAGTTGTTTCTTCCACTCATTCATGTATATTTTGTTTGGGGCTTCAAATTTATGCTTTGAAGAACATTTTTAGGGTTCTTCAGTTTTTTCTGGGTGAAAATTAGTGTCAGAAATTACCATTGGAGGATCATTTTAATTTAAAAAAATAAAAAAATGAGTTTATAAATGTATTGGCTCTCTGAGAAATGGCGACTGAAACGCGTTTGAGGTTTGAGGTTGGATATAAGAAAGGGTAAATAAATACACTTTTGAGTAGTATGGATGTGTATAGATCACCCTAGTAATTTGAAGTGTGTAACCGATTTTTTGATACAACTTCGAAAGGAGGAGAGAATTTATGCATTTTCCCCTTTTTACATAGATTTATGCTCAATGTTGGAAGTACCTATACTATGACATTGAATCATTCTTTTACTTGGGATACACATGCAGCAAGTGCAGAGAAACTAGTTTTAAAATAAAATAATAGGCTGCCTTCACATTGAAGACATGATTGGAGACAAAAGGTTTGCTTAACCCTACTTTGTGGGATTATACTAAATAATGTTGTTGTGGCATCCTGTTTTAACCCTATTTTGTGGGATTATATTAAATAATGTTGTTGTGGCATCCTGTTTTGTGTCACTGATTATCCCCGTTCATCGTATGTTTTAACCCTACTTTGTGGGATTATATTAAATAATGTTGTTGTGGCATCCTGTTTTGTGTCACTGATTATCCCCGTTCATCGTATCGACCGACCCAGACCCCGTACATGTCCCCGATGAAAGTCAGGATGAAACCTGCTTTCATTCAAAATCAACTCACTCTAAGGAAAGGACAGCTTTGCGAAAGTTTAAAAAGAAATTGAGTGAGCTCTCGCCTAAGAGAAGAGTTTAATAAAGGGAAGAGGGATTTTCCGACAACAAAAAAGCTTTTCTCCCCAACCGAGGTGATAGACCACCTTATGGCCGATGTGATTACCAGCCAAAGGGCAAAAAGACGGGGTTGAATGCGACTCTACCAGGAGCCTCTCGACCATAGAAAATTAGTTGATAGAAAGAGCAAATATGCTCTCGAACATCACAAAATGCTTTGATCCCACTATAAAAGAAAGGTAGGGTTTTCTCTTTCACGTCCCAGCTCAAGGAAGCTTACTTTATAGCCACACAACATGTTTAAAATCACAAGTTTCAACAAATTTATAACACCCACAAATGTTACAATATGTTTAAGATCATTTCTCAAAAGCTTACATTTTTAATTAAATTTTGTGTCAAGTCAAACCATGACAATCAAAATCCCGAAGCCACAGCCTAAACTTCAAATTTACTTACTAGCAACTACTGTGAATTCAATGTTGCCACAGCCAAAAGAGTGATGCATTGGAGTTCTGTTCACAGCCTGAGGGAATCAATGGGAAATTCTTCTGATAACGATAGATCCCGAAGTCAACTCTTTTAAGTTGTTCCTTCAATAAAGCTTTACATGTATGATCTATAATCACCGTAGGATCGATGTATATGAATTGCACTGGGGTTAAAGCCTTCCCTCCATGCCAAAAAGTTCCTGGAACCTCCACCACGATAAATTCTGGTATCACAGAAGTCGAAGTTAAAGAAAGCACCGCTTTGGGAGCTCATCGTAGAAGCTTTATGATAACCACTAAATAATAAGTTTCTATAACGGAAGTTCATTATAGAAGCTTATCTAGTTTAGCTTCCAAATCCTGCATTGAAACCATCTTGACAAGGTCTTGTCTATCCTCAGGTGTATATTCTTTTTTCAGAAGGGATAGCACTTGAACGTGTGCTTCCAATATATTAGTCCTGCACAAATACGAAAACGGATTTAGAGTCTCAGAATCCTTTAAATGATAAAGAATTACAAAATACAGAATTTGCAACAATACAAAGCATGACCTTAACACAGAGAAATTAAATAAATGTGTTGTTTGTATATTTCCTTAATGCTTTGACCTTACCCCCAGAATTTAAATAAATGTGTTGTTTTTATATTTCCTTAATAATTATGTCATTCTTGTAGAAAGCCATTGTCATCAGTTAAATTTTCTGGCACGCCACCTATGGATAGGCTGTAGCTTATTGTGACCATAAATACATCATGAAAAGGAAACCGGGACAAAATTTCAACAAGTTGTCTCTCATTAGGGAATGAACATTATGCTGGGAATGAACATCACAAAGGAGAACTATTGTTTCTTTATGTCTGAACAGCATGAATTTATCAATCTAATTTCGGAAACTTAAACCCACAAGAGGACACATACAGACACAAAATATTGTTAGAATATTAATGTACAAATTGTCCTACATATAAGGATTGCAGTGTCTATAAATAGCGCTGATTGTATTAATGTAGTTTACATATGTCAATAATACTTTCCCATGCCTTCACTTATGGCATCAAAGCATTGGTGAGACACATCCGGGAAAGAAAACTCAGTCAGATAGGTCACCTTGTTTCAATTTTCAGCTACTGTTAGGGCTGAATTTGTGTCATCTCTTATTTTGTGAGTATTGTGCAAAAAGCCAACACTACCACAAGGTCCAGAAAGCTCAAGCGAGCACACCCCCAGTAAGACCCTCCGGCATCTGGCCCTTCATGGAATGGTCGACCACCCAAGTCATGTTGCTAAGACTGACACAACAGGTTATTAGCGATTTTCTTTATCCGAAGAAAAAGTATAATGAGTTCTTTCAGTATCAAGCAATTATGCAGGCATCTCCACAAGTAGCCTTAGTTGTTTAGCCCACGACTTTAGCATGTGTTTCATAGTCTAATACCCTTGGACCATGGGTCATGGACTCCAGCGTCCCTGATCATATTTTCAGTGATAAATCACTTTTCTCAAATATTATTTATTCAGTCTCTCCCCATTGTTACTTTAGCCAATGGGATCTAACCAAAAGCAAAATGAGCTCAACAAGTTAATCTTTATCCTTTGTCACTCTAAACTCTGTTCTTTATGTTCGTTCCTGGTTGCCTTTTAATCTTGTATATGTCAGTCGTGTGACTCGTGCCCTAAATTATGCCATAATATTTCTTGATGATTCATTTGTTATGCCGGACCACAGTACGAGACAGATGATTGGCGCAAGAGATGAATCACACGGCTTCTACTACCTTATCTCTCCTAGTTCTTCCACAACATGTCCAATATAGATCCTCTGAACTTAATTCACAAATATCTGGAACATTCGAGTTTATCCAGGTTATAAAAGATGGTGCTTAGTTTGTCTAGTCTATCCACATAGATGGTGGGTCGGGTCAACTTGGAAAACACACCCACACTATCTTTCCACATAGTGCTCAGAGTCGTGCACAATATTTAGTTCAGTATGATATTTGGGGTCATAGTAGAGACAGTCCTACCTAAGGAGATTTTGTTATTTTATAAGCTTCTCATTGATGATCATTCAAGATGTACTTAGATTTTCTTAATGAAAAATTGTTCAAAGTTGTTTTCTATATTCAAGAGTTCTTGTGTTGAAATACAAAATCAATTTGGTGTTTTATTTGTACTTTTCATAGTGATAATGCCTTAGAATACTTATTCTCCTTGTTTCAGCAGTTTATGGCTCGCTGTGGAATTATGCAGCAGATATCTTATTCATACACCCCTCAGCAGAATAGGCTAGCAGAGAGGAAGAGAGGCACTCATTGAGACTGCTTGCACTTTTCTCATGCAATCCCATGTTCTGTTGTGTTTTTGGGGCGATACAGTTCTCACGTTTTTCTACTTAATTAACCGAATGTCCTCATCTTTCATCCAAATTCATATTCCTTATTCAGTATTGTTTACTCGGTTACCTCTACTCTCTTCCACCTCGAGTTTTTGAGAGCACATGTTATGTTCATTACTTAACCCCTAGAAAAGATAAACTAACCCATGTGCTCTCAAATGTATCTTTCTTGGTTATTCTCGGGTTCAAAAGGGTTATCGTTGCTACTCAGCTAATCTTTGTAGGTACCTTAATAACCTTATGTGATATGTCAGCCAATGTCACATTTTTTGAGTCTCGCCTTCACATCTTCTTTTGATCATCTTCATATCTCTAATGTCTTACCGATATCGACTTTTGAGGAATCTACGATCACTTCTACATCTCCAGCCATAGTGTCACTACTGCTGACTTACCTTCGTCGTCTGCCTCAAAACGGGCTCAAGATGATACACGTGACCCTACATCTACCACGGACTTGTCTCCTTCTAGTCAACTAATTACACTTCGAAAAGATATAGTATCCCTTTGTAATACTAACCCCCACTATACATTTATAAGTTATCATGTGTCATCACCCCATTATGCCTTTGTATCATTTTTGTCATCTATTTCCATCCCTAAGGAGTCGTTTGGTGTGAGGTATAAGGTATGATAATCTCAGAAGAAAATGCAGGATTACTTTATCCTGCGTTGGATTGGAGGTATTAGGTAGTCCTTGAATTATTTATCCCACCATTTATACCATAGTGATGGGATAAGTTATCTCATATACATGGTGGGATAACTTATTCCGGGATAATTAATCCAGGAATAACGTGTTCCCGACCAAACGACCCCTAAGTCTACAGGTGAAGCACTTTCTCATCCAGGATGGTGTGACAGCCTATGATTGACGAGATGTCTGCATTGCATGCGTGTAGCATTTGGGAGCTTGTTCATCTACCTTTAGGTAAAACTATTGTTGGTTACCGTTGGATTTACGCAGTCAAAGTTGGTCTAGACGACAAGCTGATCAACTTGAGGCTCGCCTTGTTGCCAAGGTGTACTAGGATATTTGGGCTTGATTACAGTGATACATCCTCCTAGTGGCTAAGATAGAATATGTCTGTTTGTTTCTTTCCATGGTTGTTCGTCATCGACTCTTTATCACCTAGACATTACAAAAGTTTTTCTCCTCGACAACCATGAAGATGAGGTTTATATGGAGCAACTACCTAGTTTTGTTGCTTAGGGGAATCTAATGCTCTTGTATATCAATTGTGTAGATTACTCTATGGTCTCAAATTGTCTCCACAAGCCTAGTTTGGTAAGTCTTACCACGGTTATTCAGGTGTTCAGCATGACTAGTAGAAGATGATCACTCAATGTTTTATCGACATTCGACTCTCAATCAGTGTATTTATTTAGTGGTTTATGTTAACGTATTACTTGCAATGATCAAGATGGTATCACTAGTCTGAAGCAACATCTCTTTGAGCACTTCCAAACAAAGGATTTGGGAAGATTGAAGTATTTTCTAAGTATTGAGTTCACTCCTGTCTAGATCACATATTGTTATATCACAACGGAAGTATGCTTTAGATAATTTCCAAGTAAAATTATGCCTTGGAAAAGTAAGAAACTAAGTGTGGTTACTCGATCTAGTTTGGATGAAATAGTTGCTCAAAGAATTGAAATTTGAAGAAATCAATCAGAAGGAACTTGTGTGTGATAATCAAACTGCCTTTAATATTGCGCCAAATCCGATGTTCCGTTGGAGGACTAAACACATTTAGATTGAATGCCACTTCATCAGAGAAAAAAATACCCTCAGGCTAAGTTGCATAGACTCTTCACATTCAGTTTCATACCCGTGTCGACACGACATTTGGGATATGTACCGGATATGATCAATCAATTTTGGATTATTTCACCATAATAGATAGAGAAATTTGACACAGATACAATAATTTCTGAAAGCAAAACAAAAGATAGGGTGAGATCATAAATTAGGTTTATCTTTTTTATCATTAAAAGATGTGTATTAAAAAGTTTGCAAGTTGCTATAGAAGAGGAAATCCAATTAGTGGTTTTCATAGGTTCTTTGTAAGTATTTCTGTTTTCCTTTTTCCCTTCTCTGTTACTACTTTTTGGAGGTGGCCAGCATATTCCTTAATGCTGAGGAATACAAGTTACCAGTTTCAAAAAAAAAAAAAGGGTTCGCAAGTTGCAACCACAAGGTGCTTTAAAGATATTTCCAGGTCAATATCATTGTTGAATGTGCAATGAACTCAAGAAGTCTATAATGGTTTCTATATGATTAGTAATAGTCATGTTACACCTAAAAAATAGTAACGAGATGCATTTGTACTTGACAATAATTACATATTCAAACTTGCTCTCAAAAGTTGGTGCATTCCTTCTTCTTCCAAATAGTCCACCATAATTTAGACATATTTTTGTAACTCTACTTAAAGATATTTGAATTAGTTTTAGCATAATCCCGCGCTTGTATCCATATTTATTGGATTCATACCCCCGAATCTTAAAATTTAAATCATGTAAGGATCGACCTCTAGATCCACACCCATAACAGACACCCGTAGCCGAGTCCGAACAACTTAGCTCTTGGGAGATAGAGTGCTACAAAATTTGTGATATCAAATAATCAGCTTGCGCATATTTTCACCTAGTACCTCACTAGTCCTCGTATTAGTTAAATTTGTAACAAGCTCTGTATATATTGTCTTACATGTAAAAGGATTCTAATGTATGGGCTCATTGTAATAATGTGGTTTACACAATTCAATAATATTTTCCTGTGCCTTCTCACAAGTATAAAGTTTTAAAAGATTAACAAATTAAACAAGTTTTACTACGAAATAAATGTACAAATGATCTTACTTAATGGGTTTGAAAAGTATTGCACGTGTCGATGAATTCTGCAGATAGATCCTCATTTTTACCAATACCCTAGGCAAATCTTCATCTATTGCTGTGTTGACCTGTGCCAAATAAATGGATCAGCATGTAAGTCGAAAGAGAGGGAAAACTGATTGAATAACAAAAGATCAGCAGGCATGATGTTTGTTGATTACAACCAGTAAATTCATTGGTTTGGTTATTTTGGTTCATTCAGCAACTTGTGTAAAACAAAATCAGCGTGCACAAAGGTTTTTTCTTTAATTCAACAAAAGATAATCTTATCTATCTGTTTACCTTCTGAAGGAGCTCGGCTATCTTTTCTGGTGAAGCAAAAGCATGATCCTTGAGTGGCTTTGCAATCCCAGACTCCAGTTTTTGATTTTGACTACCAGATAATGCAACTTTAACAGCCGTAACCTACAGACATTTCATACCAAATAGTTAAAATCTTAAAAAAGAAAATTCATAAGGAAATGAACAAATTTGTAAGGTCATAAAAACATCAGATTTCAACTCTTAACACTTAAGCTCACGACGCATTCAGACCTCTGATTACAAGTCCTATTACTGATTCCCATGTCCATCAGTAATACGTCTCAGGTCAAATACCAATGAAATTGACTCAAAATAGAGACTGTGGGGGCATACCACCCCCCCCCACCCCCCCAATGCAAAAACCAACTATGTCGAGTACAATCGTGCTAATTAAATCACTTATGGTTTTGTAAAAAAGAGGGTGGCATTGTATTGAAAACTAGCAAAAAGGCTATGATGGTAGCCATATTTACAGATTCCAAAAAAGCAAAAGTATGTCCGATCTCATTTTACAAGGATTTTATGATGTCTACTTAGGAATTAGCATCATCTAATAAAATAATCGATGGTATTTGTAGCTAGTTGCCTGAATTATAGATAACAGGTGGTATTGTAGCTAGTTACCTAAATTATAGATTTCACATTGCTGTGTTCTTGTGTTATACATGATACAGTGATGACTATATAAAATTTCAAAGGGGTTAGCTCAAAGGTTGACGAACTTGTGTCTTACATTATAAGTTTGAGCCCAAACCCAAGTGAACTAAGTCAAGTATTTAGGTGGGGAAGGGTAGAAGGGCGGTCCCGTCATCCTTGAATTTCGAAGGTTGCGGTTAGATGTAGTAGGTACAAGGAGAGGTAGAGGTAGGTCGAAAAAGCATTGGGGAGAAGTAATTAAACATGACATGGCGCAGCTCCAGATTACCGAGGACATGGCTTTAGATAGGAGGGCTTGGAGGTCGCGTATTAGGGTAGAAGGTTAGTAGATAGTGGAGTGCTGCCTTGCTTTCGAGAGTTCAATCTTGTTGGTGTCTGTCGTGGTACTAGCCTTATTCTTGCTAGTTCTAGTTTTTGATATCTATCTTCATCTGTTTATTATGTTGCGGCTACTGTACTACTCAGTGGTTGTTCATATTCTTTTCTTGTAGGCTTTGCACTGCTTCTCCTATTAGTTGTGTTATGTTTTTGTCACTGTTTTCTTCTTCTTTATTCCTGAAACTGCTGCACTTGAGCCGAGGGTTTATTGGAAACAAACTATCCACCTCCACGAGGTAGTGGTAAGATCTGCGTACACTCTACCCTCCCCAGACCCCACTTGGGAGATTTCACTGCGTACACTCTAGCCTCCCCATCTCCTTGGAGTACCAGATTCCTAAAAAATAAGGGAAACAGGTAAAGAGCTAAACTTCTTCCCAAAAATTCTCCTTAGACCCCTCCCATAGACCATAACCCCCTCGCCGAAATCCCCACTGCATACCATCCCATTTCCAGTGTGTCTAAACTGAGCTGCTAACATAAACTCACGTTTCTTTACCTCCACAATCTCTAATTTCCTCTCATCCCATAGAAGTATTATTCCTCCAACATTCTTCCCTACCCCCTTAACACGCACACTTCTCACAATACTATCTAACACCTCCATTTCAGTTTCCAATGCTTGCTAGTGTGTCCAAATGCATTGATGCTCTGAGGAGAAAGTTCTTATGGCAAGGCAGTGAAGACAAGAAAATTCCATTTAGTGAAGTGGGATAAATTAATAGTGAGCAAGAAAACAGGGGGCCTGGGTATCAGCAATCTGAAGAAACAAAATCAAAGCCTGATGTTGAAATGGTTATGGAAGTTTGAAAATTAGGATTGCATGCTATGGAAGGATGTGATTACTGCCAAGTTTGGGACGGAGGATAAGTGGATGACAAAATAAGTGACCATTCCATATAGTTGCACTGTGTGGGGGGCCATTGGAAATCTTTGGCCAATGCTACAAACAAGAACCAGAATGAAGGTGAGAAATAGCATGAAGACCTTTTGGGAAGACAAGTGAAATGGAACAGTGGTCTTGAAACAAGCACACCCTGATCTATTTACAAAGTAAACTGTTTCACTTGGCTTTTGGCAAAGGAAGCAGTTCTAACACCTGAGAACCTGAACAAAAGAGGCTATCAGTTGGCCTTTAGGTGCTATCTATGTGGAGAACAAGCTGAGACAGTCAACCATCTTTTCTAACATAGTAAATGAACAGATCAACTATGGAGAATGCTCATTAGCCTGAAGGGGATCAGGTGGGTGAAACCAGGAAGCATTAGAGGGGTACTCGGTAGTTGGAACAGGGATACAATGTTGCAAAGGAGGAGGAGAGATGGAAGATTGTCCCAGCTTGTATTTGGTGGTCAATCTGGAAAGAGAAAAACAATTGGAGTTTTGAGAATGTATAGAACAGTCTACAGGAGGTCAAAATGAAGTGCCTAGCTCTATTTTATTTTTGGTGTAAACATAGTTTATTAGATCAAACAGAAGACACCTTTGATGTTCTAGAGTGTTTACAGACAACAAATATAGTTTTGAGCTTTTGATAGATTGTAATACTTTTGAAGGGATACTACACTATTGGTTGTATTATACCTGTGAATATATAGAGTAATGTTACCCGTTTAAGAAAAAAGGCCTACTTCCCAAAGCATGGTGGGCTTGGCAATCAAGGATTTGGGTATACACAAAATATGCATGCTAATGAAATGGTTATGGAAATACGATTCGGAAAATCCAGGTTTATAAAATTCAGTTGTACAGCCTGAAATTCGTTAATTGGACAAAGTGTTTATGTTTTCTTATAATACTACAAAGCTACAACTGTTTCAAATGGCAGTTATATGACAAAAAAGAGACATAGGTATTATGTCCCAAACTCAATGTCAAATGTATAGACACAGCTGGTAAGATTCAATATCAAAATTAGATGAGTAAAAGATGGTGGTGAATAAATCATGTAGAAATGTACGAAAGAAGTTGAAAGTATACAAGGAGATGGCAGCTTTTGAGCACTTAAAAGTTAATGAGAACTCGATTAATTGATTATAAATAGTGCAAAGTCACACTTATGATGAATGAGATACATGTGATGGAGAAAGTTTTCTTCATCAGGAGAAGAAAAGGTACAACAACATACCTAGTGTGATCCCACAAGTGGGGTCTGGGAGGCTAGAGTGTATGCAAACTTTGGGAGGTAGAGAGGTTGTTTCTGATAGACCTTCGGCTCAAGGAAAAAGAAATAGCAAGTAAAGAAGCCAAGGAGAAGAGAAGGTACCCCGACAGAAATCATTAATTATTTAAAGAATAAAGTTGAAAATGTTGAAAGATACTCCTACGAATAAAGAAACAAAAAGACGAAAATGGAATACAGAACAAACCTTTGTCACAAAAGAAAGCAATGGTTCCACAACTAACTTAGTCACTGACATAATGAACTCCTCGCAAGTAGTTTTCAGGCTTTTCTCCAAGTCCTGCATTCAAAGAAGCTTTCTACAAGTTAAACTTCAAAAACAATTGTATTCATCATTCATATAGCCATCTAATTCACCCTGCCCAACTTTTTCCAAGGATTAGGGTTGATAAAGTCACGTCTTTCCATGTAAATATCGATCCCCTTGTTTCAAAAAAAAGGAAGGGGCAAGCCGAAGGTAAAATAAGAATGGAAGGATAACAAATCATCAAGCATAACTGGACAAAGGGGAGAACGTAAGCCTATTTTATCACCCTTCCACCTATACCTAACTTTAAAAACTACAACAACATACCTAGTGTAGTCCCACAAAGTGGGGTCTAAGAAGGGTAGAGTGTACGCAAACCTTATTTCTACCTCGAAGGTGAGGTAAAGAGATTGTTTCAGATAGACCCTCAACTCAAGACAAAAACAGTTTAGAAAAAGACGTAACGGAAAAGTACAAGAGACAATAGACAGTAACAAAAACAATTGAAAGTAGCAGAACAATATTTCTATAAAATAACATTATAATCGAACTACACGAAACAATAGATAGTAACAGAAATCGAAGAACAAGAAACTACAAGAAATAGTACTATAACTACTGGTAAGGGCACCAAGACAATGCACTCCTACCTACTAACCTTCTACCCTAATTCGTGTCCTCGACGCCTTTCTATCTAATGTCATGTCCTCGGTAAGATGAAACTACACCATGTCTTGTCTAATCACTTCTCTCCAATACTTGTTCGGCTACCTCTGTCTCTCTTAAATCGCACCATAGCCAACCTCTCACACCTTCGCACTGAGGAATCCATGCATCTCCTCATCACATGCCCTAACCATCTCAACCTTTCTTCTGACATATTGTCTTCCACCAAATTCACTCTCACCTTGTCTCAAATATCCTTATTTTTAATCTCATCTCTCATAGTATACCCGCACATCCATCACGTCGTCATCATTTCCGCCACTTTCATCTTCTGAATGTGAGAGTTCTTGACCGGCCAACACTCTACCCCATATGACATAGTTGGTCTAACCACTACTCTAGACTTCGCCTTCAAGTTTAGGTGGCACTTTTTTATTACACAACACTCCGAATGCGAGGCTCCATTTCATCCACCCTGCACCAATATGGTGTGTGACATCCTCGTGAATCTCCCTATTCCCATGGATAATAGACCCAAGATACTTGAAACTCCCTCTCTTTTGGATGGCCTGTGTATCAAGCCTCACTTCTACGTCAGCCTCATGTGTCATATCACTGAACTTGCATTCCAAGTATTCAGTCTTGGCCTGTTTAACCAGAATTCTTTAGACTTTAGACGTATCTAAACCTCCAACTTTAAAAACTATGACGACAAAAGAAAAGGAAAGGGTATTAGAATTATTAGCAAATAAGTGTTTTTATTTGCTATAGAACTATGGTGAAGAAAATAAAATTGTCTTAACAAAACAATTGGGATAAAATACCAGTCCGAAGCCAATTTTAAGACCTTAGCATGATCTTGACAATGCACAAATTTGTTGAAGTGGATGCATCTAGGAATTTCACAAATAATGTTAATGGAACTATGATTTGGCATAAATTGATATTATTTATTTGATTTATCAAAATAAAATAAAACTATGTGGCTCATGAATAACTAAGAAAACTAACAGGAAAAGAACAAGAAACACAAAGTTATAGTACATAAACATGTCATTTAACTTGGCCTCAGTTGACATATATGCTCATCAACTTTGAGTATGCACAAGGAAGCACTTAAACTTGTATAAAGTTGAATAAGTAGAGACATGCCTCCTACGAATGAACTCAAAATTTTTTAAAGAGAAAAAATTGGTTTATATAAAAAGAGGGGGCAGCCTAGTGCACTAAGCTCCCGCTATGTGCAGGGTCCGGAGAAGGTCCCGACCACAAGGATCTATTGTACGTGTATTCTGAAATAACCGTCCTACGTGTTTTATGTCAAATAGAACATGTGTGTCTACTAATTCAATTTTATACAAGTTCATGTGCCTACTTGTCCACACTCAAAATTGGAGGGCACAGATACCAACTGAGACCAAGTTAAAGGGCACGTATATGTATTATGCCAAAAACAAATATAAAGAAGAAATGGAACTGAACGGCATCCTAGAAACACCTGTCCAGACAGAATTTACCCAAGGTAAGAAAATTAAGCATGTGAACGGTGAATGTCATTTTCCCCCCTCCCTGGTTGTGTAGAAAGGAAGATGAATTCCATTAGAAGCAAGATCCTCAGAAAGGGCATTATGGAAAGAAAAAAGTTCATCCGGTGAAGTTGCAGGAGCTTATGAAAGATAAGGAAGGTGGGAGATTAGGTGTGAATTTTAAAATTCCATGATAAAGGTCTGTTATGCAAGTGGTTATGGAGATGCCATGATAATAGAAAGGTTTATGAAATTGGTCAGCTTCTATATTTTTTGGAACCTGTGTTCCCTGATGGTAACATTGGCATTGGGAAATGTCGTGGAAGTCTTTAACACCTCTTAAAGTTGCCTTTCTGGTTAGATTGCAACCTAGGGAGCATGCTTAACTCAGGACATGTTGCAAAGAAGAGGAATTCCTTTGTGAAGCAGATGCTTTTGGAGAAGTCCCAGGAATTCGGAGAACATCTCTTCTGCTTTGCAGCCATATACAGCAAATATGGGATCTCTCTCTGAATACACGTGGAGTGCATTGGGTGATGCCAAGGAATGTGAAAGATTTACTGATATGTTGGCAAACTCAGAAAGTCAGGAAAGATCTGAAGAAAATCTGGAAGACTATGGGTGTGCTCAGTATGGAGGAATTCCAATTTTCCCATGTTTGGTTGGTCAAAATTTTTGGAAAAATAGTTTGTCTAGGAAAATAAATTCCTTAAAAATAAGGAAAATGAGTAAATGACTTTCCAAGTGGAAGTAAGGAAGACAGGTTCCACATGTAACATTTCACGCTGATTGTCCTCCCTACCTTCCAAACACACCTCATCTCCACCCCATCCTTGTAGCCCCCACCGCCACCACCTCACACCCCTACCCACCACCCCCACCTTCCATAGTATTTGTCTAGATTATATATAATATTTTTTACTTACGTACCGAACACAAAAAATAAGTAAGAAACCCACTTTGCATCTTTTGGACCAAGTGGTTGGAAGGATATAATGGATGTTTTGAGCACCAAAGGAGTCACCTAGCTTTTTTAAGAAATAGATGTCTTCAAATTTGTACTTTTGGTGTAAGGGAGATATAGTAGATAGCTTAGATCAGCTTATGAAATTTATAGGTGTTTTGGGAATGCAACTGAAACAATACAGCTATTGTGTAAGTTGTATTTCTTTGTGTACCTCCTTGGTACTTCCTTTAATGAAACATTTACCTTGTCTAATAATAATAAAAGAAAACAATAAGTACAATACCACACCCCAAGTAAATTGAACTAGTAAGGGTTTCTATGGGACAAAAGAGGCCCAAAATGTTATCATAAAGTCATACATGATACTTACCTGCTGAAATAACTGAATTGGAAGAATCAGTAGATGTCCATGCATCATTTAGAAAACCCCAAAACACCGAATCAAAACCATGGTTAAGATTTATATAGGGAAAAAAGGACCCATGAAAGTCAATAAATGATATTTTCCTGTGAATTAGAAGAGACAACATCTTTCATAAGGCAATCTTATCCCTCTAAGAAAGGGATAGAATATAATAACTACACCACTTATATGATGGTATTTTTAAAAGATGGTGCAGCAAAAAGGGTAGAAAATGGCTCTCAATAATTTTATTAAGCATAGGAGGACTTTAAATAGCCAACTTAAAACACAATATCTGCATAATCTAAAATTCAAACAACCTAAAATATCTCAACTACACAAAACTTAATAGAAATTTAAAATTTAAATCATCCTAAAACTTATAACTTATTTTGCTAAAAAGAAAATTACTGCAATAACTGAAAGCAATATTCAACACTCCTCTTTTGCTTCAGTTGTTGCTCCTCCTCAATTTTTGCTCTATTGTTTGTACTTGAGGGAGGATTGTTTTGAACTTTGAACTTGCACAATTTTGTAACATAACTTTTTTTTTCTTCTTTATCTTCTTTTGGTTTTGTGCTAAAAAACACCCTCACTAACTTTGTCTTGTTTGAAAGCTTTTTTGAAAATGCTTTATTTGTACTTTGATAGGATTTGCAGGGAGTGTACGTAAGGGTTGTTCTTCCATTACAACATTCCACAAATCATAAGTTTTAAAATACGATTTTATTCTCACAGGCAAAATTTGATAGTTTTCGTTGGTGAAAATTTGTGGGGCATTAAAAGAGAGATTGTTGCTTGCCATGGTTGAAAGCGGCTCTGACGGGTTAAAAGTGGGTTGAAAATAGCCCTGGAGGGTTAAAAATGGGTTGAAAATAGTTCTTTAGAAGAACTCACATATCCCGTAAGATCAATAAGGCTCTGATACCACTGTTGGTTTATTCTTAAAAGATGGGACGACAAAAAAAGGTTGAAAATGTCTCTCAATAATTTTATTAAGCTAGGAAGGCTTTAAATAGCCAGCTTAAAACACAATATTTGCATAATTTAAAATTCAAATAGCTTAAAATATCTCAACAACTAAACAAAACATAATAGAAACTTAAAATTTAAATCATCCTAGAACTTACAACTTATTTTGCTAAAAAGAAAACTACTGCAGTAATTAAAAACAATTTTCAACAACTAGGTATTATCTCATCCATGACCCAAACACCAATTCCTTTTGTTTAGAAAAAGAATCTGAAGCTGCCAACAGAATCACATCTTCAGTGCTGAACCAATGCTTTGGAGAAGCTCTCAAGCATCATTCCTCTAGACAAACAAACGCGTAACCTATTTAAAGGGTAGTTTACACTTATGAGGTATTTTTCTGGGATATAAACGTGAAATGTAAGGGAGGGGCTCGAAAATGGAAATTAGAGCCAAAAGGGTTCTCAGATATCAAAAAGAACTTAACGGAACAAGTTAGTTTACAAACGGAGTCCCAACAGAGCAAAAATAGGAAGGAAGGGAAGATCACAGCAGTACCAGAAGTCCAGAGGGAGCAAAAATTTTCTGAACATGTGGCCAATGTCAATCTAGCAATTTATATATGGCTTAAATCAAGGGTTCTCAGACATCATTAATCATTATCAGCATGAACCAGTCAGCTACTGCTAAACAAGGATCAACAGAGCTCTTGAAGGGACACTCACTAGAGTGTATAATGTATTGCCACTCACTGTTCAGAGCTTGAGAATACATGCTTCCTAGATGTCTTTTTTTCCTTTTTAATTTGGATTGTGAATGAACTATGGTATTCGACATTAGTATGTTATTCAATACCCTCCAGTTGTTTACCAATCTATGGTATCAGTAAGCAAAGAACTGTGGAACAGATTGCAGAACAAAAAAGTGAAATGAACACTTCTCTGAAATTTACCTATGTGAAATAATCTTTTGAGCAAGCATAACTGCTCCCAAGTATGCATAAACCAGAAGTGTGATGCAGGTTAATGGTTAGTAAAAAAGTTGTCAAATTATGACGACTGTCGATAATAACAAGTTTGGAATTTAGGTGTAGATTGACTAATCGAGTGATAATTGTTTATACAGAAGAGTCAACCAAAATGCATGTAGATTAATCTTTTTTGATGAGACGAGCGTTAAATAAAAATAACTACAACCCATTGATACAAAAAGCTAATCAAGTGAAAACTATTGTAAACTAAGTGGATCAGGTACCTTCTTGGCGTCAATTTGACTTTCCAAAACTCGTGGAGATAAAGTTCTAGCTAATGAAGTTGATCTCGACCAATCAAAGATTGATGCCTGACCCCTTAGAATCCGCCTCAGATGCTCCTGGAAATTTATAAAAGAAAGTTTTAAAATCTAACAGTCAATCAAACATTAATCTAAAGCTAAGAAATTGGGCACATGTAGCATGAGATTTGAAGGCTTAAACTGATGGTCCATTACACTATAGAATAGGAGTGGTCAAAGGCTTTGAGATGTTATTAGACAATCATTTGATTATAGCCGAGAAATCCTCGGGCATCAGTTATGCACGGTTTCAAAGCTCAGATTTGAAGGCTTAAACTGATGGTCCATTCCACTACAGAATTTTTTTTTTTTTTTTTGAGAAGGTAAATCATTTTGTTAACAAATGGGGAAAATACCCTGTATACAAGCCGTATATCAAAAGAAGAGAACCTACGTCAAAATATGGTTCTCAACAAAAGAGATTCAATCTTGTATGCAAAAATAAGGACCTCGAAAGTACACCAAAGAGAAACTAGAGACAGAACGCTACTCTGCAACTATACAAAGTTTTGCTCCACCCCTTTGAATGCCCTTCTATTTCTCTCTTTCCAAATGACCCACATGATTTAAAGGGGCAACACTCCATGTCCTTAAGCTTCTCTCCCCCCCCCTTTATGAGTCCAATTTTGTAAAGCCTCCTTCACTGTGCCCGGCATCCAACTTTGCATCCTAAACAAGTTGAGGGCCACCCTCCACGATCGATTAGCCATGTTGTTTTTCTTCTGCACTCTTACCCATAAAGCACCAACTAACATAGGTGATCGTCCTCTTCCTCAAATTTTCCGCTTTTAAGATCGCACCCCTTCCCACCAACCATACAAAGAAACACACCTTCCTCAACGCTCTAGGGATCTAAATAGAGTCATGGGGAAAGTATCTTCCCCTCTCACTAGTAATCTCTTATAACAAGAGCTAACAATGAATAATCCATCTCCACTCTCTAGCCAGCTCTATACATCTGATAAATTATTAGGTGTGGTAAGCCCATGTAAAAACTCAATCAGATTGTCAAATTCTTCCATCTTCGAATCATGTAGGTTCCTACTGAGACTTAAGTCCCCATGAATATCCCCCTTGTGAGACCCACTAATTTGTTGGACTGTCTTCTCTCTTTAGTAAGATACACAATATAAATAAGGAAAAACTCCCCTCAACTCGTTCTCCCCACACCACTTATGTACCCAGAAACTAATCTTGCTCTCCTCCCCTATCTTAAAGGAAATATATCAACAAAATTTTGTTCACCCCTTCACAATACTCCTCCACAAACCACACCCATCCAGAGTTTTAATGTTTCTAGTCCTCTATCCCCCTTCCATCATACCATACTTTTGCTCCACCACCTCCCTCCAAAAAGCATTCTCCTCTACTCCAAATCTCTATATCCACTTCTGACTTCCGTAACATAGCTTTATTAAACACCTTGAGGTCTTTCACACCAAGTCCTCCCCATTCCTTTAGAGGAGTGACAACTTCCAATTCACAAGATGATGTTTCCTAGTGCATTCCGATGTGTCCCATAAAATTTATGTTGAACACATTCCAACCTTTCAGTCACTTTGTCGAGGGCATGCAAAAGTGACATGAAATACGTAGTTGAATAGAGTTCTTTTGATCAACACTTCCCTTCTTTCGACAAATACCTCTTTTGCCATCCTACTAGCCACTTATCCACTCTCTCAATCACCGGATTCCACACTGCAAGGTCTTTGCTAGAAGCATCCAAAGGTAGACCCAAATACGAAATAGGTAGAGTATCCACCTTGCAATTCAACACCTATGTTGTCTCCTAAAATATTATTCACTACTCCGACCGTAATGATCTCACATATTCTAAGATCAATCTCAAATTTTGACACAACCTGGAACCAAATAAGAATCTGTCTCAAATGATCTAGCTGGGGCACCTCTGCATCACAGAAGACTAACAGAAGCCTGTGATTTTGGTCGCTCCATCCTTCTTTGGCACAAATCACAATGGTAATAAAAGACGCATTAAGACTTTTCTCACGATGGTCTCCATTAACTCACCTTTAACTATCCTCTAACATTGTTGGAAAAAAGCTAAAGTGAATCTGTTCGGTCTCGGAGCTGTCTCCCCACAACTCTCCACTGCCTCCCTCACCTCTTCTTGTCTATAGCCATTTTCAACCACTTCCTCATTTCCTCTCATATCTACCTAAAAACCAACCCACCCCACCCTGCTCAATTTCGGTCTCCACTTAATATCTTCCTTAAGCAAATGAACGTAAAAACCTACAATGGATCCTTTCACTTCCTCCTCCCCCTCTTCCTCCTATTTGCTACTGCAACTCTATGAAAAAAAATTTGTTTTAGAATCCCTCTCTTTCAACCACAACGCCCTCAATTTTTGCCTCCAACTAGTCTCTTGAGCAACTGCTGAAGCAAAAATCTCCCCCCTTGCCTCCTCCTTCCAATTTCCCCCTCTCTCTCTTCTAACCCCCTCACCTCTTTCCACCAAGCATTAACTCCATCAACAAAGCCGGGTGCTCTGAACCACATATTCTCAAACTTGAACAGAATACGCAAGCTCCTCCTACTACCATCTAACATGATAGGCAAATGATTTGAGATCAATCTGGGAAGAGGGCCTGCAACACATCTGGAACCATCTCCCTGTCAGTGAACACCATGAATCTATCAAGTCAAGATTTAGAAGTGGAATCTCCAACTCTAAGATGAGATTAGACAATCATTTTTTAAATAACCACGAAATCCCCAAAGGTCAGTCATGCATGATTTGAAGCTTAGTAGATAATGATCATGCTCCTCTACCTTTCTCTACTTAAGTACTAGGAGGTTCTCATATGTTGCAGGGTTCAAACCCATAGAGTGCGGCTAGCCCACAAATCACCCACTCCACATCTTACCATTAGACCAAAGCCTTGGAAGCGAGGATTTTAGACAATCTTTGTTGTTGTTAGGCTACGATGACCTTTTCTCAGACGTACTGTATACTTTAACATGGGCTCATGGAACCCTTTGATGAGTTCCACAATAATGGGGGTTATACACTAGACTCATTCTCGTTTATTTTCACATTGTTCTTTAGCTGGGAATTGTGGCAGATCATTCAGTTTTTTCGGTACAGCATGTATATTGTTTTCATCTAAGCTTGTTTTTGTTTTGAGAGAGAGAAAGGTAACTTTATATTCAAAAATTGACAAATACATCATCCAAAAATTGATGAGAATGAATCAGTTACAATCCCTTCTGGGAAAGCAAAAATCATAGACACTAATCCATGAATCTTAACAGATTTCCTATAAAATCAACAAAGAGATCTATTCCACCCCCCACCCCCACACACCCCACCATATCCCAAAAGTAAAGCAAACTAAGGCAGTTCATTTTGATTTTCTAAATGTCGTTAATCTTGTCTTCAAAGCATCCTGCATTTCTTTCCTTCCATAAAGTCCACCAAATGCAGGTTGGGATCAGTTCCCACCAGTCCTCATCTGCTTCTCTTCTCCCAATCTCCTTCCAACTAATCAGCAAACCTTTAGTGGTCTTAGGCATTACCCAACATACTCCCAGAATACATAAAAACATGTTCCACAAACTTACAGTTGTTTTGCAGTATAAAAAGAGATGTTTTGGGGAGTTTTAAGTCATTCCTCAAAATTCATGTCAAAGAGGAGATATTTTTCAGCTGACTAAGTCATCTAAGCTTGTTCTTTGCATCAATTTTGGGGTTGTTGAATATTCTAGCAAGAGCAGGACTTTTTGGAAATGAGCAATGTTTGGAATTGTATGATGCATTTGGCTTGAAGGAAATACGAGAATATTATCGGATGAGAATGTGTATCCAGCCTAAGAGTAGAAGCATTGCTGCTAAAAATTGCTTATTTTTATAAGCACTTTTTTAAAATAGCTTTTTAAAAAAGTGCTTTTGAAAAAAGGAATTTGTGTTTGGCTAATTTATTTGAAAAATACTTTTGATAAACAAATTGTGGTTGGCTAATCTTTTTTAAAATGTGTTTTTGAGAGTCAAATTGCCAAAAAAGACAAGTATCAATGCACTTTTAATATTAAGATTATTTTATAGAGAGAAATTATTTTAAATATCTATTATAAAATCTTTTATTAAATTAAAATGTACATATTCAAATCTTCAATCAATATTATACATTGATAAATAAAAAATAAACTAAATATTGATATAATATTAACATGCCGATTTAAATATAATTAAAAATATCGAGCAAAATAAATTTAAAAACCATTCCACAAATTAAATCACTTACATACAAAAATTTCACCACAAAATAAATAAATATAAGGGAAATATATGTAAATATGTATATATGACAGGGATGTCTTGAAATAAACAATTTTCTGCTTCCGCTTCTACTTTTCTTAGGAAGCAGAATTTTTTAGCTTCTTCCCAATGGCAGAAAAACTGTTTCTGCTTCCATTTAAAAGCAGTTTTACTGATTGGCCAAACGCCTTAATTTTTCAAATAAAAAAGGTTTTTTTCTCAAAATACGTGTTTTTGGCCTCCCAACAGCAATGTCAAACAGGCTCTCTAAGTGTAGGATAGACAATTCTTTTGGCATACCAGAGCAAGATCTTTACTCCAGATAGCATCATTTGGACTTCAGAGATTTTTTTTCTTTTCGGTGACAGGATCTTCAGGGAGATTGGGAGGCACCTCTGTTTGGACTGGCCTTATCCTTACCACCCAATCTTCCCTGCATTTGGTACCTGGGAACTGTTCGTCTACAGCTCTGATATTGTATAGATACAAGTACACCACCGTCTTCACAATCCTGGATAGGATCAGAATCTTATACATGGGATAGTCTGTTAGTTGGGCATTCGCACCGTCTGACTCAGCCAAAATTTGTGAAGGAAGCAATTTGTAAGTTTTGACTCCAAATTGACAAAGATTTTGATTGGAAATGACTTCTGCTTCAATTTTACTGACAACCAAGGCAAATATTAACTCTAACACATAACTGCCCTGATGCAGCATTCATCCATGAGCAGTGTCACCCAGAGTTACCATAGGGATTAAATCAGGGAAATTGTGAAGGAAAATGATAAGGGTTCCAAACTTGACAAAGAGATCAAACGGGTTTACTTAGTGTGAACTCACTGAAGTCAACTTTCCATTTCTTCTTGATTCCATAAGAGATGATTACAGTCTAATATTGCATAGTGGAAAGAGTAAACTCTACCTTTATAACAAACTAGAAAAATATCCAAAAAGAGCTTCTTCTCCAAATCAGATAATGTAATTATCAAAGAAAAACACATCTGCAGCTGAGAAGTGGTGGACAATGAAGAAATGAATACCAGCATAAATAGTAGATAATCAATACTCACCAGCAAATGCGAAAAATCAAGTTCCTTATGCGTGACTGAAAATTCTATGTCGAATGGGGCAATCTGGAAGGCATCTTGAGTTAGAATCCTGCAGCTATGACAAGAACTAGGAATTTCATAAGCAAGTAAGAGAAACCTGCCTGCTCCCTCAAGATGAGTAGATGCTTTATTAGGAAAAGTTGAGCATCCATTGATGATGATCTTTTGCCAATAAGTTTGCTAGCTTTCTGAAGGAATTAGAAGTTCAGTAATAACAAACAGCATATTGAACAAAATACGAATGATACAACATTACAAATTTTAACAGCAGAACAGACAAATACATGAACTTCAACTAAAGAAACTTACTTGAATGGATAACGAGCAGAACTCTACAGCTTCCTGAGAAAGAAAAAGACGAAATAAGGATCCACCAGTAACATCCGGCTACAATTAGAAGGGACACTGATAGCAAGCAACTGCTTACCTGAGCTAATCCAGTAAAAACAGCTGATTCTAGAGAACAGTACAGTTTTGATAGACATGATATGGTTTTCTCCAGGGGAGGATACCAGTTTCCGGAAACATCTTGGTTTTGTTCAGTCTGCACCAAATTGAAAATAAGGAATCAGAGAATATGGTGCAAAGTTGCAAAAGGGAAAAAAATTAAGGAGACATAGAATATGGTGCAAAATCGCAGAAAATCATGTTTAACAGCAAAGAGGCAGGAAAAGTATCTGCAAAAAAACAAATTCAAGTTACATAAATCAGCATAAATTAACTTATTTTCTTCTAAAACAATTTTATTGATATAAACCAAGTGTTTGTGAAGGTTGCTAAAGCAGCACACTGGAGCTATAGAAAATAAACTAACCAATTAAAAGCTCTATAATCTATACCAACAGATATCCTAAAACTCTCTTAAAAAAAGAGAGAATTTTAATATACAAATTCCATCAGACCTCTAATTTCCAATTTTTACACCTTTAACTTAAATATAGCTTGCTTCGTACTGTGCAATAAATGTCATCCAACTAGAATCACAGGTTAAGAAGAGTCAGTTCACACCCTTAAGCAAGATATTGATTTACAGAACCTCCATATATCAAACTGCAACCTCTATAAGAGAATGCAAACTTCTACAACAAAAAATTACAAAGACCCAAAAAAAAGGATAAAAGTCATCCTAGCTCTTACTTCCTCTAAAGATATAAGTTACAGAAGACAACTGAATGCCCATCACAGGACAAAGAGTGTAGTACTTACAGATGGTGAATCCAGTTCTGCTGAAACAGATAGCTCCAACTTTTTAGGGTAATCCAGATCCTCGTCTGAAGGAAGGTAATTTGCAATCTGAAAGCAAAGCAGGGAAAGAAGGCAGACCAAATTATTTGTAGACCACAGGTTACTTGTGAGGAAGTTCAAGCATACAGAAACCAAACATACATGTGCACTTCTGACTCCAGTCATCCCAACTTATATGGTCTAATTTCCTTCTCTTATCAATCCCAACGTATCATATTCCCTAATAGACGACATTTTTCATCACCATACAAATCCATTGAAACTCCTACCAACCAGTTTTATCAAAAGCGAAAAGCGCAAAAAAGCTCTAAGGTCCATTGGGGCTTTAAGCACAGAGCGCAAATAAAGTGTGGGTTTTAATGAAAAAAGGTGCAGACAGAGAAAAAGATAAAAATACATATGTTTAGTCCAAAACCACTAATTATAAACATGAATAGCCAAAGAAATTGAAAAAAAAGTATGATAAAGTGAAATATCAATTGTTTAGTGTCACTTCTTCAAAAGAGGCTCATTGGAAAGGAAAAGTTTGCCTTAGAACCTTGATAACCACACTGAAGCGCACATAAAGTGAGCCAAAGCGCTAAACACGTTTTGAGCCTCGCTTCAGGGCTTAAGCATGCCTTTGACAACACTGCTACCAACAACTACTACACCTCACTCTGAACTATTTGGGGACTTAGGGCCAGCTATATGAATCATCACTGACCATGTTTCCCATTTAAACACATCTCAAGTGAATGTTATACAACATTTAAGCTCATACCACTTTGCATTATTAATCCAAACGAATGATGCACAGAGTAGAAATGGAAGTACAGCAGGAAGGAGAAAAGATTAGCTCGGGAACCAAATGAACATTGAACAAATATCAAATCAACAATACCAAAAATAAGGTAAACACGAAAGCATTTCCTCATAATAATAGATAGGCCTATATTTTTCCATGAACTTGTAAATAAGTAGTGACAGAGAGTTGTAAGGCCTTTTTATAAAATTATTCTCAGCTATCAAAAAAGAGAAACTATAATGTACAACCTTTTAAAACTTTCATTTTTTCTTAGTATCTCCAACACTAAGTGAAAACAGGTCTTTCAGAAAGGGATGAAGTACATACTAGATTCAAATTCCAAAAGGTTACTCAACATCACATAAATTGGTATCATTCACTCAAGAGCCTCTTGGATATGTCCAATTGTCAGAAGTCTGCCACAAAGCATATTCCTTCCACCGCGCAAGAGTCAACTTTCGAGTAAATTATCATGATAAGCCACTCATAAGAAAAAATGGAAAACATAGGTGCTTCAAACTCCAATGAAAAATCCTTCATTTTCACTAATGGGCGATTCTGTTTGGAAGGAACTACATATCACAACAATGGAAGATAGTGCAGCTAAGAGAACAATAAAGAGAAAAAGTTAAGCTATTAAGCAACAGTATATAGTATATACCATGAGATACTACCTGCTTATGTTTGGGTATGAATGAACGTTCCATTTTTAACCAAAATCTATGCAACAACCTTTAGGGGTGGCCCAGTGGTTTGGGCTTGGGATTTCCATGTTGGAGGTCTCAAGTTCGAAACCCCTTGCCAGCAAAAGCAAGGGGGGTTTCCCTTCTGGGTCGAGCTCGTCGCACCGGGCTTGCCTAGTGCGGGTTACTGCTTATGTGGTTTGCGAGCTATTGCATAGGAGCGGGGGTTTTACCCTGTGCGCACCCAAAGGGTAGTGGCTTGGGATTTCCCTTGTCATCAAAAAAATAATCTATGCAATAGGAAAAAAAGGCCTAATTTATCCTGTAACTAATTTTGGCACTATTCATCTATCCATTAGGGTGCTGATTAAGTGGTAAAATCAAGGCAAGCGGAAAAGAAAAAATTAAAGGGAGTGACACAATTATATGAGCAGAGTTTTCGCATAATATTATCTCAAGTCCGAGTAACAGATAAGCCGCCAAACAGCATTTAAATAAAATGCCAGAGCAATACTTGGGATGTTACCTCATCACGGATATAGGTGCGAGCACGAAAAGTTAATCGCTCGTGAACATCTGCTAGAATTCTGTCCAGAGTTGGACATAGCCCAGCCAATGACTTCCCCCGTCTGCTCAGTTGTTCTCCTAAAAC